>NC_040886.2:369882-712264 GCF_900634795.4 Betta splendens
GAACTGGACAGTAAAAGACTATTTAGGAATAATTGACTCTAATCCTATTGCCTTAAGGATTTGTAGTCTCTGCTTGTCTCTGGATAACACACCGCACATACAACAGAGTGAAATGATGTTTCATGTTTATGAACCATTTAGTGTTCAACAAACTGTACTTGACCACCTGAATTCCTCCTGTAGGGTCTCAAAGGTTGCACCACGTTTTCACATTTTGCTTTGGCATTTTTTGCGTTTGTGCAAGATATTGAATCTGGGCACAGCCAGCAAAGTGCCCTGGGGAAAACTAAGAGCAAGCTGGCACCTTCAAAACATCTCAAGGATGAAATAAGATTTGTGATGCATAACGGCCATGTTTCCATTATAGGCAATGACATTTACTACTTTCAAGATATTAGGCATGTGTGTGTGTGTGTGTGTGTGTGTGTGTGTGTGTGTGTGTGTGTGTGTGTGTGTGTGTGTGTGTCAGTGTTTCACCTCTCATATATGCAGTAAATAAAAAAATAGTAACTAATTTGAAACTTGAACTATTTCTGTATTGCTTAACAGAATGACGCACTCCTTGTGTTGTTTCTGTTTACCTCCTTGTTGTAGGTCTGTAGAGCCCTCAATACTGAGTCCTGTTTTCCTGTCTCCATTTGCGTTATGATGTTATTTAAATCCAGTGTCGTTGCCATTGAGCAAGTTCCTCTCAACTTCCTCCTTGACTCGGAGAACCCTGCGTGCCAATGTATTTATCCGAGGTGCTTTGTCAGCCCCAGACAGACTGTGTGAGAACTCCTAACAATTGGCAAGAAGCGATTAAATTGGAGGATTGGCAGGGACCCAGCAGGATGGATGGGGGTAAGTAGCATTGCTTCGAACGTTCCATCGTCCAAAGGCTTGCAGTCATTTATTATTCTATGCCCCAAGCGCATGATAGACTTAATAACACGGGTGGGTGATATAGAAGAACAAGATAATACTGGTTTGTTTATGCACTTTACTGTGCATGTTGATTCTATCCAGAAGGTGGTGGTAATGCATCGATACGTTGTTTGCCAACCGCTATTAAATTTTAAAGAAGTCACGCCAGTTGACGCACAGCTTCTCTAATTGTAGTGCAGTAGTATTAATCTTTTGAGAGAGCGCCTCAATAAATTCACTTACTAACTAAAAAGTCATATTATGTCAGTCAAACTATCAGTATTATATCTTATTCTAAGTTCTAAGTCATTATTTTAAGATGTCTCATTAGTTTGATTTGTCCCATTTTTATATCGCAATTTGAAGAAAGTAATGTATTATTTTTGAAAAATTTTTTTTATCAGTTTTTTAAATCCAAAAAACATTCTATATACCACTCTATTCTCACCCTCCGCGAGTGGTCTCATCCACTTTCCAAGCTCGGGTCCTCTACCAGAGGCCAGGGAGCTTGAGGGTTCTGTGCAGTATCCTTGCTGTTCCTAGGACTGCACTTTTCTGGACTGAGATGTCGGATGTTATTCCAGGGATCTGTTGTAGCCACTCCTCCAATTTGGAGGTCACTGCCCCCAGTGCTCACACACAAAGAGCAAAGTTCCATGAAACATCCTGCTTTTAAACACATGACTCTACCTTCACTCTACCCTTCAGGCAAATCCAGGCATTTTGTTTCATTGATTAATGGATTGTAACTGCAGTGCTATGATGTACACATGAAAACAATAAGAAAAATAATTTCACGAGATTCAGATGTTGATTCAGCACAGCTACATACAGTCTGAAGGCCTTCAAGTGTACAATATAATTTTTGAAATATAATCTATAATGCATCCATTGCCGTTTTAATAATAGCACTGTAAAAAATGACTAAAATGATTCAATATTCTTCATAGTTCTTTTTTCAAAAGGGAGTTTCATTAGTTTGAATGTTGCTGCAGACTATCAGTGTGGTGAGGCAGAGGACACAGGGATGCCTGGCAAAGCAACTAAACAACTTTTAGTTGTTGTACTGCTGCATGATAAAATATGGCAAAGATTTGCATTGCAGTTCATTGTAGTTCTATTGTTCATCCACCATTTATTACAATAAATAATAATACAAGTACAAAACAGTGTCAATGCCATAAGTATCAGACAGGTTAGTTTAAGCACTGATGCTATACACTGCCAAAGAGGAAATAAAAAAACACCCTGAAGCTATATGTATTTAACACAAGACATTGACAAGAGTGGAGGAAACTCTATTACTGACCTACTCCGTGTAAGCACTGCATTATTACTAATTAATATTACTAATTATTATTGGAATAATAACAAGAACAAGAAAGGTCAGCTCCAAACAACTAAAAAAATGAAGAGTGTACTTTACTCACTGCAACCCATGAGCGCCTGGCAGCACAAATGAACCAGCTGCTAAGGGATGGGACCCACCTTGAATGGCTAACCGAAGGGCGAACAATCCTGATAATGAAGGATCCCTCAAAGGGTACAGCCCCATTCAACTACCGGCCAATAACCTGCCTCTCCACAACATGGAAGCTCATGTCAGGCATCATCGCAGCTAAGATAAGTGGGCACATGGGTCAATACATGAGTGAAGCACAGAAGGGCATTGGTAAGGATACCAGAGGAGCCAAACACCAACTCCTGGTAGACAGAACAGTCGCCCAAGACTGCAGAATGCGACACACCAACCTGTGCACAGCCTGGATCGACTACAAGAAAGCCTATGTCTCAATGCAATACACATGGATCACTGAATGCTTGGAGCTGTACAACATCAGTAGAAAGGCTTTCATTGCAAACTCGATGAGGTTGTGGAGAACCACCCTTGAAGCCAATGGGAAGCCACTTGCCCAAGTATCCATCAAATGTGGCATATACCAAGGAGATGCACTGTCCCCACTGCTGTTCTGCATAGGTCTGAACCCCCTCAGCCAAATAATAAACAAGACTGGCTATGGATACCGACTCCGGAACGGGGCCACCATAAGTCACCTCCTCTACATGGATGACATCAAGCTGTACGCTAAAAATGAGCGAGACATCGACTCGCTGATCCACACCACCAGGATCTACAGCTCGGACATCGGGATGTCATTCGGGCTCGAGAAATGTGGGAGGATGGTGACAAAGAGAGGCAAGGTAATCCACACAGAAGGGGTCTCACTCCCAGAAGGAACAATAGCAGACATTGAGGACAGTTACAAGTACCTTGGAATACCACAGGCAAACGGCAACCTTGAACAGGCAACAAGGAATGCGGCAACAGCCAAATACCTCCAACGAGTAAGGCAAGTCCTAAGAAGCCAGCTCAATGGTAAGAACAAATCCCAGGCAATAAACAGCTACGCCCTGCCAGTGATCAGATACCCTGCGGGAATAATAAGGTGGCCAAAGGAAGAGATACAGACCACAGATGTTAAGACACGAAAGCTCCTCACCATGCATGGAGGGTTCCACCCCAAATCCAGCACCCTGAGACTGTACGCTAGCTGCAAGGAAGGAGGCCGAGGACTAGTGAGCGTGAGAGCCACTATCCAGAATGAAACATCCAAGATCCATAAGTACATCAAGGAGAAGGCCCCGACAGATGACGTGCTGAGTGAATGTCTCAGGCAGTGGAGAACAGAGGATGAGATGCTGGAAGAGGGACCATCATGGGAGGACAAGCCCTTACACGGGATGTACCACCGGAACATAACTGAAGTGGCTGATCTCAACAAATCCTACCAATGGCTTGAAAGGGCTGGGCTGAAGGACAGCACAGAGGCACTCATCCTGGCCGCACAGGAGCAGGCCCTGAGCACCAGAGCCATAGAGGCCCAGATCTACCACACCAGACAAGACCCAAGGTGTAGACTGTGCAAAGAGGCCCCTGAGACGGTCCAGCACATAACTGCAGGGTGTAAGATGCTGGCAGGGAAACCATACATGGAACGCCATAACCAAGTGGCTGGCATAGTATACAGGAACATCTGCGCAGAGTATGGACTGGAAACCCCAAGGTCAAAGTGGGAAACACCTCCCAAGGTGGTAGAGAACGAGCGAGCCAAGATCCTGTGGGACTTCCAGATACAGACAGACAGAATGGTAATGGCGAACCAACCAGACGTTGTGGTGGTGGACAAAGAGCAGAGGAAAGCCGTGGTGGTGGATGTGGCAATACCAAGCGATGGCAACATCAGGAAAAAGGAACATGAGAAACTAGAGAAATACCAAGGGCTCAGAGAAGAACTGGAGAAGGCTTGGAAGGTGAAGGCCACAGTGGTGCCTGTGGTGATCGGAGCACTGGGGGCAGTGACCCCCAAACTGGAGGAGTGGCTACGACAGATCCCTGGAAAAACATCCGAAATCTCAGTCCAGAAAAGTGCAGTCCTAGGAACAGCAAGGATACTGCGCAGAACCCTCAAGCTCCCTGGCCTCTGGTAGAGGACCCGAGCTTGGAAAGTGGATGAGACCACCCGCGGAGGGTGAGAATACAGTGTGTATATATATATATATATATATATATATATATATATCCGGTGGCAGAAAAAGGCCTCAGTACTCTACTGTTCATTAGGTTTATTTCGCATAACATAATAATAATGAAAAGTTGAATAAGTAGGGTCCGTGAATGTTTTAATAATTTAACGCAGTCTGCTTTTCCGGTCAAGGCAACATTAGTACTCCCATTAATGACGCCTGAGCTGACGTGCTGCGTAGCCAATAACACCCAAAAGGCTTTTTACGAGGGATTGGATTTTAACCAATAACTGAGCTTTGAGCGTTTGAGTGACAAACACTGCGATCGTAGTGGGGGAAGGGTCGCTGAGAATGACGGAACCGCCATTTTGAAAAGTGCCCTCTGGTGCTCTGTTTTGTTGCTCCTGACAGAATCAGTTTCTTCTCTGTGCTGGATGATTGTTCTATTTTTATGTCCATTTTCTTAATGTCTGTGGTCAATGGCAGGATAAGATATAAAAGAGTCGTCGTTTATCGGTAGGTACCCTTTACACCCCATCCAATCAGTCGGCGCCAACGAGCGAGTAGCCAGTAGTCTTCTGTAGTCACTGCTGGTGTACCACTTGATTTACCGGGGTTAGCGTTAACATTGCATATATGTTTTGCTGCGTACCGTGCAACCATTGCGTTTTTACTGGGTCATCGTGTCAGCCAAGCGAGTTAAACTGGTATCACACGGGCACTGTTTAATTTAACGTCACCATAACGTCATTTTTGTCTATTTTAGGTGAGCAGGCTAACTGACAATGGCTACCGATAACTTGCTAGCTGTGTTAGCCAGTTTATATGAAACGGTAGGTTCGCGTTGGTTTGTTTTGGGCCGAGAAACAGAACACAGTAATGAAAATTTAGTATTTGGGCTTGGTAGTTAACGTTACACAGCCTTCTGTTACATTAGCAGATACCACATCTAATGCCCTAGGTGCTCCCTGTTCTCTGTTTACGTCATGTAGGTTTGTCGTAGTTAAACCTTATGAATGTAGATTAATCGGAATGTGCCGATAGCTGAATAATAATGATGTATCTAATGTACTCAGTTTGTGGCTTTTACTGCATTCTGTGTGGATTTCAGCTCTGTTGTTGGGAGCAGTAAGTACCCAGTATTTCGACTGATCAATTTAGGTTGTTGTGCTCCATTAAGTACACTCTTCATTTTTTGAGTTGTTTGGAGCTGACCTTTCTTGTTCTTGTTATTATTCCAATAATAATTAGTAATATTAATTAGTAATAATGCAGTGCTTACACGGAGTAGGTCAGTAATAGAGTTTCCTCCACTCTTGTCAATGTCTTGTGTTAAATACATATAGCTTCAGGGTGTTTTTTTATTTCCTCTTTGGCAGTGTATAGCATCAGTGCTTAAACTAACCTGTCTGATACTTATGGCCTTGACACTGTTTTGTACTTGTATTATTATTTATTGTAATAAATGGTGGATGAACAATAGAACTACAATGAACTGCAATGCAAATCTTTGCCACATTTTATCATGCAGCAGTACAACAACTAAAAGTTGTTTAGTTGCTTTGCCAGGCATCCCTGTGTCCTCTGCCTCACCACACTGATAGTCTGCAGCAACATTCAAACTAATGAAACTCCCTTTTGAAAAAAGAACTATGAAGAATATTGAATCATTTTAGCCATTTCTTACAGTGCTATTATTAAAACGGCAATGGATGCGTTATAGATTATATTTCAAAAATTATATTGTACACTTGAAGGCCTTCAGACTGTATGTAGCTGTGCTGAATCAACATCTGAATCTCGTGAAATAATTTTTCTTATTGTTTTCATGACGTTGAACATATACCCTGAAGAAAAATGATAACCTCGACTAATTTGTTTTCCTTAGGTGATGTTCAGATGAATTACATTCATTTATATAGTGCACAGTTAGAACAACATCAAAGCACTTGACAGTAGTCTTGTTCAAGATAAGCAAGTTCTGTACAGACTTGATTACCTTTGATCAGTGCATGGCATTTTCTGTCTGACTTCATGTGTACATCATAGCACTGCAGTTACACTCAATCAATGAAACAAAATGCCTGGATTTACCTGAAGGGTAGAGTGAAGGTAGAGTCATGTGTTTAACAGCAGGATGTTTCATGGAACTTGTGTACTTAAAAATGAAATGTTTTATATTATCTGTAAAAATAAATGTGACCTAACAGAAAAGCAGATTTTATTCTCACAGTAGGCCCTAAAGTGATTTCTTTTAGATTTCTGTACAGAAAAATCTCCAGATGTTCCAGCACTGTCATGTGATTTGTTACTTTTTTGCATTTGTTGTTTGAGCGTTTTGAATCCATTTTTTAACAAAGTTTTGAGACGTCCTATTAGTAAGGAGTTGCTGTAATCCAAATTTAAAAATATGCAGTCTAATTTAATCATCACCTTGGCATAGGTGGTTCTAAAAAAAGGTAATTCCTTTCGTCTAAAATGTCTCCTCACAAAATGAGGGCCTGACCATATATCCATATAAGTTTAAGTTAGGACTGAAGATAACTAAATTAAATTCTAATTTTATAAATGAATGGCTTATTCTATATTTTAATTAATGAAGATAAATAATAGAAATTGATGAAAGACCAATGAATGAATTAAATGAGCCTGTGTAAACTTCTATAACAAAGCATTTAATTTGAACTTTTGACTTGTTCTAACCACTTCCTGTAAGTTGTAATATTTGAGTTATTTAGCAAATTTATTTATAAATTTTTAGAACACAATAACCTAATTTAATTTCTAAACAGGTTTTTAGAAATGGTGAAAATAGGGCTTCTATTTATTTCGGTGGGTAAGAATTTCTGAAAAGGGTAACTATTATAAGAAAACATGAAGATTTAAAAAAAAAGTGGACTCATGCCCTAAAAAGCTGATCATTTTGATCCTTGAATGGTTTCTGTAGCACGTTGGTATGCAAATTTCTGCTGGTGTGGATGTATGATACTCACTTGCCTATTGTTTAATATATTGTAACCTAACTTCTATCTGTATAAAAACCTGGGTTTTTAAATTTATTATTCTATGTCACTTGTGTCACAGGTGTGATCTATTGAATTCCTGCACACATGCTGTTTGTTGGTCTTTACCACCTGCATTTCCTTCTATCCAGCTAGTCTGGAATGGGCCTCGACTCTTATAAACTACAACAAAAGTCTTTGTAACCTGAGATCCACCACCTGGATTCCAGTAACTCTCAGGTAAAATGAGATTTTTATGAATTTATTTATCAGTTTTTTAAGAATAAGAAAACCGTTAATAGTGCCAGAGTGGGGAAATTTCATCACGGCACAATAAATGAAAAGTACAGAAATAGAATTGAATTAAGTTGAGTTGGCACAGTACTAAAACTATACAGGTGGGCAGAGAGTGTATGGTGTCATAGGAAGGGTTATTCTATATTGTTTTAGTCTAACAGAAATATTGTAAGTATTGCACAGTTTACATTTTCTACATAACCACTGATACAGTGCAAGTCTACACACCTTTGCGTTTGTGCATAAAATGTCTCTGTGCGGTGTGACCCTTTCAGATCCAACATGTTTTGGAAATTTGATCTCCATACCACATCCCACATTGACACTTTATTAGAGAAGGAGGATGTGATGCTAACTGAGGTGATGGATGAGGATGATGTCCTACAAGAATGCAAGGCCCAGAACCACAAACTGGTTGACTTCTTGTTGAGACCACAGTGTATGGAGGACCTGGTCACTTTCATTACTCAGGAACCCAATACTGATGTTGAAGAGAAAGTAAAATACAAGTAAGTGTTGTACTTTGTTCCACCAGCATGTCCTTAGATGCTTAAAACCCTCTAGGCTCTTAAGTTTTAATTGCTGTTTATTTCTGTTTGAATTTCTATTAAGTCTACATTGTAAGTATGTACAATCAACCAAAGAAACCAAAAACTACTATAAAAACCATTAATGTCAAAATCCAGGCAAATTCTACTACATGCTCTGCCTTCCTACACTTTTTATACATAATGTAAACATATAAATGAGTGTAAATTACAATAGACAAATTAGGTGTCCCAGTAGGAGTCTTGCGTTTTCACTCCATTTAAAATGCCACTCCACGGGTATTTGTAAGAAACAGTTTCTCTCTTTATCCACAAGGAGCCAGTGTCTGCAATGGAAGCAGCCAAAGGCCAGTGTCTGTAGCCATAGTAGCAGTAGCATGCCATGTGCACTGTCCTTTTGAACTGCAGCTGTGCACCATTTATCGTTTGAGCATTTTGAAACCATTTTTAAACAAGGTTTTGGGGCGTCCTATTAGTAAGGAGTTGCTGTAAGTTAAATGTATGAAGTCTAATTTAAACATCACCTTGGGACAGATTGCTTCTAATCTTTGATATATTTTTCAGGTGTAGAAAGCTTGTTTTGGAAAAACACAAAGGGGCCATATACAGTCTTTGTGTGAACATAGCAGTGGGGGAGCTGCAGACCAGTATCAATCTGGCTTGAAGATTGACTAATTGATTTGTCTCTTCTCATTTGCGCAAAAAGCTGGCTGTCACTTTTGCGGTGTAAAAATATGTTATGTGACGATGAGAGCTTTGTGACTTATGTTCATACGGCTGCCTAACACAGTTTACATTACTTGTGTAATTTGGAATTTGTGTAGTTTGTCGTGTAGGCTATATGCATAACAGCCTACACAGATAATAGAGAGAGGAAACTGAAAGAACATATATAATTCAACTTAGTGAGTTGTATATGCAAACAAACGGCGGACACTTGTCCACCCGACAACTGCAATTAATTAGGGCTATTAAGATCTATCCCAGCCTATTGTGTATGTATACAAAGATATAAGCCGGCAACGCCCACAACGGCCCAGCGACCTTGCCACGTGACTTCACCGCATTTTAAGTAAAGCTTTAAGAGCAAGCTGTAGCTTGGGGAGAAAAAAGAAAAAAAAACAAGCAAGCCATAGGAAACAGCTAGCATGTGACGGAGCAGGAGGAAAGCTTGGAGAGAGCAGAAATGTTGGAGAGGGAGAGAGAGAGGAGCACGGAGAGGAGAATTGCTGCTGCAACAGTCACCACATCGCAACTTGTGTGGCACAAACATCAGTCAGCGTCAGTCAGGGAGCCTACCACATTCGTAATCCAGTCTGTGATTTGAGCAGCAAGCAGAAAACTTACTCCAGCATAACCCATTTCAGCAATCATACATGAGCGTAGTCCGTATGAGTTTTTGATCTATTGCACATAATCCATGGTAAGAAAAGCGCACAGGGATGTTTTCTAGAGACATTCAACTGGATACTTGACTCCGCCATGTAACTCCCACCCATGTCCAGTTCTATACAAACATTTATTTATTCACACTGACTGTTCTAAAATTGTTGTGCAATAAGGAAATTATTTTGATTTGTTGTTGTCTGGATTTTGTGTATTAAGATTTTAAATTAAGTCACTAATGACGTTTTTTTTAGTTCTGTTTTTTTATCTGGAAAAGTATCAAAATACATGTTGGTATCGGTACTGGTACCAAAATATTGGTATTATGAGAACACTACATAGATACAAATGATATTGCAGTTAAAATCAAGGATGAAGGATCACGTATTCTTTCCTTCAGGTATCCCAACATATCATGTGAGCTCCTCACATCAGATGTGAGCCAGATCAATGACCGACTGGGAGAAGATGAAAAATTACTGATGAAACTGTATGGCTTTCTCCAAAATGAGCCGCCTCTCAATCCACTCTTGGCCAGCTTCTTCTCCAAGGTCCTTTCTATTCTTATAGGGCGCAAACCAGAACAGGTGAGTTCTTGGTTTCAGAGTTGAGATTCTTCATCAAGCACAATTTTAAGTTTTTTACGTGTGAAAACACAACATATCTTCTATTTTAATATCAAGATATGTTACTGAATTTGGTTTTAATGCTGTTTTTGTAGATAGTGGATTTTCTACGGAAGCAGGAGGACTTTGTAGACTTGATGATCAAACACATTGGGACGTCTGCCATCATGGATCTGATGCTCCGAATGCTTACCTGCATTGAACCACAACAGCTACGACAGGATGTTCTCAGAGTGAGTAGGGGAAGAACATGCAAAAGACAATTACCTATTTCATCAACTTATATAAGTAAGTGAAAATAAATAAATAATTAATATTCTTATCATAACTATGGATACAATTCCTCAATCAATAGTCAAGATCAATAGTCATTTAAGAATCTTTTATCCAAGGAGCCTGAATCTACATATAATGGTTGAAGTTTAAATAGTTGTACCATCATTAAGGTACATTCCAACATCTAGATATTTGCACTTGCATCTGGATATGTTAGAATATGTTTTGGGCTATTAACAATATTGCATGAGATAATTCTTAAGCTTTATTTTTTCACGAATTACAGGTTCGCAACTGTTGAAGTAATAATCACAATTTGTTAATACAAATTACTATTAAAAATTCTAAATTAAATTCTAAATAAATCTGTTATGTGTTTTTTGTCCATTTAGTGGCTGAATGAAGAAAAGGTAATTCAGAGACTGGTGGATGTGGTACAGCCTTCTCAAGATGAGGATGTAAGTCTTTTCTGTTCCACGTAAAGCTTTTTCTTTTTACTTTGAAGTGACATTGAATTGAAATATAAATGTACAAAGTTACAAATGGGTCTGAGTCTAAAACACAAATTTATGATTACTTAAGTCATGTTGTTTAACTTTCTTTACATAGAGACACTCCAATGCCTCCCAATCGCTGTGTGAGATCATCAGACTAAGCAGAGATCAAATGTTCCAGGTCCAGGGCTGCTCAGAGCCTGATCCTCTTCTGGGCACAATTGAAAAGTATGCTGCTGTGTTTTTTTGTTTTTTTTATAGTCTGTTTTACTGTTGTAGTTATTTTTTTAAAACATTTTTATGCTCTCTGACAAAGCATTTTTATTTCTCCTTAATGTATTTTTTTACTTTGATAGTCACTAATTAAACATGTACTTATTTAATGTATCAGAATTCATAATGATCAAATTAAGTACAGATTTTGTTGTTGACTTGACTTTGTCTACTTTATGTTGATCTTTGTCTTTTCTCCTCAGGCAGGAAACAGTGGAGCAGCTGCTGTCTAATATCTTTGACAAAGAGCGAAATGAATCTGCAATTGTCAGTGTTATCCAGATCCTTCTCACATTGTTTGAGACCAGGAGACCGGCGTATGTACCATGGCTTTTGATTTTTTTTGTTTTGTTTTCTTGATGTTCAGAATGAGAAGAAATATATCCTTATTTTGTTATTTGAAGTCATATTCTGAAAAAGTAATATTTTTTTAGTTAACTGCTTTCTGCTTTGCTGACACTGATATCAGTATATTAGTACTGGGGCCCAGTTCACCTTGATTCAGTTAGTTGTTTGCTTTATAACCATGTAATGTATTGGGGAGCACCCGAACAGTTTGTGTCGAAGTGCAGTTATTGTTAGTGGTATTGTATATTCTATCAACACTAACACCAAAGTCAATTGTAACAGACGAATACATTTTGGTAAATTCAGCAGTACGTTTATTTTCTTGTCTTGCCCCACCACATTTCTGTGTATCACTCACTTTTTGTGTTTATATTTAAGGCGCAGGTTTCAAATGCAGGATGATTTGAAAGTCTGACAGGTCAAAATACTCTGCATAATAACTAGTTTAATAGACTATACTTTTAATGTTTTAGATTTGAGGGTCATATGGAATGCCCACCTGGCATGGCCCATCCTTCATTTTCTGTAAACCACAGCATCCTGAAGGCCGTGAGACCCCGACTAAAAGACTTTCACCAACTCCTACTGGAACCTCCACAGGTAAAAACAGCAGTGGCACCTTTAAATAGCAGCTATAATTGCAGTCTGCATTAAATACGTTTTCAGTACAAATCAATTGACATTGCTTTTTGAGATTCAGAATTATTTAACAGCTTAATTTTGAAATGAGTCCTTGGTAGCAGGAATATATGCAAATATATCATGTGTTTATATTGACCAATGGGCCCCCCTTAATAAACAGAAGAATGTGATGAAGACCACATGGGGCGTGCTGGACCCTCCAGTTGGAAACACCAGGCTAAATGTAGTCAGACTTGTGGCCAGTCTGTTGCAGAGCAACACCCACAACATCAACACAGAACTCATTAACCTCAACACCATGGGAGTTATACTTGTGAGTACTACTTTTTTATACCAGGTCAGTAACCCTGATTAACATAAACTGACCGTTTGTTAAGATTAAAGGATACATATTCTATGCTTAGTAATATGCTCAATAGTTTAAGTTTGGCTATTGCATATAAACATTATGTCCTGTCTTATGGAGAAAGAGACCATGCTTGCAGTCACTGCAGTAATTCATGTTTTTCATTCAAGAACTGTAAGACTGGCACAGAGGACACATCTGGCTGAATGGGTGAATTGGATGAGCAGGGATGAACTTAAAGAAAAACCTCCTGCATGAGGAGAACAAAACAGTGTCCACTGTCCTTTGGACATTAATTCAGCCATCCTGACAATAGCAAAAACCATGCTGGTGGGAGCTCTGTCTTGAGAAGGAGAATTTCTGATGACCCCACATATCCAGCCACGGCAGGACCTCTGTGTTACTATGATTGGGAGGAACATTGATTTACATGGATCATTGTTTTCAGTGAACCAACTAAGACCCTGATAACACTAATAGGGAAATATTAATGAGTTGAATTGTACTTCTGATCACAATTGTGGAGTTGTGTAAACACGGTCAAGCTTTTCTGGTCATATTGCCAATTTTTGGTTGTGCACTGGAGTTGCAGCCGAACATAGAGGTGGCTACATTGGAATGTTTAAACCGTCTTTCAACCACAGGCGAACAAGGGCAGCTAGAAGGTGGTCATCAGCCAGTTGATGGCAGAAATTCTGAGGCCATGCATTTGCAATTTTTAAATTTTCACTTTGCTTCACAGGACATGTATTTCAAATACATTTGGAACAACTTCCTACACATTCAGGTTGAGATCTGCACAGCAATGATCCTGGCTATGCCCCCGGCCCCACTAGACATCCAGCCAGACACAGAGGAGGACCATGCCAGGGAAAGCATCATTTTACAGCATGTAAGCTTTAATTACTACAGAAACAGAAATGCCACCATTACCTCTTAATGTCTTATTAATGTTTTTCTGCATTGAAATTTAATTTATGTGTAACACTTTTAATAATCAATGCTGTCTTTATATGGACAAAATGGATAAAAAATAATACTTATTATATTTTGCTTTTATCATACTACCCTCTAGAATCAAGTTTTTTTTTTTTTTTTAAACCTCTTGTGCTGAGATGTCATTTACGGTGTGCTGGTTATATACATAAGAAATTACTGTGCCTTGATGAGTTTGCCTCATTTAATCCATATTCTTGATTAGCTTGTGGTTTGATCAGTATCAGTACAGTGCAGGAGATTTTGTTTAAGCACATTTATTTACAGTGAATTATTTGTATTTATTTTCCTTGCATTTTTTTATCAGCTGTTTCAAAATTGCCAATTTATACAAAGAATCATTGATGCCTGGAGCTCCAATGAAAAAGAACAGTGAGTATCACGCAATTGTAAAAACATAAACAAAAAATATTACCGTCAAGTATAACAGTATAATTGTGTTGTCCTTGCCAAAGTCTCTGTGCTTCTGTACACAGGTGTATTTTCTCAAGTTGATTATGCTAATATTCACATGAAGGTTTGGTAATATAACGTTCTCATTATTGTTCTTTATTTACCTATTTATTTTTACATAAATAGGGCTGCAGGTGGCCGGCGTCGAGGCTACATGGGCCACCTCACCAGAATAGCCAATTCTATAGTCCATAACTGTGACAAGGGGCCTAATAAACCACAGATACAACATCTTATATCTGGTAGGTTTATCCCTGTCTTCATTAAATTCTATCCTTCAGAGTTTTCTCCTTTTTTAAAGTTTCATTGAGTTGAAGTGTGACTTGAAATGGGCAACCAGTTAATCAACACAATGACTAATAATCTTGCTATTGGACAATTATGGACCAGAAGGAGAAATTAAACTCTTGAGACGCATCTGACAATTTTACATGTTGTTCTACAGCTTCTGCTCCAACTTCCTCTTGTACTGCCCTTTCACCTCCTTAAGCTGTACTTTGAGTTCACATTGCACATGTTTAAGATTCTGGTGATCACTGTTCCTGAAGGCTTTGAAAGTGTTCTAAATTTCTATATGATATATATATATTTTTTTTCCTATTTGTCCATGTGTCTCTCAGGGCTTCCTGTGGAGGACAAAGAAAAATGGGAAGCCTTTATTTCTGGGCAGCTGGCTGATACAAACAAGAGAAACACAGTCGATCTGGTAAGTAATCACAAAAAGAACAGTTTGTTGAACCTAAAACGTTAGTTTGATCTGTCTGTTAAACAGCAGGAATGCATGATAACATACTGAATTAATCATACCAACACTTGAGACTGATGGTATTTTGCTATTTGTCTAACTATGACCTGACTAAACTGAATGACTGAACTTTCATCAACATTGTCTTTAGGTGAACACACACCACATCCATTCTTCCAGTGATGATGAAGTTGATTTTAAAGACAGTGGCTTTCACCAGGACTCCTCTCTACAGCAAGTAAGACACATAAATGTACAGTATACACACATAGAAGACTGACTCATATCCCCACAGGCTGTTTTACAAAATTGAAGGCGATCTCTTGAGTCCTTTATAGTTTTGCCATGTAAATTTTTATTTGGCTTTGCATGGATGTCTGTTTGAAGCAGAAAATCCTCTAAGCAACGTAAATATATATAGTCAGATTTGGTCTGTATCAGAGACAGTATATTTAAACAATTGGTAATTAACTTGAAGGGTTTATTAATTAGATTTTCTTTCTAGCACACACTTTTCAATACACAGATGCTGTCTCTTTCTATAACACCTAAATTAGAGAAGGTTTCAGGGATTCAATTTAGCTTTTGAGCATCAAAAAACACTGAATGCAGTCCTATTAATGTTTTTTTGTAGAGGCATATTAGAACATACGAAAGGCAAAGTCTGAATGGGCCTTACACTTCAAAATTACATATCAATCGGGTAGTAGCAGTCTCTGACAAATTGTATTTATGTTTTGAATGCACTCATATTAATTTTTTTTTTTTTACAAAATTTTGAGTTACTCTGAAAACAGCAGAAATGACTAATAATATTTTGGTATCTGACTGTAAATCCATGTATTTTTAGCTCTACTACACTACAGCTGTACTAATACTACTGCTCTATGCATTCTTCAAGCATCATTCGAAACTCAATTCAATGTTTAGATGATGTTTTGATCTGTAGTGCTAAGACTCTATCATTATCACTGGTCCTGGGTTTTGCCAGGCCTTTTCTGATTATCAGATGCAACAAATGACGTCCAATTTTATTGAGCAGTTTGGCTTCAATGATGAAGAGTTTGCTGACCAGGACGATGTTGTGGAGTAAGTACTCATGCTGCAAGAATGTGTGTGCTGTTGGTATATACCTATCTACCCAAATCTTCTATTTGACACAACAATATTATAACTTACGATGTGATAAAGCAAAAGACGCTTGAAAACTAGGCCTGAGTTAGACTAATGAGCTCAGCGAACTAATGCCATTTTATTAAAATAAAGCCTAATTTCTATATTACACAAATACAAAATCTGATTTGTAAAGAGGACACCATATAATCGTATAGTCTCCCATTTAATGGCTTTCTTGTGTTGGAGTGGTTTGACTGGTTAAATGTGTTAGTAATAGCCAAAGTTTCCTTTTTTCTCAATTGAATTTTGAAAAATTATGACAAAGATAGTTTTTATTATCCTTCATTTAATTGTATGTTATGTCCACTCAAACATGAATACATTTAGTTAGTTATCTGATTGGAATTTACACATAAAAAATTGTTATTGTTAATCAACACTGGATTTAAAAAAACATGCTGTGCTGTGATATGCTGAAAGTGAATAGCCTTTAAAATAGTCACTTTTATTTGAAGTTGATGGTGTGTGTGTGTGCGTGCACACACACACAGGGTTATGTAAACCTACGAACAAAAGTCAGATTTCTTTTTTTTTATAAATTTGTCTTGAGCAGAAAAAATGTCACAGTTAAAGCTCACCTGCCTATCTGTGTAGTAAGTGTCCAATGACAACTGATCTAAATTCTGTTCTTTTCATCATTGCAGTATTCCCTTTGATAGAATATCAGACATCAATTTTTCCTTAAATACAAATGAAAGTGTAAGTACCTCCTTTTTTATCAGTTAACATCAATAATTAAAGCATACAATGTAAATGAATATGTGAAGAAAGCTCCAACCTACATTTTAAACGAATATTTTAAAACAATTCTGTTTCATTTTGAGGATATGGTAGAGGGGCAGAAAGGTGCAGTAATGCATGAACGCTATTGTGCTGGATTTTTTAGGTCTTCAGTGAAGCTGCTGTGTTGATACAAATGTCCTTCATTTTTCCTTTTGCTCTGTGTACAGGTACATTTATTATATTCATGTTTTGTTTGTGTTTTTTTTCTAGTCAAATGTAGCTTTGTTTGAAGCCCGTTGTAAGGAGAAAATCCAACAATTTGAAGATCCAGGTTCAGATGAGGAGGATATCTGGGATGAAAAAGACGTCACTTGTCCTTCAGAGTCGCATAGACACCCAAGGTGATCTAAACAAAACCAGAACCATACAAAGATATTAAACTATCTGTTGCTTCATGTTTTTAAAACTGAAAATGTTATTTAAAAATATTTGAAATTAGATTGAAATATCTTAAAATGATACAAATTTGTCTCTGCAAAGTTTCAGGTGTAATAAAACTTTCTTGATGACAAAATAGTATATGATTGTTAAAGGTTGAACATTTTATAACAAAAATTTGTTTAAAATGAAAATTCAGATTTATGTTGGTAAACTATTTAAAGTATGACAAGCAGAAAAGAAAGCCACGGTATAAACCTACTGCTATATGCTGGGGTAAATACGCTGGGGTAAATAACCCCATCATAATGATGAAATGAAATAGTTTGAAGGGATGATTGCCATAACGTTTGTCTCTCAGCAGCACCACATATAATGCAATTTTCATGATCATTGAAAAAGAGGCTTAATCATTTACGAATTAGAAATAACCCAGCCGATTATTTGTTCATCTCAGGAGTTCAGGCAGTACAGACAGTGAGGAGAGCACAGACTCAGAGGAAGATGACGTGAAGAGAGATACATTTGAAACTTCCAATTCCTGCACAGACGACAGAATGGAAGTAGACACAGGTTGGTGTATCCAAGAAGAGATAAATGGCAAATAGATTTATGTAAGATGAAGAATTCTTGCCTATGGACTTGCATTTTACATGGCACATGTTTCAATAATGATCATGGGTTTTTAGGGCCAGTGTGGACAGCCAACTTCGATGAAATCCCTATGGACACGGGTACATCCACAGCTTCAGTTAGCAGAGCCAACCTGCCTGCTGCTTCCTGTCCTTTGTCCTCCCCTTCCACAGAAGCGCTCAAAGAGACAGCATGGAGGTCCTCTCCTGCTGTCACCTTTAACTCTGAAACAGGCTGGGCAGATTTCTCCAACTTCACCCCTGTCAGGTAAGCCACAAATTTTGCCTTTTGGCCATCATCTTCTTTGAAATGAATTATTTGCATTCTTACCAAAATGTTCTGTCTTTCAGCTATAGAGACCCTTTGAGATGTAACTCTCCTGTAGCTATGGAAACCAGTATAGAGACAATGGACCCTCTGGGGGTCAATGCACCCATGCAGCCTCAAGGTGTGTACATGTGAATGTTCATGTTAACAGACAGTGAGACTTAAGTACAGTCATAATTCCACACATGGACTTAAACATTGAGAATAAATGATATCATTTCACTTGAATTGCTCTATTTTTTAACACCTTTCAGACTGTGATGGCTGGTTAGGAACCAGTGTGGCCTCTCCTTCAACCACTTCATCTAAGGAGTGTGGGGGAGACAATGTGAAGAAGGATACGTGTTGTGAGCAACGCAGCATCACAGAGACGGTAATCAACGGCTCCATGAAAGAAACTGTCAGTCTCATTGTTGATGCCAAGACTGAGACTGCCGTCTTCAAGAGGTTCGACAAACACATACACGCCAAAAAACTGTGTATCTGTGCTAGCAGTAGGGATTTTAACACTAAAATCTCTAAAGGAAACCACTGAATGCTTCCCTACACTACATTACGGTAGCTACTTGTTAGGATGTCTCATTTGTGCTAACTAGGGCTGCAACAACGAATTGACAATCATCGATGATGAAAATTAATCGATTTTGATTTACCGCTATCATTTAGTCGGGCTACCCACTGTACAGTGCAGCGTGCCGGCAAAATAACGTAGCCGCAGGCGAAATGCTGGAGAAAACGAACCAAGCGGCAGCAGAAGGAAGGCTATGCCTTAATTTCTTCATATACATTAACCAGCAAGTCGTACAAAGTTCAGCTCGTGGTTTGTAAATACTACAGCAACACAGGAGAACGTAAAAAAGAAACACTGGTGTCCCGGATGTAGCAGCGGTAACAAACACTGTTTATCCATCACGTGAAGACTCTTTATTAAGTGCTGTTGTGTTAAAAGTTACCTTGTTACTTAATCTGTTCCATCACGAGCATCAGCTGGCTGCCCAATCATCTCATGATGAACGGCACCACCACAAAACAAAATATGACAACATGGTTTTTAGTGGTTGTCACTGTGCCCTGAACCAGAAGGAGTTCAGAAATCTCTGTGGAGTTAACATGTTCTCCCGTGTCTTCATGGTTTTTTTCCCAGAGTCAGGTTGACTGGAGCTGCTGCAGATCTTCATGTTGGAACAAAACTCTGCTTGCTGTGTTTATTTACATTTATATATATATTACGCTGGATTTTTTGTTTTGTTTAAGATTTGAAGAGTCAAAATCAATATTTAGTTTAAAAAAACTGATATATTTCTAATAAGCAATTAAACATTTTTTATCCGATTAATCTGATTATTCGATCAATTGGAAAAATAATCGACAGATTAATCAATTATCAAAATAGTCGTTATTTGCAGCCCTAGTGCTAACACAGCTTAAGTAAAATAAACACGTTACACGTGAACATTTGCGTGACTATGTTGTAAGGTTTTAAAAAATGTGCTAGATTTTGAATTAGTCCTGTTCAATTTGTTCAAGGACTGATTATTATACATTATTCAAAGTTTTAGCACGTAGCTATCAAGAAGTACCTGAGTCTTCAAGTCAAGTGTTGATTCTATTCCCGTTTTAATGCTGCATTATGTTGTCTGTCTAAGTAAATAACTGTCTGATGAACTGAGTAACACTTACAGTCTGAGCTTCCCCTCTCTCTTTTGCTGTGCGTTGTGGGTAATTTCTTCAGAGTGTTGAAATCTTATCGGTATGTACAGCCAATCAGAGATCAGCCTGCAGCCGTGATGTAGTCTTGTCATGTCAACCATCAACTTTACTTTCCCAGTTCTTCTTTAGTTTTGGCTCCTTGTTTGTTTTCTTCATTATCTTCATTCTGCATGTGTTACTATTACGTTCTTTAGTGTTGCAAACATTTCATCTGAAGTGAAGGCTTGAAGGGTTGGGTTGGGGATTGTGGCGGTCATTACTAGTAGACATGTACATAAACAGGAATAGTTCAAAGTGTTTTTGTCTTAATCTGAAAAATGACAAACACTTTGTAGCATCTGAGAACACAGTCCTTTTTTTAAATGAACATGAACCAGTACTTATATACTTTTATTACTATATACTATAAAAAACATTGAACCCTTGGATGTTTCACCATTTTACTGACACCATAAGTCAATCATGCCATGGCAACTCACTCAGGCTTGCACATCTGGACGCTGGAAGTTCATGTCATTGTTGTTTGCAAAGCTGCTCAAGCTCTGTCAGACTGCAGGGATGAACAGCTTTTCAAAACAAACCACATTTTCTGTTTAATTGCTGGCCATTTGGTGACTCCTGAACATTCACCTTGTTGCTAGTAACCATTTCTGCATTTCAGTTGTCCTCCTCCATATATTTAATGCTTAAGAACCACCTTCCCCTTAGTAGCAACACTGTTTGCCACATACACTGCTTATCTGATGACCAAAAATCATAGCTAATAACATTTTTACACTTCACAGTCTCTGTGTCTTTGCACAATGTAACTTTCTCAGTAGTTGTCTGTGTGTTGTTGGCCTTTTCACTAGTTTTCAGGACCATCTGTTCTAGTCAGATTCAGATATGCCATTTATTGGTGATGGCTTTGAAAGACATTCGAGGGATCTTCAGTGCCATGGAAATTTAGTCCATTTGTTGACTTGGATTTCTCAATGACCTGTTCTGAGATGTTGATTATGATTTGATTTATAACGTCAAGAAAAGGGTGAAATGTCCAAAGGTTAACTTTTTATACTTACTGGATATTACAGTACATGCATGTACATAATTACCTTTTGACTGCACATGCACACATTAGAAATTCAAACATTACCTGTGGTGTTGAAGTATTTTTATTTAATACATTATTTATAGTTATATAAATTAAATTGAGTTGCTTACAAGAATTGCAAATACAATTTCAGGTAAAAAGAATATATTCTGATTACCTCAACAAAATATGTTAAATGAGAACATGTTTTATGATGGCTTATTTTTCTTTGAAGACAGCTTTGCACACTCTCTTGGAATTCTATGGGTCAACCTCACAAGTGAAAGGTCAAAGGTGGCTTCTGGTGTTGGGGGAATGATGCGTGTAATTTCAGTCATGTTTTGTTGTGCTACCAGCTTCTGGGGGACTCTCCCTTGTTCACTGGAGGGAACACTACGTTTTGTGACACCATTTAATCTAAAGTTCATTATTGTTCTATTTGAACAGGCCTTACAGAGGTTGACAAAGTTGTTGGTACCCACCCCTCCAAACTGAGACCTACAATGGCTAGTGAATTACTGTAAAAAGTAAAAGTAGTAATTTACAAATTTCCAAGTAAATTTAATCAGACGTTGATTTTTAAATTTAATATAAAATCAAACTGACAAAACTGTCCTGGACAAAAAATTTGGTATTTATTTATTAAATATTAAAGCAATTTGCAGGCAAGAATTCTTCCACTTTTTAAAACATATTTCATATTGTTACATTTCTTGCATATAATTGTATTTACACATATTTATAAAGTGAAAACTGAAAGTGATTATGATTGTTTGGATTGTTATATCATTTTACACTATGTTTCAGTAATGTGTCAACAGTAAGCAAGCAGAGTACAGCTATGTTTGTCTGTAAACCACCAATCAACAATGATCACAATGCTTACTTATACTACAAACCTGCCTCATACCATCATGTTTGTCCAAGCCAGTTAAAATAGTTTGTTTTAAAATG
This sequence comes from Betta splendens, assembly GCF_900634795.4. Classification (NCBI taxonomy): domain Eukaryota; kingdom Metazoa; phylum Chordata; class Actinopteri; order Anabantiformes; family Osphronemidae; genus Betta; species Betta splendens. The sequence goes on from NC_040886.2 coordinate 391,779, forward strand.
ATTCCATTAAGCTACAGTTCAAAGCATTTCCATTAATCGTATTGAAATAAATCCTTATGTTTTAGTAGTTATTTAGTGGTTTCAGTGGTCAGGCTGGTAATTCTATTAAATATATCCCCTGCAGCAGAGGTAGCTCCTTGCTCTCCTTTTCTTGAAATGGTCCTTGTGAAAGTCAGTGTCATCAAAGCTTTAAAGCACATAAAGAAGGCAAAATGCACCTGTGAATTGAAAACTATTCCAGTTGATTTCCTTGTGATCCTGATGAGAGAATGCCAAGCTGTCATTGAGACTCAATAAATGGAGACAACTGTAGTCTAAAATATGAAAAATATGCTTTCCAAGCATGACAGTACTTTGAAAATGGTGCTTCATAGGTCTTTGGTTATGAGTCACTTTATCTGCTATTAATGTGTGTGTGTGTGTGTGTGTGTGTGTGTGTGTGTGTGTGTGTGTGTGTGTGTGTGTGTGTGTGTGTGTGTGTGTGTGTGTGTGTGTGTGTGTGTGTGTGTGTGTGTGTGTGTGTGTGTGTTGTGTGTGTGTGTGTGTGTGTGTGTGTGTGTGTGTTGTGTGTGTGTGTGTGTGTGTGTGTGTGTGTGTGTGTGTTGGCTCCTCTATTCCTCTATTTCAGTGATGAAGAGAAGAATGCTTCTTTAGAGAAACACTCCGTAGTGGAGTGTTTGGATTCAGATACAGGCATCAGCACAACTGTAGCCTGCCACCCCAAATCAGGGTCAGACACGCACACACACTAACCACTGGCATATGTTTATAGTTTATACCGGGAACATGCATATTGTTTTAATGATTCTAAGCTTGGTTTGTTATCTTCCTTTATGTCTCCTGTAAACAGTGAGAAGTCTCCGTCCATTGCGGAGCTTCATAATGGTCCTCTAGAGGACATGTCAGCCATAGACGATGTCAAGTAAGTCTGACTGTCGTTGGGAACTACATCGACACTGCTTGAATGTCATGTTATCTTTCATATGGAACAGGTCTATCACATTATTTGTTAATTGTACAGTTCTATTACAAAACTATATCTTTAATTATTGTTATTCTAAATCACATTTTTGGAGGATATAGGATGTTTGCACAGAATTATTTTTTTACTTACTTTTTTCTTTGCCTAACAGCCTAACAGATGTGAATGGCTTGTTAAAATAATAGAAAGACCTGTTGGTATAAGCAGCAGCCCCCAAACTGAGACTGCACGTTATATTATTTTATAATATTACCTTTTCATTTATATACCTGCCTTTGTTTGTTTTTTCCAGGCTAGACCAGAGTGTTGTTTTCCCAGAGCAATCTGTAAATGGACCAGCATGAGGGTTGCATAAAGCCAGTCAGCGGCCAGCCTCTTCTGCCATGCAGGGCTCTCCTTCTGGTCAGCTAGTGGAGACCAGAACTCAGCTGTACCAATCACACACCCCCACCAGGACCAGCAGTACACCTATTGTCTTCACTGACAGTCAAGCAGGTGTACAGACACAGGATGAACTGAAAAACAAAAGTGGCATTCTGAAATGAATCCAAAATACTATTGTTACTATTATTTTTTGCATTGGTTTATATACTATTCTTCTTATAAAGTGATTTGTGACTGATATCTTGGCACTAAAAATTAAATAGTAATGTTGCTGTAGTAAAAAGAAATATTGTATGAATAAAATATTTTATAAAAATAAATATCTATACAGAGACACAAAGTGAATGACCATGGCCACAGGATTAGCTGACTGGTGACCCACTAACTGACACTCACATGTAATACAGCAGTTAGATGTTGTCACCCACGTTTGCCATCTGAGCAGACTCCTACGAATTGAAACATGTTTTAAAAAACACAACTTGATTAACCGTAGACGGTATTATTTGCTCATGTCTTCTTTCTGTCCAGCAGCACTGTTTTATTAAAAAAAAAAAAAAAAAGACATTTCTTTTTAAGACGCTGTTTACAGGTTTAGGTTGTCCGTGGAAAGGGATCAAAGATATATTCAAAACTGAAGGTAGTTCAATGTTTAATGTAACACTTTGTAACATTGGGCAACACTATTGTGTAAGCTGCAATATTAGGTTAACTTTTTTTTTTATTTAAATATTTTCAATAAAATGCTGACTGAGCAAAACTACATAGACCAGTTACCAATATGGGAACATGCAGCTGTGTGACATCATGAATGTGACATCTCATGTATACGGAAAACCTTTCTTTCCACCCTACTACAATTTACAGTGAAAATTATTTTAATTGAACACAAGATTGATTTACTTTAATGCATTTTTAAAAGGTAATGTTTGTTTGACATAAGCTTAGTTGTACTCTTACTAAAAGAAATAAACAAACAGTTTTCCTGTGGGACTTTAAAGGCCAATGTCTATTTTCAATGTTTAATTTCACAATTAGTTAAAAAAATGGGCAAACTAAATTTGATTTTCACAGGAAACCAAATAAATCAGGTTTTAAAGTATCATTTTCATAATGCAACTTAGCTTTTTAAATTCGGTTTATAGCTCACAACAGAAGAACAAAAATACACATACATTTGAATACTGAGCAAAATTACAGTATTGCAGAGCTTTGGCATTCCAGCTGTTAGTTGTTTGAGATAGTCTGGTAATTTCCATCTGCCTTTTGACGCAATGAGCAGACATATTGTACCATTAAAACACTGGACAGATAGTTGCTGGAAATGGGCCTCTATACACCTATGTAGATGTTGCACCAAAACCAGTGTGAAGCTGGAATAGTCATTTACCACATTAGCCATGTATGCAGTGTATTTCTGACTAGTTCAAAAAACTTTCTGTCAAAAATAAGGACATTTCTAAGTGACTGCAAAGTTTTCAAACATAAAATTTGGTGTGTAGTAGTTTAGTTACATCCACTAGACCCGTGCTACAGCTGCTGTAGAAGATGTAGATGCAGGTCGCTTCTGGTGTCCCATTGTTTTTGTCATTCTCTGGTAATATGATTAACAATGTGTGTGCCTGTCATTTTCTTACTATGGTCTATGAAAGCTGTAGTTCTCCCAGGACATGGGGTCATCTGCTTGTTTGTTTTTTTTCTGACTCCACTCAGTCGCTTAAGTTGCCATGGTAACGGATCTAAACATTCATGAACTGAGCCTGTACATTATACAAAGATGAGCTGCATGAAAGCCAATTATCTTGGAAGCATATCTGAATGGAATCTCCTGTAATATCAGTGCTTGGCTGTTGGCTGGCCAAGTGATAAAATAATATAACATCATATTGCTGATGGTGTTGGACATGTATATTCTGGATATGTGTAATTTGTGTCATTAAGTACAATTTAAAGGACTATTTTAATAATTAGCATGATTCTTTTTGCTTCTGTTATGGTTGTTTGTCAATATTTATTATCATTGTTTATTTCTCTGCATTCCACCTCTAAATATTACAGATTTATTTTATTAATCATTTAGTGTTTTGTGTGGTTCTAAGGTTTTAATGTCTTCGTTTCTTTCTAATCCCATATCTTGGTTTTCATGCATTTCATGCTCATGTTTGTGATGTACAGGCTCTGATGTTTACAATTGTGATAAATTATTTATCAGATTAGGAATCACAATTGTGATCCATTTCAGTTAAATTCAGAAATGCAGGTGCATGCAGCTTTTTCTCATCAGTGTAACAATGCCACAGAATACCAGAGAAACCTAAGTGGGATACAGAAACACCAAGTGGCCACCAGGTGGTGGCCAAACTACACTGTCATTAAGTTCTTGTATTTAACTAAGCACATGGTGCTTGGTAAGAAAGGTGCTACTACGTTTAGTGAGTTGAATTTGGACAAAGTTATACCTAGGATATATTGCCTCCCTACATTAGAGAAGAATATTATTTCTATATTGAAACTGAATATTTTGAAAATTATTATTATTATTATTATTATTATTATTATTATTATTATTATTATTATTATTATTATTATTATTATTATTATTTTCATATATATTAAGATGAATCAAGTTGTATTGTGGTTATTTTGGTGCATGGATTACATTGCCAGTATTTTCGCTTAATATTTTGAGAGTAGCAAACATTCAACTAAAATACTCACTGTTAACTTATTTAAACCAAAAACATTTTACATAGCTTCAAAAATCACTGATCTGTGCTTCACTACAAGTTCCCGCTGTCACAGAAAACCAGGAACAGGTGAATATGTTTTTTTATCTTTTAACATGTACATAAACAGCACAAATGTTGTTTTACAAAAGTATTAGGTTAATATATTATTAATTTACTGTAAAAACCTTCACACTGTAGCTATTATTTTTTTAATACTTAACATGAAAGTTTAAAACCCTATAGAGATCATCGAATGGTGTGGGTGCGAGAATGTATCTTAGAGTGCATGGGTTCACATATGATTGACTAGTTCGTTGTGAGAGAGTTTATGGCGTCTGTGTGTGTGCGTCTGTAAGTTTGTATGCGTGTGGTGCGGTTGGAGTGTGGGGGGGTCTGGTTTTCCGCCCGGGGTACATGGATCCGCTGCCTGGGTGGTGTTTTTTCTGCTGACCCCACCAATTGCTGGCCTTGTGCTGTGGGCCCAGTGTGGTGCCACGGGATGTGGTCGGGCCGATGGGGTTTGCTCCGCTCCGCTCGTGTGGGGGTGGTGGACTGGTGGGCCACTCTGGGCGCGGGGGCATCTCCTGGCAGGCTCCTTTCAGACCGTGGGTCCTCGGGCTCCACTCTTTCAGGCCGACCCTTCCACCAGGGGGAGTGTTTGCCCCTGGTTCTCATGGGGCGGGTATGTGCACATACCTTAAGACTATTATTGGTATTAGTATTAATCTCCAAGGTAAACCAAAGTACAACAGTTGTTTAGTTATGAATGTGTCAGCCTAAGGTACATCCCTACATATTTATTTTGCACCAATTGTTTACTTAACAGATTTGCTTGGTTTCAGCAGCTGGTTGCACCCCCTCCCTTCCGCACACACACCCCAAAGCAGAAACTTAACCTGTCCAAAAATAAAAAACCTGTAGCAAAAACCATTACAAAAGTGCAAGCCTGATCCAAGAATAAATATAAGGCACATGAGATATTAAGGTCTGACATTTGTGAAAGATCAAATAAGTAGAACACTCAACAATGAAATTAATGCAGTAGTCATAAACCTGTATGAAAGGAATAGTCTGAATACAGAATTATTATTAATATTATTGCTTGTAATCCATGGGCACTTTATTCTTCTTTCTCTCACCCCAATTCTGAAGACTGCCCCAGGTGAGGTAGTGACGTAAGAGTTGTGATGTTTCAGAGGTAACACACTATATAACAGTGGACATAACACTGTCCTGCTCTGAAACATAGATACACCACCAGCAGACACAGGATTTATGTAATCCATCCCCTGGGGGGAAGGGGCAGTGGGCAGCCTTCATGGCCCTTTGGCTAAGGTCAAGTGTAGTATCTGTTCTTATCAGTATAATATCTGATACGTCCCCTACCCGGGGACCATAAATTAAATTCTTTTATTGCGCAAGGAGATGGAGCAGGCGCTTGTGCTGTCCACTCTACGCATCGACCTAGTAGAGGCGGTGCTTGAACCAGAACATTCTGCTTCCCAGGCTGATGCGTTATAATGCTCTAAGCCACTGTTATTTACCTCTGTTATACTGTTATATACCTCCCATCATTGTCCCATGTTTAACTAACCTTGTCTCTTTCTCTCCAGTAGTTGTGCTCCTCTCCCTCTCTCTCTCTCTCTCTACCCCTCTCTGTCCTCACCTACAGGTATCATAGGACTCAAAGTTTGGTGTCTGTGATGGGCAGCCGTGGATCCAACCATCCTGCCTGTGCTCTGTTGTTGCTTGTTGTTGCTGTTGCTGTTGCTGTGCTTTTCTCTCTCTCTATCCTATATGAATAAAATTGAATTGAATTGTATTGAATTATTTATTAATAAAAATACTGAACTACAAATGATAAAAACGTTCAGTTATCTCCTCTATCTATGTGTTGTGCAGTGTTTTAGAAATTGCCCTTTGAAATTTTCTGCAAACAATGTTCTTCTGAAAGGCTGGAGCAGGTTTTCCCCTTTCACTAACCAGAAATGTGGACGTCTATACTATTTTTGAACTTATGAGAATAGAAGAGCAGCCAGGAGATGGCACCCATGGATCACACTGGTCAGAACTCTGACCAGTGTGACTTTCTTTTCTATTAGATGTTTTGCCCGCAAAACAGTATCATTCATTATATTTAGGCAGATAATATGTATAATTTTCAAAGTATGGAACTTTGATCATAAAGGGTGGGATAAAATGATTTTGATTTAGTTTTGAGGACAAGTGCATAATAAAATCGTGATTGGGGGGCACGGTGGTGCAGTGGATAGCACTGTCGCCTCACAGCGAGCCTGGGTTTGATTCCCAGGGCCCGGTTGCCTTTCTGTGTGGAGTTTGCATGTTCTCCCCGTGGGTTCTCTCCGGCTTCTCCGGTTTTCCCCCACGGTCCAAAGACGTGCATTAGGTTGAGTCTGAATTGCCCATAGGTGTGAGTGTGTGTGTGAATGCTTGTCTGTCTGTGTGTTGCCCTGCGATGGACTGGCGACCTGTCCAGGGTGCACCCTGCCTCTCGCCCATAGGAAGCTGGGATAGGCTCCAGCACCCCCACGACCCCACATGGGAATAAGCGGTAGAAAATGAATGGAAGTGATTTTATAGTGGTGCTTTGGAAAGTTTTCTAAAGATATTCACTCTGCTGAGTCCTCTCTCTAAACACATGGAGAATTGGAGAATCCAAACTGCACCTATATGTGAGTGTGTGGCTGGTTTCTTGATTCTATGTGTGTATAGACCAAATATCTACCTTAGAATTTAATGTTTTTAATCCTAGGATAATTTTTTAAAGTAATTATTTAGATCACTTGTTCTTTTTGTTGGCTTTTTATCTAATTGGAGACCTGCAGCTCAGACTCCTGTAGCATGAATCATTTTAGATCTTTGTCTTTTTCATTAATAGAGTCTTAGGATTCTCAATATTCTCCCTGTCATAGGATTAAAGAAAAAAGAACAATTATCAATATTGTGTATTATCAGACTCACCAAAACTGAAATTAAACTAAAAAATAAAGACTTTACACAATTCTAAATAATTTAGTCATCTTTGTTGACGTGCTAAAATTACTAGGAGCCTCTGAGACGAGCAGCAAGGTGATGTGGCTCCAGAAGCCATTAAAGATGAGTACAGTGTTTTCATATTTTTCTCTCACTGTTTGCCAAAAGCCAGTATTGATTGCGCACTAAAGCTTTCAAAACATTATTTTGGGTGCACAATGTTCCCCGACAGTGATCTGATTATTGTTTCTCCAGCTCCTCCGAGCAACAATGTGCTTCAAAACACCTTTTCAACTGCAAGAAAAGCTCCAATTTGTCAGTGGAAAAAAGAAACACATTTATTGACAGTGTAATCACTCAGGCTGCTATGCGAACAGATATCACACACACACACACACACACACACACACACACACACACACACACACACACACACACACACACACACACACACACACACACACACACACACACACACACACACACACACTTCTCCACAGAGAAAGGTCAGAGGTAAGGTGAAAGTCATAAGGTCCATGATTGGGTGTTTACAGAGAAGGGGGCGTTACCATTTGTCACCTCGCTAAATATCGACCTAAAGAGACACCTTCACTAATGGAGTGATAGAGACAGCAGGGAGACCAATACAGACAGACAGCAGCGACACAGATGGACAGACAGCAGAGAGACTGACGCAGACAGACAGCAGGGAAGAGAGAGAATGAACTCACACAGACTGGGAATAATTCATATAAATATTTATTATTATTATTATATTGAGTGCATACTCAGAGTTGCTGTCTGTATAGTGGGAGTTTGCGTCTCAGGCAGTTGACATTCAAAGCAGCAAAACCTAAAGTACACCTTAGAAATGAAGGTGACAACCAATGAATGAGATAAATGAGTGGTACCATATATAAAAAAAACTCCCTTTTCACCCCACGCGGGTGGTCTCATCCGTTTTTCTGCGCAGTATCCTTGCTGTTCCTAGGACTGCACTTTTCTGGACTGAGATGTCGGATGTTTTTCCAGGGATCTGTTGTAGCCACTCCTCCAGTTTGGGGGTCACTGCCCCCAGTGCTCCGATCACCACAGGCACCACTGTGGCCTTCACCTTCCAAGCCTTTTCCAGTTCTTCTCTGAGCCCTTGGTATTTCTCTAGTTTCTCACCACTCTGTGGTGGCATCAGCCGTCCTGTACGTGTGGTCTGCTGGGGCAGCAGCATCACAGCGAGGGACAGGAAGAGACTGGACAGGATCATCAAGAAGTCCAGCTCTGTCCTGGGCTGCACTCTGGACACGGTGCAGGAGGTGGTGAGAGAAGGGTCCTGGCTAAACTGACATCCATCATGGACCAGGTCTCTCACCCACTGGAGGACTCACTGTCTGCTCTGGAGAGCAGCTTCAGTAGCAGACTGATCCACCCTCGCTGTGTGTTCCTACCTGCTGCTATAAGACTATACAGTAAGAACTACCTGCCACTACATTCACTCATGCACTGCATCAGAGGTTACGTAATAATCTCCTCTGTAAAATATTTGTGAAACAAAAAAATTAGCCAACTGTGCTAGAAGTTTTTAACTGTCTTTGATTATGTCGCTGTATTCCTCTGCCCTGTACTTACTGTTGTGGGACTATTAAAGGTTTTATCTTATCTTATCTTAAGCAACTTAGATCTGCTTAGGTAACGTTTTCGAAGTTAGTGGTGACAGGAAGATTTTGTCAGGAGTAACGATGATGATGGAGACGGGGAATTAGTTTTCGATTAGCTGCGGTGTTGGGTCATGGAGTCACACTTCACCTGTCTGTCTGTGGGGCTGATCAATAGAAACATCACACACTTTTAGCAACTCTGGACCTTTATTCTTCCTCTCTGTTCTTCAGTCAGAAACACAATTAACAGGTCTTTACAGCCCCTGATTTCACTTTTCCATCACAACTTTTACCCTTTACTGGCTTCTAGCGTTTAGCCTGTTCCTTTTTAATCTTTGTTTTTCTACCACTGCTATATACAAAACCGCAAATATTTAGTTTAACACACAGAAATGATTGAGCAGATGTTGGTGGATAATCACAGTGACCTCCGTCAAATTACTGGATGTGGTGGCGTATGTTATGTATACAAAATAAATTAACATTTATGCTTTCTTCATTAATTATATGGTCCTCTGTTCGGCTCCCATTGCAGATATTCCTGCCTGTGTGTGTTACGGTGCTGTGCTAAAGCAGCTGACATCTGTATTGCTCTCCTTTTGATTTCTCTCATATTTTTGGTGCTTTAACTAATTTATGTTTCTCAACTGCTGCTTTTATTAACCCACCTGCACTGCTGCTTATGTGTGTCATGGTGTCTGTCTCACCTGGCCACACCCCTCAGCCTGTCATTCAGGCATCCTCACTGGTTCACTTTTGGCTTCTTCCATTGGATTATTCACATATTCACACAAACAAACAAAAAACAAAACACAACGACAACTAGATAAAGCATTTCCAAAATGCACAGTGAATGCTGCCATGCTGAATGTATTCCTGGAGAATTGCTAAAAGTAGCTGAAACACTTAAGACAGCTTAAAATAGCTGAAGCATGTGAAGCACAGATGAATGTATTTAAAGAGAATGAGTTGTTTAAACAGAGCTGAATGTTTGCTGAATGTTTGTAAGCTGAAGCAGCTGAATTTCAAATTAAGGAAAGTTGAAAAAGATTATCTAAAATTGAAATTAAAAGAACTGCTGAAAATACCGGAAGACACAACATACCTAAATGTAACAAAAAAAAGCTAAATCATAATAAATAAATAATTTTAAGTTCAAGAGATAAAAGAATACCTTAAAGTTATGGAAACATTTAATACACCTCTAGTAGGAAACGTGTGCAGGTAATTGCTAAACAGTAAAAGAGTCTTAACTAGTCATAATAAACTAGCTGAAAGCAGAAATATTGCTATTTTTAGCAAAGGATTTGGATTGGTTCTTTTATTTTGAAACTATATGGAAGAAGACGTGTGGATAATTGCTAAATTGTATAATAGACCTGCTGACAGCAGAAATATTGCTACATTTAGCTAAAGCGGCCTGGTAGCTCAGTTGGTAGCGTGTCGACCTCGGAAGGCAAAAGGTCTGCGGTTCGATTCCCCGCCTCGGCATCAGGTGTGTCTCTGAGCAAGACACTTCGCGCTAGCTCCCCGAGCGCCGCTCAAATTGGGTCAAATGCAGAGAATGAATTTTCCCACTGTGGGACTATTAAGGGTTAATTTCTTTCTTTCTAAAGATCTAGATTGGTGGTCTTATTTTGCAAGGATACGTGGATACGTTTCCTTTGCAAGGAAAAGCAGTTTGATTTCAAATAAAAATATAAAATGTTTTGCACATGACTACTGTAGATCCCTGTAAATTCTTCTTCTGAATTTAGTTAAAAGACTTGTTCTAATCAGGTTTTGACACAGGATCGCCTGCATCAGAAACATGTTTGCCACACTGCCAAACTAGCAGCTTAAAACACTGCTCAGAGGAGCAGTATACATACTACTGGAAAAACTGGAAACTTCTAATCTATAATATAGCTGAAGATTGGTAATACATTAAGCATATAGGTCAATTATATAGAAATATATATATTTATATTATAATGTGACTGCATGGCTGAGACAGGAATTGGACACAGATCCCCCACTCCAGAGTCAAGAACTTCAAAAGTCAGAAGTCAAAATATTGTCTTATTGTCACAGTCTTATTTCAATAAAAATCTAAAAACGTTTTGCTTTGTAAATACTTCAGAGGTTTAAGATATTCAATTTATTAAATGAGGCCTTGAATGTTGTAACAGACCCAAAGGTATAAACCTAAAACAAATATGAATATTTTAATACAGAACCATGCATTAGTCATTGCAATGGTCACGTCTTCTTACACCAGCTTTTGTTAGGGTGCCAGAAATACTCACTATTAATACTACAATACAAGTATGGCTAAATATGCCTATAGAACAAAAATCGGGTAGTTTAAAAAAGCTGAATGTGAACACTGTAATGGAAAAAGTTTACCTTTGTGCTCATTCTTATCCAACACAGTCAACATGTGCTGGTTAGGTGCAACACTGAACATTCTTACACAAACAACTAAACTCTTGTGCTGTCGTACATCAAGTCTAAACATCTGATGTTCCATTTGACTGATATAATTTATAATATATGTTTGTCTTTTACACCCGGACTCTGGCTCCATCCTATCTGACTCCCCACCAGACCCAAGGCTGTTAAAGCGAATGCATCTTGTCTTGGAAGCTCGGTGTTCCTTTCTTTGGATAACAAGACATGACGATGCAGAAGTGAGAAAGCAAACATTCTCACTCACAGCGAGATAAGGTGGCGCAAACAATTCCATTGGTGCAGAGAGACATTCCACCAAAGCCACAGAAAGGGGTTAAAAGGCAGAAGCAACTTGAGGATCGTGGGCTCTTTGCATCACACCTTCGTGGTGTGTGCAATGATCTCCCCAGCTGGTTTTTGGTTTGTTGATGTGCACGATCAACATCCATGCTTTTTATTTGCTTTCCCAATTATTTTTTTTCTTTATTATTTCAATAAATCGCACAAAAGGACAACTCTCTGCTTCTTTATGGAAAATTTACACCACAGAAATTGGCATCTACGAACAGGATCCGCTGCAGGTCGTCTGGAAGGTGTGACCAGGGACGATAGTCCTGAGGACTAGGGTCGCTCAGCCTCCAAACCTCTACAGACATTCAGAGCTGGGAGGACTGCACACCCGTCTGGATCGCCTCTGACGAGATTCACGAACTCAGATTCAAACTCAAATCTTAACTTGGCTCAGCCAGTGAGAGAGATTCCTTTGATTTGGGAAAAACAAAAAGATTGGAACTTTTAATTTTAATTTAGCTGAAACATTTCAATTGGTTGAAAAAAAAGAAAAGAAAAGAAATCTTCTATTTGGTTGAAACACTAAATTTGATTAGGAAAGTTAATTAGATCGAAAAAGAAAAAAAGTCCCAATAATACACGTTCTTAATTAGGTGAAAGTCTGCTCTGGGTGGTGAGACGTCGGTTGCTAAGGGTTGGCTCGTGGAACCGAGCTTTCGTCTGTACTGAGGATACAGACATGTTTTTTTTTATCTGTGCGTGGTCCACACGTGGGGGACTGAGTATAAAAGACGGCTTCTGAAAGATGGAGCGCGTTTGCAGAGTGAAGTATTTTCAAGATACGAGGGACCCGGGCCTAGAGGGGCCTAACGTTGAGGAAATACTTCGGGAAAGGCTCTGTCGCCAGATCAGGTTGGTTCCCTTTTTACGGAGACGTCCGATAAAAAGGCATTTTGGGAAGGTTCGGGCCGGAACACACAAAAAATCTAAGGCAGGAAACCGCTGGACTCTGAAAGACGGGTTCGGGGAAATTTGAGTCTTCACCACCAGACAGAAACCGTACAAAACTAAACGTAATTAAAGTAAATATGGTTATTAGTGCGTTTCATGTTTCCATGAGTGGAATACTGGTTATGGGTTCAAAAGAAAAATCGCTTAGTGTAAAAGGACATACGCACCTTAAAAAATTAGAGACAAAAGAAAAGATCTGAAAAAGCAAAACTATGAAAACTACACCCCTAAAAGAAACAAAAGAGAGATGAGAGTAACAGAAAAAAAGGAGATAACAACTCTGGGGAAGAATTGTTTGCACTCCACCACACACACACACAGACACACAGACACACAGACACACACACACACACACACACACACACACACACACACACACACACACACACACACACACACACACACACACACACACACACACACACACACACACACACACACACATATCATGTCAAGAGCGAATGCTCCCATTGTTTCTGCTCTCTATTCTAATGCAGAACTGAGCGCGATGAGGGTAAATCCGGATCTGGACTCCTTTCCCACCATCAGCAGAAGAACCGAAGGAGAAGAAGCGCCTGATCAACAACCAGAACAGGGTGGAAGCTCTGATACCACAGCAGCTGGAGGACACAGACCACAGCATGGACGCCTCACTGACCCCACGTCTGCAGCCATCACGTTCTGGGCTCATCAGATGAACCAGCTACTACAAGCGTGTGTGTCTGACACAGACACCTGCTCATGACAATCAGCAAAGGAAAACAAGGACAGAGCAACAGCAGAGCGAGAAGACGTGCTCTGACACAGACACTGGTTGAAACAACAGGAGAGGCTTCAGACGTGATCGGCCCAAAAGAGCTGCATCTGAGGATCCAGGAAAGGTCTGTCATCGAGGAACAACTGTCCCATCGAAAGGCTTCACCCACTGGCGCTCACATCAGACTGATGGTTGGGGAAGGAGGAAGGTGACGGTTCCTTTTCACGTGACGTACAAGACGGTACCACAAACACACACACATTCATACACGCAACGAAGAAACACGCTTACAGCTGATACACGCTCAAATTCATGTTCATGCTTATCTGCTCGCAATGAAGAATCGCTTTTTGCTTAAAAAAATCCCACAGAGTGATTTTAAAATGATGACAAACAGCTAAATGACAACTGCTGCATGACTTTACAGTCTGATGGGTTTAATCTATTTTAACTTGCAACAAATTCAGTAATAAAATCCTTCATGTTTCTAAAAAGATTTGTGCACAATATAGGTTTGTCTGGCCAGACTAGAAGACTGTAGGAAAACAAAACAAAACATACTATAGGAAGACTGAAACTGACTGAAACAGACTATTAATGACTATTAAAGGGAAGACGACTATTAGAGAGAAGTAATAATAATTACTGCACGTACCAGACTATTAAAGAAAAACTTATTCTTTCACTGTGCAACATCTGACATCAGACACCTTAACATTAATTTTTGCTTTCAAACTTATGCCCAGTTAAATTCTTAAGAAGAGATCTCATGTGTAGTTTAGGTATTTGATGTATTTCCACTCCAGACGGAGTGCAGGTTACATCTACAGACATTCTAAATAATCCCTCTTTTGTTGCTGTTAACTTCAGCTCAGCTGTGCTCTTATCATTGGCTGCTGAGGGGGGGCTGTAACTGAGGCCCTCACACAGGCTGCATCACAGCTTGTTTCCATGTGATACGACCTCCAGAAACACATCTGACCTGTCCTGTACAGCACATGTGTCTTCTGGTCCTGATGATAAATTTGAAGAGTTATTATTTCACACACACTCAAACTGACCTCAACTTCCCTCTTTTGGGATGAACACAGGTCTGCGCTTACGATTTCTTTTACTAACGAACAAAAAGATTTTTGATTTTTGTTCTACAGTTCCACACGTCCCTCTGTGAAAACATGATGGAGACAGATGCAGGACGTGGGTCCTTTCGTGAACAGATGTTAACGGGGTGGAGACTGGTAAACGACCTCTGACCCCATGTGACGTATTTACCTAGTTTGCATACTTTATAATTTTTTTTATTCTGCCTGTTATGTGCAGCAAACAGTGAACTTGGTACCTCCACATTCTAATGACACACTACATGCTTTTGTTTTTATTTTCATTTTTCAGAGGACGCTCTGACCCAACACTCAGCCTTACAGGAAGCCCTGCTTCCCTGTGGCTCACACACAGATATAATGTAGGTTTGATCAGAGGATGTGAACCAGGGGTCATCACACCTAAATCTGACCACAGACCATGTAAACAACAACACCCTCTTAAAGGAAGCCATAGATGGCGTTACTGCAGACACCACTAAGATACTGAATCATTGGATGCTACAGGCCACAAAGAGCCTGTCTAAATTACAGTTTGTTCAGACAAAGGTTATTTTCTGGGTCATTGTAATTACAGCTGATGGCAAATCCATATCACCCAACAGAGTAAAAGCAATTTGAAACCTGCCTAAACCGTGCACGTAAAAACAGCTTATTTTCTTCTAGGTTTTTGTTCTTATTGTAGGACCTTCAGTCCTAACTTTACCTTCTCTGAGGCCCCACTCAGGGCTCTGATGCAGACGTCTTCATAGTCCACTTCTTGTCTCACGTGGACGTCTGAGGCTGAACAACGTTCACCGACCTCATGCTTGCTCTTCAGTTGGCTCCTACTTTGGGTCTTCCTGATCTGACCCTACGCGACCTTTCACTCAAACAGTGAATGAGAAATCAGGTTATACGACTTCTGTTCTTTTGTCCTCATACTGTGTCTTTTATTCTTTTGGAATAGATCACATCTTTCTACAGCCTGACGGCTTAGATGCAACACCACTTTGCTCAACATGCTGAACGTTACTATCAAGAGGCCGTCTTGAAGTCTAGTACTCTGCTCAGGCTGCAGAGTTGATCGTATTGACTGAAGCTGGTAAACCAGCAGAAGGAGAGTCTGTTGCCATCTACACAGACTCCACAGATGCTTGTGACACTTTGGTGCTCTGTGGAAGCATAGGAAGCTTTTTAACTCTGATTGCAAACCTATCTCACATTGTGATTAGGTTCTGCTTTGCTGGACATTGTCCTGCTACAGTACCTACAGCTAATGCTGTTTTTAACCGTCCGACTCACACCATTAGTGACGACTTTGTTTCTGCCGACATGCAGCTGCAGACGCTGCTGCGAAGGTCGCTGCCCAACAACCCCTCCCTCTCCTGATCCTCGTTTTCCTCTCCAACTCTCTCTACCCTCTCCTCCTATCTCTCCCTGTGCTTTAAACATTTTGTACCTCACAGGAATGCAGACTCTGGCTGACGAATGATTCCACCTGTAGCCATGGAGTCTGGTTTGGGCCTGATGGCAGCCATGCCGCCCAAACACTTTTTCCCCACAATTCAGATTTCCCAACAGTTGAAAACAGGCGACAGGACCACTACACCATCCAACCAGGGGACTGAGAGATTGTTAAGGAGTTCAGGAAGAAGCATTGGGACTCCAAACGGTGGCGAGGCCCCTTCCAGGTCCTTCTGACGACCCACACGGCTGTAAAGATCGCAGAGAGAGCAACTTGGATCCACTCCATCCAGGAAGGTCCCAGATCCAACAGACGAACATCCCTCCATCTACATCTCACGGAGAAAATCACCACTAACGAAAAGAATTGAGAAGAAATGACCCTCGCTGTGCTCACACACGCACTGGGGCGAGGCTGCGTTGACCGTTCAGCTAAAGGTGTGAGCCAAGCGCCGCCTGAAGCTGCGCCGATGAATCACACTGTCAGACCATACATCTACACACACGTTCCTGAGAAAACACACACACGAGCAGCCTTGAGTTGCCGACGCTGGACGACGTGTAGACTCTTCACATCACGGGAGTGACAGTGACACAGACGACATTGGGAGGAAACCTGGCGGTGATAACGAATCCCAAGTGTCTCTGTGATCAGCTGATCACAACCTGAAGAACCCCAACAAACTGTCAATACTTCAACACACAGGTTGGAAACAATCTAACGCTACTGTTCAACAGGACGAAGCAGATTGTTACAGACATCAATTGTAACCATGCTTTGTTAGACTTCATTTTATGTTACTTGGATTGTTGCCTTTAGCATATGATGTTTCTATATAACTTTACACACTACTTTTAAAAAAGAAAATTTCACAACACTGAGTTTAAATATCCTAAAGTTGATTTGGTGTTTAATTTGCTCACAATCACTTTAGTCACTGCTACATTTACTTTTTATCCTTCATTTACAGATGACAGAGGGTATGAGACAAAACGCATCATCATTCTGGTTAAATCCCTGATTCTCGTATTCATTCTAGACCCAAATCTACATTTAAATATCCGAAGGTTCTCCCACTGGTTAGAGGTCTCATCATGCGTGCGACCTCAGCAACACTCTCGTATCAAATGACACAATGCACTATGTTCAAAAACCCCAACTCTAATTCACGTAATGACTTTGACGATGGTCTTAGGCTACCTGATCACGAAATATAATCTGACACAAATATGACTATTGGCTTATTTTCTTCACATGCCAATACAGAGGTTATTCTTGTATAACTACCCACCAAAAACAGCTCCCAACCTTTTGTCCCTAAGTTACTTGCATTTTATGTGAAGGTGTATTTTGAATCTTGATGAGTTAATACCCTTATTGTTTCATTTGCAAGGGTCTTTTATTATTACAGAATGTGATGTTGACAATTTTTATTCTGAGTGGTTGATTGTGTAATCAAAAGGGGGGAATGTTATGGGAAAAATTGTGTCTTCCTTACTTCTATGCAGTTATTATATGATTTATGACTTATGTTCTGCAATTAATATCTTATGTTTTGTCTTACTGTATGAATTTGACATTTCACCTAGATTGTTCAATGGTTGTCTCTGCCTGATAGACTCTCAACTCTAGCTCCCAAACCCAAGGTCAGGGAGTTGTGTCTCTGTCTGTTGAGACTTGGTGCTCCTTTCTCACTGATAGTTGGCCGTCAGCGATGCAGGTGTGAGAATGTAAATATCTTCACACACACTGCGACAGGGAGGAGATGGTGCATGTAATTTGATTGGAAAATTTCCACCACAACAGGTATAGTTGTAGACAGATGACCAGGGAGATGTGGTGATCCTTGTTCTCATCACTATTTGGAAGACTGAGTGGAAGCAGTCCTCTACCAGATGGAAGCTGTGGCTGTCCTCACCATCACCTCATCAAAACAAAAGGTACTGCAATCAGAATTGTAGATCAGTAAAATGTTCATTATTATGTAGGTCAAAACCTTCTCTAATGTAAGAATACACAATACCAGACAAAAAATTAAACCAAACAAAAAGGATGGGCCTGTCTGTGCTAAAACAACAGATAAACAGTTGTTACAATTCAAATCTAAAATCTAAACAGTATATACTAATTAAAATTAAAACCTTCTATTGCCTATCTTACTGTTAGTACATACAAACTTACATACCTTCACTCCTGAGCTGTCTGTGTACCAACAGTCTGTAGTGATTTCTCTGTTTGACAGCCTCCTTGCATGTGGGTAACTGGGATGTGCCCCCCTACAGTATAGAAAAGACACAAACAGGAAAGGCAGCACGTCAACAGGACAAAAGGTCGATCCACCGCTCCCTGCCTGTCGCCGATCGAAGGCCCATCGCTATTAGCTGTTCCCCACACAGGTGTGTGACTGCACCAAGTCAGTAGCACATTTGAAAGAGACAAAGGCTCGGTTGACTCGCTGTAGCCGTTAGCAACGCTAGCAATTAGCTTGTCTCACATGTGGGTTACTACGTTTTAAACAGACCCAACTAACATATTAAGACATCACAAGTATCAAGCACAAACTTACTACAGCGAGCTAGATCCACCGCTTCCTGTCTGTCGCTGCTCAAAGGGCGATAACGATCAGCTGTTCTCCACAGATGTATGCGATTACAGAAAAAGGACAAACGTTAGACCCACCGCTCCCTGCCTGTAGCCGCTCGATGCCGATAGCCATTAGCTTGTCTCACATGTGGGTCACTACATTTTAAACAGACCAACAAACATAGTAAGTATCAAGCACGTACTTACTACAGCGAGCTAGACCCACCGCTCCCTGCCTGTAGCCGCTCGATGCCGATAGCCATTAGCTTTTCTCCACACAGGTGTGTGGCTGCAGGAGCCCACATAAACACATTTGAAGGAGACAAAGGCTCGTGGACTGGCTGTAGCCGTTAGAATAGCTAGCTACTAACTTGCCTCACACATAGGTTACTACATTTTAAACAGACAAACTAACATTTTAAAACATTATAAATATCAAGCATGTATTTACTTCAGTGAGTGAATGACGGACTGTAGGAATAGATCCTTTTTTCCAACAGGAGCCGTGAAACAAATCCAGCATTGTACGCACCCTAGTTTGAAATGCACATACGTATAAATGCTGAGGCAGTGTTTCTGGGGAACGGCCTAAGAGTAGGATGAGGTCTCTCTCCATTGGATGAGAAAATTTACGTTTTCAAAATGTGAAAAAGCAGGAAATGCTGTGTATATGTGACCCATAGAGTCATAGGAACGCTCCAAAATGTCTAAAAAGTAGATTTTGCATGATATGACCCCTTTAAGGTTAAGTGGTAGCACAATAGCTTTTGTGGCTGTTTTTGCCAGAGTGGCTAAAAGAAACTTCCAGTTTACTCTATCGAAAGCTTTTCTGCATCTAAGGAGACGATGGCTGACTAGTTTATGGGTGGTGACATAATCAATTAAGTTGATTAGTCTGTTCATATTGTTTGTTGACTGTCTACCTTTAATGAAGCCTGTTTGATCAGAGTGAATGATATATGGAGTGACTTTTTCTAATCTTCTAGCAAGTGCTTTACACACTATTTTTAGATCTACATTTATTAGTGAAATTGGTCTATAACTCGATGGGAGTGTAGGGTCTTTTCCTGGTTTTTGGAGCAGGCTTATGAAGGCAGAATTTATATTTGTGTTTAATGAATGCGTTTTTTTAATTTCAACTACCATTTTGTAAAATCTGGGTGCCAGCCAGACCAGAACTCCTTATAAAATTCAATTGGGAATCCATCTGGTCCTGGAGCTTTTTTATTGGTGTGGTGGAATATTTCCATAAAGAAGCAGATGAGAGAGTTGTCCTTTTGTGCGATTTATTGAAATAATAAAGAAAATAAAAATAATGGGGAAAGCAAATAAAAAGCATGGATGTTGATCATGCACATCAACAAACCAAAAACCAGCTGGGGAGATCAGTGCACACACCACGAAGGTGTGATGCAAAGAGCCCATGATCCTCATGTTGCTTCTGCCTTTTAGTTTCTCTGTCCGACTAGGGTGGAATGTCTTTCTAACCCAATCAAATTACATGCACCATCTTCTCCCTGTCGCAGTGTGTGTGAAGATATTTACATTCTCACACCTGCATCGCTGACGGCCAACTATCAGTGAGAAAGGAGCACCAAGTCTCAACAGACAGAGACACAACTCCCTGACCTTGGGTTTGGGAGCTAGAGTTGAGAGTCTATCAGGCAGAGACAACCATTGAACAATCTAGGTGAAATGTCAAATGCATACAGTAAGACAAAACATAAGATATTAATTGCAGAACATAAGTCATAAATCATATAATAACTGCATAGAAGTAAGGAAGACACAATTTTTCCCATAACATTGTCCTGCTGCAGAAACAAATCTTCAACATAACCAAGTTTACCCCCTACCCAGGACATGGACTGTTTACCCTACTTCCATCATGCATTTCATCTGCAAGGCCCTGCAAAAGCTTCTGTCCTCAAACCCCCAGACTTCTTAATTAACTCAGTAACCTATACATTGCACATTGGAGTGTTAAGATAACAGTTTGTTCTAGCCTTGGAGTACTTGTGCATTTTTTTGGTTGATAATAAAGTTGGCTTTAACTATTACGTATTTCACTGAACTCTGTTTCTGAAGGGAAAACACTTATTCAGAAAATCATAGTATTGAAATTACATGTTTTTCACTTTCTAATATGGTTAGCAATAAAGTTAAATCGGCCATAAATAAAAAAGCATATTAATTATATATAAATAAATAAAAAATCTTAATGAGTATTGTACTTAAAAAAAAAACACATTTTTACTCAAATGGTAAAGGGGTTATTCCACAGGTGGTTTACATCCATCATACAATGAGTGTTTTAGCGTTTTATCCATCAGGAAACTCTGCCTTCATCTAAAACCCAAGCATGAAGAGATGGCAACTCTGATTCTTCACCCCAGGAATCCCCAGCACCAGCTCACTAGCCTCTGTAGACTAGATACCTGTAACAACTTCAGATACAGAGACATATTACTGTCAGATTTATCAAGAATGACAAAAAACATAATTAAAAGCAGTAAAAATACATCAGGCAATATATATTTTGAACCAATGCTTTTTGTTCCCAGGTGGGTCATGCAGTGCTTGCTCTAAATATGAATGCACATTTTTTAAATAAAATTATGTCAGAGCAGCAGCACAAGTAAGACAAAAACAGTGAAATGTGTAAATGTAAAATGTATTTATATTATTTCAGCTATGCGCTCAAACTTTTATTTATTTGTATAATGTAAGCTAAAGTAGTGTTTTCTATTAACGAGAGTTTTCCAGGTAAGTCGTGTTGTGAATATTCAAGCTGCACAGGCCATTTAGCATACGCATTAGCAACCGCTAGTCGCTTTGCAAATTACATAAATCAATTAAATTGAAGTAAATGCGAAATTACCAATGAGACAAATCTTGCATCAGCCGAAATGAGACGACTTCAACAGCCTCCTCTTCAGCTTCAGGGTCAGATTCAAGATCATAGACGTATGGTTCTACTACGCTACGAACCAGCTGGCTAATGTCGTGCAGTCCTGTAGTGGGTCTTCTCATGTGGAGGATTGCGTTGGATTGCATTCTCAATGTCGCACTATTGCCACCTATTGTATCCTAACCGTGAGGTGGTTCGTATCAATGAAGCCAATAAAAAAAAACAACAACAAAAAAGGTATGCGCTTCCGCACAGAGGTTTGGTGAGCAGCTTCGCTTGCGACACGCCCAGAAACCACAGCGTTTGCTGATGGGGAGTGAAAACCACATATTGACAGGGGCAGTGTGGACGATCTAAAGGGTTTTATGGAATTAAAAATTACAGAGACCTTACTGAGACATTAAAGTCCAATATTTTTTAGAATGAAAAGTATGATCAGTCTCCTTTAGGGTGACTAACATGTCTTCTACCACACTCCATTCAAGGAACATTAAATACTTGGGCATTGAACTGTCGTCTAGGCTATCAGAGCTTATTGATCTAAACTACAATCCAGTATTAAAACAAATAGAAGCCAACCTCAAAAGATGGCAGTCCTTACCCATTTCATTTATGGGAAGTATTGCCACCATAAAAAATGATGAAATTTATTTACATATTCTCAATGATTCTGACTCAGCCAGCCCAGGTGTGGTTTAGGACATTAGACTCAGACATCTCACAGTTTTGGGGAAAACCAAGCCACCACAAATTAGTTTAAAGGTCCATGCACATGCAAAATTCACTTTTTGGACATTCTGGTAGGTTTATTTGACTTCCTGGGTCACGTTAAGACACTCCTGGTGTGTTAGAAGTACGCCCCATACTTATTTCACATTTTTGAGAGTTTATCCAATCCGGTTCAAGAAGCATTGTTTCAAATTTGGCGGACTGGATACGTCTGCATTCGCAATGACCAATCACAGAACCAGTTTCGCCCCCTCCCCCAGACAAACCTGGACCCCTAAATGTACCTGAAACATTTTGTTTCAGTCACTCTGTCATGAACACACGGCTGAGGACCCAAATGCACAGCACACTCTCGGACTTGGTGAATTAAGCAGGGTTTTATTGTACAGCGTCGTCAGGCAGTCCGGGTCATACACAACGTATCTCAGCGTGAGGCACAATGAGGAACAGGCCAGATCAGGTCCAAGAGACAGGCAGTGGTTCAGTACACGGATACACTCGGCAAAGGTACAGACAAGGGCTAGGCAAAACTCACGGGTCAGACGGTCAGACAACTATCACAATCCAGGGTGAAGGTACAGATGAGGGTCAGGCAGGAATCGGTGGTCAATGACAGGCAAGATTGGCAAAACACGGTAACGGTACGAGAACGCTGGAAAGTGGTGCTAGGACTCAACAATCTGGCATCTGACTGCTGGCTGAGGTGGTGCTTAAATACTGGGTGTGATTACTAATTATTGACAGGTGTGCATGGTGAACCGGGATGACAGAAAACAGCTGAGGTGAAACAGGAAGTCCTTTCAACATAAAACAGGAACTGACATAAATCGTGACACACTCCAGTCACAGACAAAAGAAGAAGTCACGCACTGCGCAGTCTACCATAGGAGGTGGCGCTAATGCACCTTTCAGTTGGTTGCCACCCGCCATTTAAAAGACAAAAGAAGAAGTCACTCAGGTTGAAGAAGCGCCCTGTTCCTCAAGACGTTATCCACCTGCTGCTTCCCCAAACGTAAGTACATGCTTGATTCCTATTTGATGTATGTACTCCAGAAGTTTCTCTGTTTATAATGTAGCTTCCCTCCTGTGTAAGGAATGCTAATTGCTAGAACCATGGATTCTAACAGCTATAGCGACAGAAAGAGACAGTGTTGCAAGGTGCTGACACGCAATTTGGATGAGTCCAAACCTATTCAGCATTTGTCCAGTTTGAATTGTGTGATATATGGTACTGAGGTCATTCACTCAGCTCACATTGTAGCCGCTAGCGCGATGTTAGCGCAGCGTTAGCGGCTAGCGCTAGTAAGTTGTGAGAGTCAGCTGTGTTTCTAATTACTACAGAGCCTGTCGTGTGTATGTTGTAGCCCAAGTAGACCCGTGAATTTGGGTTATTGCAAGTTCTATATAAGTCTAACGTGTGTGTTATCTTGTCAGCTACTTTAGCTGTAAACGTGACATGTTTTTTTATACAGGCTGACGCATGCCAGCTACCGAAACGCGAGGAGGTTGCTTCTCAAACTGACACGCGGCTACCTTGTAGAAGAGTATTAGAGTGCTCGCCTCAGGAGCAAAGGTCTGTACATTTAACAGCAGTATAATCATTTGTTGGCCAATATGCAGTTTTATTTGACAGAGATTTTGCATTTCACATTTCAGTAGTTGTATTCATAATCTGATCTATATTATTGTCTATGTATTAATCTGTATGCAGTTGGTCAACTTATTTTGATATTTTAGTCTGTTGACGGGTAATTTGTAACTCTAGTGTTATGGTGCAGATTATGTGGAAAATGTGATGGAGACCATCTTCAATAAAGTCCTGCTGGACTCAGGTTGTTCAATGGAGGACCTTGTAAACATCCCTGTCCCACCGGCCCTCTGAGCAGAATTTGAGCAACCTGACAGAAAGGAGGTCATTAATGTCATGCTAAGATTTAACAAACCAGCACTATAAAATAAGTTGAAAACGTGTTTGCTGCAAACACCATTAAAACTGATCTATCTACCTCTATTTATTGTTTAGATCTGTAAAGGTTGTGAGATACATAGGAAATACTGGTCATTTTATTAATCTGCTATACTATTCTTTATACCTTCTAGAGTGGTGTCAAGGAAAACAGCTGCATCCTCCATCTGTACAGCAGCTGCACTGCTTCCGATGTCTTCCAACACGTGAAGACAAAAAAGATCCTCACATCTCCCCAGCCAACTGCCCATGACTGTACCTGTTCCACTCCAGAAACTTTGCTTTCAACATAACCATAAATCCTACCCGTTCATTTTGTGGTTTGCAAATTGAACTGTGACGGTAACTTATCCAGCATTATAGTGCTGGTGCATTGGTTAAAAATAAAGTTGGCTTTGACTATTGCTCTTTCACTGAACTATTTTTGTATGTATATACCTAATAAGGGAAAACAGACAAATGTTTTATAATATTTCAGCTTTTATTGAGGTAAAATCAATAAAAGCTGAAATATAAAAAAAACAATAATTTAGGTATTTCACAGGTGGTCTAATTCCAACTTAGGTGCCTTGTCCCTCAGGAAACACTGCCCTGATCCAGACTAGGGAAGGGGGGATGACTTGGACTCTTTGCCCTAGAAGTCCCCAGCACCAGCTGACAAGACGTCTAGGCTAGATATCTGCAACAACTTGAGATACACACAGACATAGTACTGAAAAAAACAATAACTACATTTTTATTATAATTTATATACAGTGGCAGCGGTTCAAAGTGACTAGGGTTTTTACTGCAGTACCGCCGCGTCGCCACGGCGCAGCGAGTGCGTCGCTGACTAAAGATTTTTAATCCTGCAGCCGGCTGGAAAAAATCAGGACGCTAGTCTCGTTTTAACCACCAGGTGGCGCAGCGTTGATTAGAAGCCTCCAAAGCACTACAGCGTAACTGAGGTCCGACTGTTCATTTCTACCTGTAACACACATATATTACACCAGACCTATTTTACTATTAAGTCTTTACTATTAAGTATCTGTTGTGTGCTAAAACATGGGGAGTGTGAAGGGCAACAACTTGTTGATGGCTTAGTTATTTTCTGTTCACTGCGAAGTTATAATCGTTCTGTGTGGTTTAAAACAGGCAGCGCCACAGCAGCAACACATTCTTGTTTTCATTCTCCTCAGCTTTTTCGTGTCTTTAAATAGAAGGCGTCTCTTAAAAATATGTACACACCCACCGCTCTAACATCCAATACAACACATTGACTTCACATAATACCATGATTATTCGTCGCGGTTTAATTAATATAATTTGAATGCGCAAGTAAAGACGTAGAGCGCAGTCCATCTGCGACTACAGCCGCTTATTTAGGTTTTAAACTTCCACAACTTGTTAATGAATGTTTTCCAATAGTCGTAGATTTTACGTAAATAACCGTAATAATCATAGGAATTTGTTTTACAGCAGTTGTCGGTCGTAATTTTGACAGGACGCCAGAAATCAGCAGATCAATAGCGACGCATTACAGCAACATGTTTGTTCCTACGCGTTTACTCTGTGTCTGCAGAACTGCAGTTTGACTTGTTTTGACTGTGCGTGTCATTGTAACTGAGTGGCTGAGAGACTTATTCGACCCGTGTACGTTTCAACATTTTCATTTCCCATCCGTCCATCCAGCCACTTTCACCGGCGTTTTCGTTTCTCTTTCGTTGAGCTGCAAACGGATTTTAATCAAAGCACCGCCTTACAAACCAATAAAACAGGCAAAAATATTTGTTTTTTACAAAAAGACACGGAATTGGAGTTAATATGTTTTATTGTTTAGAGACAAACGGAAAACAAAAAGTCGTTCTCTCGTTACCTCTGCATATAATTTGGTGGAGACATCAATCTCTTACACAAACACGTGACGTGTTTCGGAGTCATGTGTCCAGACAGAGAGTGACCAATACACAAATGTATGGACGTGCAAATGCGGGCTACGAGAGGAACGGGGGAGTGGTGCACTAGATGTAGCGAGAATTTGTTTTGACTGTGCGTGTCATTGTAACTGAATGAGTGGCTGATGTGACTTATTCGGCCCGTGTACGTTTCAAAACTTTGATTTCCCATCCGTCTATCTATCCCGAATAAAAGCACCGCATTACAAACCAATAAACCGAACAAAAATATTTTTTAACAAAAACACACGGACTTGAATTTTAAGCTGTTTTTTTTCGTTTAGAGAAAAAACCTCTGCTTTTAATTTTTAATGGAAGCTCATCCGTGGACGGGTCGCGGGGCAGCAGTCTTAGCAGAGAGCTCCCGACTGCTGCTCGAATGAAACACGAGATCGAATGAAATGTGATGTGTTTCATACTCAGATGACTTGGATCTGAGTTCGACCAAGCTTTTGCTTGTCTCATGTTTGCTCACAGTCGCAAAGGAAATCTACACAGCCCTCCCCCTCCTTCGTAGAGGCGCATAGACATGCTAATGTGTTGCTACTACTCAATCAGCAGGTGAGAAATACCTCAGCTTCAGGACAAAGCTCCGTAGGAGACTGGGCAGCATCGGGCGGCGTGATCAGCTGCAGGTCTAAGACACATTAATGCAGCAAGTAGTTTGTTCTACATACGTTTACTCTGCAAAAATAAACACATGTATTTATCGTAGCTTTCTGATCTAAGTTATTTGTAGCACTTCGACATTCGTTTAAAATATGCAGTGCTTTTTAAAATGAAAATACTAATATTATTATTTATTACCTTTATTGTAAACACAGTATTAATTGCACAATTTGGACTGGCGAAGATTTGCGCTTCTTTCATAATAATCATGGATAATCAAGGAAGAAACTGCAGTTCATATTTGTTATTCAGGGACGGTTTAATAAAGATTCAGTGTGGTTTTTAACTGAACTGTCAGCCAAGGTACGTGCATTATCAAATGAATGCGCCTGTCAGCGGGGAAGACATCAACTCTATTCGGTCGCTCTTCAGTCGCTGCTGCCGTCTCCTCCCCAGTTCACACACCTTAACACTAGGACTACTGGGTTTTCTAAATATACCAGTTCCTACTACAAGGTGTTCCTACGAAGTTAACCAGCTGTTTATTTCGTTATTATATACATCTGTACCACATAAAGTCATTGCAGAGCTACAGCCATGTTCCCACAAAGTTAACCAGCTGTTTATTTAGTTATTTCCTCTTTCACGTCCGTCTGTTGAATGGAAGTGCAGGTTTGAACAGGGCAAACATTATTTTTATTTACAAAAAAAAATTAATACGTTTACAGATTGACCGGTGATGCCGCACGGGTTGCTCTCAGTTAAAACAGCTGTTTGAAGCAGGGAAAAGCGAGTTAGCTGTCCTTGTCGATGCCTTGACAATGTTTTATCATCGGTTAGATCTCTGAGCCCCGACTTTTATGTCTTCTTTGGATTAAAAAACAAATGTTGAATGTTCTCAAATAATATAATATTGCCGCCCTCCGCGGCTCCCAGTGTTTGTTTTTTTCATTTAAAACGTGGGTGTTACCGGTGGCAGACCTCTGGTCTAGATCATCCTTATTCACTTTTTTAAATTGTAGTAGTGTAACCTTAGTTAGTATTCCTTTTTATTTTTTTATTTTATGTTTGGGAAACGTGACATTTCAGCTACTGTGATTTTATTTGTCATCAACATTAGTTCCTACCTGTCCTTGTTGACGGGGGACAGGAAAAAGGTGACGCGCGTTGGATAAGAGCGGCGTAAAGAAAAAAGTGTACATGTGCCGTACTGTCTTGCCGTGTGGTGCATTAAAGAAGCATTCCACGTAAAGAAAATTGCCCGTACCAACAGCAAGAAATCAGGGTTACAGTAGCTTGTCTGCCATAAATCGAACGCTGCACGCGGGAGGGCGCACCGTTCAGCTTCCTATTTTCGGTTTTAAACTGCCATAATTTGCTATAATTTACTTACGTTCATAACTTCATACTATAACGCGACCAGCGGTTCATGGTCTTGGCGATACATGCACTAAGTAATACAACGTTGTCATCTCGTGATCACATGATGATGATGAGACGCTGTTTTTCCAATAATTAAAATAAAAAAAACTGCTTCCACCAAGACTCGAACCCCGGACAAAAAAAAAACGTTGTGGCCATGCACGTTAACCACTAGGCCACCAAAGACCTGATCATTGGTTGTTCTACAAGAGGCTATATGACGTAAGCAACTACGATGTTTTAGGACCAAAAGTGGGAGTCAATCGCCACCTACAGGCCAGAAGGACGTAACACACTCCTCCCGCAGTACAAACCCGGCACTGACGCGGCAAATTTGAAACCCAAACACGGTGGGGGTAGACACTTTTACCGGCTGCCTCTGTATTAGCACTTGATATATCATACGCCTTACTAAAAGCAATTTAAAAAATATTAGGTCAATATATATTTAGAAACAAAACTATGTTTGTAAACCAGAGTTCCCAGGTACATTATGATTAATCTGTAAATAGTAAAATGTTCTAAAGTTTTTTATGAATTTCTGAGATACTGATTTATTCCATGCATGTGTAATTGTCTGATATACTGTATATTAAATGTGTTCTGTAATGAATACACATTCAATCATACTGGCTCCATTCCTGGATCATCAACCATACATGACAGTAGGTTTGGCAACTGGTTCAGGCGTCTTGAGGTAAGATTTATCAAAATTTTAATTTATTAATAAAAGTAATAAACACATGCAATATCTTAAAAGCAAGAGTTGCTGTCACACCATGCCTCTGTAGGCATTCACTGTTCCTACATTGGCACTTAATTACAGACAAACACAGCAAAATATAAGCTGCAGCTGAAGATCCCATTATAGAAAAATTATTTTCACACAGCAGCAGAACGAGAAATAAAAAAACATGTAAAAATGAGTTTATATTAGTTTATCAATCTATGCTCCCAAACAAGCTGTAGTCGTGTTATGAATATTCTGTTGTATTAATTCAGGCTGCTAATTTGCAACCATTAGTATTAGCGTTAGCAGCTAATCAAGTTGCGTATTATATAAATCAAATTAAATTAAACGTGAATCTGCCAGTTAGACGTACCTTGCGCCAGTCAAAGTGTAACCACTTCAACAGCCTCCCATTCAAACATAGGGTTGAACTCCATTACGAGGATGAGGTAGCCAGTTTCGCTGTTGGATTCAGTGACCGTGACGTTTGATTCCCGCGGCGGATCACGGCTATGCGTTTCCTCAAAGGGGTGTGGTGATCAGTTTAGCTTCCGACACACTCCGAAAATAGAGCGTTGTGGACGAGAGCTTAAAACACACATTTTCAGACGGGCCGTGTGGGCGATCTACAGCGCTTTTTGGTGTGAAAAGTTACGGACACCTTACTGAGACATTGAGGTCCAATTCTTCAGCAATGTGGAGCATGAAAAAAGCGTGTGCATGGACCTTTAATAACTCTTCAAAAATCCACCACTTCCACCACTATTTTCTTGCCAATAGACTGAACCATGTGCCCAAATTGATAAAACCCATGTCAGCAGACTCCTCCTGGATAAACACTGAACATACATTTTGTGGAAATATTAAAGTTGCAGATCTACCCTTTATCCGCACCAAAATCAAAAACCCTAGTTGCTACCAGAGTATGTTAGTGTTCTAATTTATTCAGAATGATAAAAAATACAAATTTACAACTAATACAATATAAAATTCTTCATAGAACACATTATATATACTTATACTTCGTCAAATCAATAATCAAAACTATACTCTGATTGATTCCATTTCCAGGTAGGGATGCGTGGAGCTCGGCTGCTGCGTCGTGTCTGGCATAGTGGTGGGGGGGTGACTGGGGGTTGGGAGTGCCTGCCTGCCTAAGGAACCGGGACAAGGGGGCTGGTGGA
The DNA here is from genome assembly GCF_900634795.4 of Betta splendens. Classification (NCBI taxonomy): domain Eukaryota; kingdom Metazoa; phylum Chordata; class Actinopteri; order Anabantiformes; family Osphronemidae; genus Betta; species Betta splendens. The sequence continues at coordinate 421,627 of NC_040886.2, forward strand.
TTCTGTGCTGGCCGTATGGGTCCCCTGCAGCGGGGTTGTGGTGGGTGGGTGCTGAGACCGGCAGTCCGGTGCCGCTGTAGGTACATTTTGAGGGTTGGCGTGTCCCTGTCTCCGGGGAGCAGAGGCGGGCCTCCCTGCCGGTGTGCGGGGGCGGACCTGGGGATTGGGCCTGTTGCGGGGGGTTGGCGGACTACTCGGGCTGCGGCCTTCATTGGGCCCTGGGCGGAGGTTGGCCCTCAATGTACAACAAAAGAGTATGTGTGCAGCTTTGTGTGTAGCACTACACAGGGCGAGTATGGGCATACTTGGGCGAGAAAATGGATAAGTGTGAAAGAAGGGTGAGGATGGTTCTGGGTGCGCTGTGTGTGGTGCCTGGGCAGTAGTACTGCGGTCCCCGGGTGTCGCCTATCTCTTCCTGGCTGGGGGTTGTCGGGGGTGGTGGGATGGATAGCAAAGCTAGTCGGGAACCTGGCTCTGCTGACCTCGGTGCTTTGCTTACCAACTTCATTTCTTCACATTCATCCTCTTAGGTCTGCAAGGGGCGTCCTGGTGATGGAGGGACCGGGGCTACCAGGAAGTGGTTCCGTCCCTCCCAAGGCCAGTTGTGGCCTCGCCCACCGGCCCTGGTGGAGAGATCACCACCCAGTTTTAACTCCAAAAAAGACATTTAGGGTGGGAGGCCACTGTCTGTGGGTCACACCATTAGCCAGCGGTCGTGCTCCTGGAGCTGTCCCCCACTTTCAGTGCACTCTAGTTCCACACACTCACGTTCAAGCTGGGTTGCAGGGTTCTGGGGTGCCTTTCTCACTGCCCCCTGCTTTTCCCGGGTTGGGGGGGGGGGTAGTCAGGGCTCGGGAGGTGCTGCGGTCCCTGCCTGGGGCCATATGGACAGCAGGCCAGAGACCTACCCCCCCACAAATTAGATCAAGCGAATGGTGTGGGTGCGAGAATGTATCTGAGAGTGCATGGGTTCACATATGACTATTTCGTTGTGAGAGAGTTTATGGTGTGTGTTGATGTACGTGTGGGTGTGTGTGTGCGTCTGTGTTTGTGTTAGTATGTATGCGTGTCGTGCGGTTGGAGTGTGGGGGCTCCTGTTTTCCTCCCGGGGTACATGGATCCGCTGCCTGGGTGGTCTCTGCTGACCCCCACCAATTGCTGGCCTTGTGCTGCTGGCGCAGGGGCATCTCCTAGTGGGCTCTCTACAGACCCAGGGTCCTCGGGCTCCATTCTCTTAGGCCGGCCCTTCGACTGGGGGGAGTGTTTGCTCCTTGTTCTCATGGGGCGGACAGCATTGCTGCAGCTCTGCCTGGGGGGTTCTCTGTGGACCTTGGGTCGCAACACCTGCCCTCCTGGAACTGAAGGTGCGTGGGCTCCCTGGCTGCTAGGATTCTTTCCTCTGCTTGTTGAATGGGCGTAGTGGCCGAGCTCCTCCATCACCCTGGCTTCCACAAGTGGCATTGTTCATGCACCAACGTCCTCCTCACCCTTTGGGTGAACAATGTTAAGCTACAGCTTTACTAACCTTGTAGTGGGACACTCAACACCTGAGCTGATAAACAGGCTTTCCAAACCCAACTGTAAGTATTACTGATACATATCACTACCAATATCAATAATGTGTAAATATAGAAATTGTGGTGTTGTATGTCATGACATTAAGTAGTATGGGATATGTATAGCAATGCATATGTGTATGTATATGATATGTATATGTTTGTATGAGTATGTGCACATACCTTAAGACTATTATTGGTATTAGTATTAATCTCCAAGGTAAACCACAGGTAAACAGTTGTTTAGTTATGAATGTGTCATCCTAAGGTACATCCCTGCTTATTTATTTTGCACCGATTGTTTACTTAACAGATTTGCTTGGTTTCAGCAGCTGGTTGCACCCCTAGCCCCCCCCGCACACACACCTCAAAGCAGAAACTTAACCTGTCCACCAACACAGCAACATCACACATATTTAGGATTAGCTAAATAAAACATTAAATAAACCATTAATCAAGAAGAGTATATATATATTATATATACCCCTCTTGTTAAAGCAAAGCTGTCAATCACAATATGGTATTCAGCGTAATATATGTTGGTTGTTAAACTGCTGGACAGAACAAAAGAAAAAAAAGTATGACTACGAACGAGTGGAAAAATTATGTTCAGAGTGTAAACTGTGGCTGTAGAGACGAGTTAAAGAGAAAGATTCTGTCTTAAAAAAAAACATCACGCACTGTAGCTCACGCAACACACACTAATGGAAAAGCTGAGAATTCCTCAAAAACCACCCTATGCTTAAACTGCTAAAACACAGAAAGTATTAAAGATATTAAAAAGCTGAACAAGAGATTAATATTTTAATAGTTGAAGAGTATTTTTTTAATTCAAATGGTGTCTGTAGCTTAAAGTATGTGGAAGTAGATAAAGCCGAAAGAAGAAAAGGCTGAAGAGGATTTGAAAAGTTGTTTCCATTCATTTCAAAAAGCTTAATAACTTGAAAAATATGAAACATATAAATGAGAAAAATAAAAAGCTGCACGTTTTGGTATATTAATGGTTTCTGTTGCTTAAAGTATGTGGGGCTAGTTATATACAGACAGAAGAACTATAATCTCACCCCAACCGGTCGAGGCAGATGGCCGCCCACATCCAGTCTGGTTCTGCTGGAGGTTTCTTCCTCGTTATAAAGGGAGTTTTTCCTCTCCACTGTTGCTGTCAAATTAAATGCTTGCTGTATGTGGGATTTGTTGGGTTTAGTTGTGTGAGGTTTTAACTTTACTTTACTTTGTAAAGTGCCTTGAAATAACTTTGTTGTTATTTGGCGCGATATAAATAATAATTGAAAATGAAAATTGAAATAATAAAGATTAGAAAAACAATACAGTGAATGCCAGAAGATAACAATAGTGTGAAAGCTGTTGCCAGCTCCTTTATTTCCGGTTTATGTTCAGTCATGCTTTTCCTGGTCTTACGTTGCTAGTCACAAGATCTCACAGCTTTGTTGTTTGATCTAATTTGTGGGGAGGGTAGGTCTCTGGCCTGCCGCCTATGTGGCCCCAGGCAGGGACTGCAGCACCTCCCGATCCCTGACTACCGCCCCCCCAAACCTGGAGAAGCAGGGGCAGCGGGAAAGGCACCCCAGAACCATGCAACCCAGCTTGAACGTGAGTGTGTGGAAGTAGAGTGCAAGTCGGGGACAGTGCCCCCCCCACCCTAAATGTCTATTTTACAGTTAAAATTGGGTGGGGATCTTTCCACCAGGGCCAGTGGGCGAGGCCACAGCTGGCGTTACCTGTACAATGAGGGCAAATATTCGAGTTTATGAGACCCATTTGGAACATCCTTGGATGTCCTTGGAACATATGATTAGTGGTGATGTCCAGATCAGCTTTCCATTTAGGGATCGAAAGGCTCACTGTGTAATCAACATTGGAAATTAAAATATATATTTTTGATACTGTCCTTTTTCCTGCAAAAAATTGTTCTATTGCTGGCGGTGGTTGCATCTGGATAGGAGTATTCTTTGTTTTTGCATTAAGTAATGACATTTAGTTGCTGAAATTAGCACTAGTGATTTCATAGTGGGACAATAATTCTTCAAAAGAGGTAAACTTGTCTCTTGTGAAAACATGTTAGATGTGTTATCCCTTTGATATGCCAGGTCGAAAAGTGTATTGCCTTTTTGTTTTGTATGATGTCTGGATTGTTCCAGAGAGGTGTGTTTTGGCAAAGAGTAAGCAAAAATCCATTAATTTTAAGAAAGTCCCACCAGGCTGCCAGAGATGCTTTTATGCTAATGCTCTGGCAGCAAGTAGTCTTCTGGCATGGGTTTTATCGATTTGTGGACATAGTTCAGTCTATTGGCAAGAAAATAGTGGTGGAAATTAGGTAGTTCTAGGCCACCGCAGTGTCTGGATTTTTAAAGAGTTTTTTTAAATAAATCATAGTGGCTAGATTTTGTATGTATGAGTCTAATGTCTTAAACCACACCTGACCTGGCTGAGTCGAAATCATTGAGATTATGTAATTACTTTTTGGCAGGACTATCATTTTTATGGTGGCAATTCTTCCCATAGGTGAAATGGGTAAGGACTGCCATCTTTTGAGGTTGGCTTCTATTTGTTTTATTAATGGATTGTAGTTTAGATCAATAACCTCTTAAGTGGTAGCACTATAGATTTTGTCCAGTTAATAGAGTATTCTAAAAAGTCCTGAGAATTCATCTATGAGGCTGATAGTTGTAGGAAGAGACGTCTGTGGCTCCAGGAACACATCGTCAGCATATAAACTTATTTTATGATTTACTGATTTGATCGATATTCCAGTAATTCCTTCATTGCTGCGGCTAGAGGTCCCTCTATGCAGATTAAAACTTGGTGAGATCTGGTTAATTGTTCTGACTGTGGCGTTTGCTGAGCTGTATAATATTTGGATCCAGTCTATAAATGATTTCCCAATGCCAAATTTATGCAGAGTGGCTAAAAGAAACTTCCAGTTTAAACTTCGAAAGCTCTTTCTGCATCTAAGGAGACGATGGCTGACTCTAGTTTATGGGTGGTGACATACTCAATTAAGTTGTTTAATCTGTTAACATTGTTTATTGACTGTCTACCTTTAACAAATCCTGTTTCATCAGAGTGAATTATACTGTATATGGAATAAAGTGCTATGGAAGCGTAGGTCTTTTTTCGTCTTTTTTTGTTTTTTGTAGCAGGCTTATGAAGCCTGAATTCATATTTGTGGGTAATGAATGCTGTTGTTTAACTTGAGTGCCAGCATAGACCAGAACTCCTTATAAAATTCAATTGGGAATCCATCTGGTCCTGGAGCTTTTTTATTGGGCATCTCCTGCAGAGCTTCGTGTAGTTCTGCCAAAGATAACAATGAGTCTAGAGTTGTGGTTTGTTCTTCCTTTAGCTTTGGCAGTTCTAGTTTTATTCAGAAACTCCTCTATGGCTGAGGTGGACGGATCTATTTGGAACGTATAAAACTCTTGGTAAAGGTTTTTAAAAGTATTATTTATTTCATGGGGATCATGAGTGATGTTCTCTTTTTTATTAGTTATTGAATTGATGATTTGTTTTTCCTTATTATTTTTTAATTGGTTGGCCAAAAATTTACCACATTTGTTAGAGTGGTCAAAGTTCTCCCAGCGTAATTAATCTATTTGAAACTGAGTTTTGCGATTAGTTATATTATTTAATTACAGCTTTAGATTTACTTCTTCTTGTCTTCTAGGACATCATTGGTTAAATTCTAATTTAAGTAACATGTCAGTTTTTTATGAATATGAAATTATTTTACCACGCATAACTGCCTTCCCAGTCTCCCAAAGAACACAAGGTGAGGTTCCTGGTGTATCATTGTTGTTGGGTCTAAAGTAGCCACAACACTTTTTACATGCAAAGAGATGAGGACAACAAAGCACAACAAGCCAACAACTTTGTCCTACTTGCACAAGGGTAGCCCGCCTGAGGTCTTTGTAAGTTGTAAGTGCTTCACCCAGGAACTGCGAACTCCAACAGTGTTCCCTGTGCAGGCTTGTTAATAAAGTATGACAGGCCTTGAAGTTGCATGATATGGGTGTATGGTATGGTTACAATGAATACATTAAGATCTAACAAACAACAGAGAAGAAAATTCCATTCCAAGGATAAAACCCTTGATTGGTTTGTACAAGCATAGGCGTAAAGCATTATGAACTGTTCAACCCTAAGACTGCTGACCTTTTCCTGCCGTTTCGATTAACCCAGCAAAAGTTAGCGGCCCCAACCTACTTCCTGTTTCCATGTCTGTGTGCAGGGTGCAGCTTCAACAAAATACGAAAACAGTTGTTTTCCATAAAGGTTGCCCTTTCTTTCCTCACATAAGTGGTGAAGTCATTGATTAATGATGTATTATACCCTCCAATTCCTGGTTTATGGTGTAACTGTCTTAATCAAATAAATTGATACTGGTGATGATTAATGGCATGATCACTGATTGTGATAGAGTCAGAGTGAAGAAGCTGTGAAAGAAAGAGGGGTCGTCAACATTAGGACCATATGCATTAGCTATGCAATACTCAGTGTTTTATATTAAGATATTAATGATTATATATCTTCCTTCTGGATCTACAAATATTATCATTATGAATAAAGTTAATCTTTTTATTTATCAGGATGGCGACCCCTCTTTGTTTGGAATTGTAACCGGCTAAGTAAGCATGTGGGAACTCTGTTGATGCAAGCAACACTGGGAAGCACCGAGAGCCTGCACTGAAATCCAAGCCTGTCATTACATATCAGGCTGTTTAAAAGCATTTTTAAAGTAAACGTGCTTATTGTGGTCTGATAAACAATCACACAGAATCACAACGGTAGCATAAGTAGAACAAACCCACCTTAACTCCAGCTGCATCATAACATAGCATGGCATTGCTAATAGCCTGTCGACTAACATGCTACATTGACGTATGATAGAAACACCAGTTTGACGTTGGCGCAACTGGATCACCTCCGCAAATCACGAGAAAACGTCACACTTCATACACATGAATGAGCCATCATGTCTGTCTGATCATTAAATATAATTAAAGTCATCAGTCAGTGGACTTGTTGCAGCTTGTTGCTGCTTGTGGAGCTTTCAGGATCTGCTGCGCCACTTTAAAGAACTGTGACAACTTCCTTGTTCATTAGCCAATCAGAGCGTGGAGGCAAATTATGGTCACGTTATTTTACTTGTATATTCAGCCACGATTTGTGCGTAATTTTAATTCCCCAAATTATAAGTGTAGGCATGGTATAGCCCCACTAAGTCTACAAGTACAAATCTGGTTACACATGCACAGATTTGTTTACACACGCATAGATTGTTTTACGCACACACAGATCCGTTTAAGCACGCACAGATTGGTTTACGAACGCACAGATCGGTTTACACACACACAGATTTGGCTACGCACATACGCATCTGGTTACGCACACACAGATCGGTTTACGCATACACAAATCTCCTGTAATATGTGACCCTAATTTGACTCCATACTTCAGAACATACTGCTAGTGTCAGACTCCACTGGCTATTGGCCACTGTGTGATTGTCATTTCGGGCCAATTTTCTACTTGTATTTGTTGAGTAGAAAATTGAATCCCCTTTGTAGTTACACCTTAAATATAAGAGACACAATCAGTGGAGACCTTTTAGGGTTTTTACTTGCACAGGAGTGAGCAGTTTACAGCTAGGCAACTTCCTCTCAGTCCAAGAGAGAAGAGCACAGCTTACTTATATACCCTGGGGCGGTGCATGGTCACACAGTTCATGGGGAAGTATTTTCTGCACAGAGCAAGCATCAAGGACAAAGATGCTACAAAAAGGTCGTCCTTGTTGTGGATAAGCACAGCTAACAAGGTTACATGAAAACAGAAAAATATTCAATAATTAAATGCAATATTTTTTTTCAACGTTTCCCCTCTGTTTAACATTGAAACATTCATTAAACAGACATTTATACATCAGAACAGCACAACTTCTTTCAATTTTCAATGCAGTTATCATAAAACATGGAATAAATGTTGCAACCTCTTGGGCAGGGTCAAATGCACAAACGCACAGTATTTACAGCTTAGTGTGTATTTCTGTCAACATTGTTGAGGTTCTTTTCACAGTTATCAAGGTTCAAAGGTGTATACAGATGGAGCGGCAAATTTTAGCTGACTCGTTCCTGACTGATTTCACGCTGATCTTGTCATGACATTAGCATGACTTAGGTACCATTCCACCAAGCCCCCCTACACCAGTCATGATCCCCCCACTGTCATTAAGAGAGTGAGACCCCTTCTGTGTGGATTACCTTGCCTCTCTTTGTCACCATCCTCCCACATTTCTCGAGCCCGAATGACATCCTGATGTCCGAGCTGTAGATCCTGGTGGTGTGGATCAGCGAGTCGATGTCTCGCTCACTCTTGGCGTACAGCTTGATGTCATCCACGTAGAGGAGGTGATTCATGGTGGCCCCGTTCCGGAGTCGGTATCCATAGCCAGTCTTGTTTATTATTTGGCTGAGGGGGTTCAGACCTATGCAGAACAGCAGTGGGGACAGTGCATCTCCTTGGTATATACTTAATGCGTAGCTGCCTTGTTAACGCCCCCTTAACCTTAACCTTTTTTAAGAGATGACCTGCAATTGCACATTCATGCACCAGGTGCATGCAGTGCTGTGTAATCCAGGCCCACAGGTAGACTGGAAGTGCATGAGGTTTGTGTATGTGTGTGTATATATATATATATATATATACACTCTATTCTCACCCTCCGCGGGTGGTCTCATCCCCTTTCCAAGCTCGGGTCCTCTACCAGAGGCCAGGGAGCTTGAGGGTTCTGCGCAGTATCCTTGCTGTTCCTAGGACTGCACTTTTCTGGACTGAGATTTCGGATGTTTTTCCAGGGATCTGTCGTAGCCACTCCTCCAGTTTGGGGGTCACTGCCCCCAGTGCTCCGATCACCACAGGCACCACTGTGACCTTCACCTTCCAAGCCTTCTCCAGTTCTTCTCTGAGCCCTTGGTATTTCTCTAGTTTCTCATGTTCCTTTTTCCTGATGTTGCCATCGCTTGGTATTGCCACATCCACGACTACGGCTTTCCTCTGCTCTTTATCCACCACCACAATGTCTGGTTGGTTCGCCATTACCATTCTGTCAGTCTGGATCTGGAAGTCCCACAGGATCTTGGCTCGCTCGTTCTCTACCACCTTGGGAGGTGTTTCCCACTTTGACCTTGGGGTTTCCAGTCCATACTCCGCGCAGATGTTCCTGTATACTATGCCAGCCACTTGGTTATGGCGTTCCATGTATGCTTTGCCTGCCAGCATCTTACACCCTGCAGTTATGTGCTGGACCGTCTCTGGGGCCTCTTTGCACAGTCTACACCTTGGGTCTTGTCTGGTGTGGTAGATCTGGGCCTCTATGGCTCTGGTGCTCAGGGCCTGCTCCTGTGCAGCCAGGATGAGTGCCTCTGTGCTGTCCTTCAGCCCAGCCCTTTCAAGCCATTGGTAGGATTTGTTGAGATCAGCCACTTCAGTTATGTTCCGGTGGTACATCCCATGCAAGGGCTTGTCCTCCCATGATGGTCCCTCTTCCAGCATCTCATCCTCTGTTCTCCACTGCCTGAGACATTCACTCAGCACGTCATCTGTCGGGGCCTTATCCTTGATGTACTTATGGATCTTGGATGTTTCATCCTGCATAGTGGCTCTCACGCTCACTAGTCCACGGCCTCCTTCCTTGCGGCTAGCGTACAGTCTCAGGGTGCTGGATTTGGGGTGGAACCCTCCATGCATGGTGAGGAGCTTTCGTGTCTTAACATCTGTGGTCTGTATCTCTTCCTTTGGCCACCTTATTATTCCCGCAGGGTATCTGATCACTGGCAGAGCGTAGCTGTTTATTGCCCGGGATTTGTTCTTGCCATTGAGCTGGCTTCTTAGGACTTGCCTTACTCGTTGGAGGTATTTGGCTGTTGCCGCATTCCTTGTTGCCTGTTCAAGGTTGCCGTTTGCCTGTGGTATTCCAAGGTACTTGTAACTGTCCTCAATGTCGGCTATTGTTCCTTCTGGGAGTGAGACCCCTTCTGTGTGGATTACCTTGCCTCTCTTTGTCACCATCCTCCCACATTTCTCGAGCCCGAATGACATCCCGATGTCCGAGCTGTAGATCCTGGTGGTGTGGATCAGCGAGTCGATGTCTCGCTCACTCTTGGCGTACAGCTTGATGTCATCCATGTAGAGGAGGTGATTTATGGTGGCCCCGTTCCGGAGTCGGTATCCATAGCCAGTCTTGTTTATTATTTGGCTGAGGGGGTTCAGACCTATGCAGAACAGCAGTGGGGACAGTGCATCTCCTTGGTATATGCCACATTTGATGGATACTTGGGCAAGTGGCTTCCCATTGGCTTCAAGGGTGGTTCTCCACAATCTCATCGAGTTTGCAATGAAGGCCCTTAGAGTTCTGTTGATGTTGTACAGCTCCAAGCATTCAGTGATCCATGTGTGTGGCATTGAGTCATAGGCTTTCTTGTAGTCGATCCAGGCTGTGCACAGGTTGGTGTGTCGCATTCTGCAGTCTTGGGCGACTGTTCTGTCTACCAGGAGTTGGTGTTTGGCTCCTCCTGTATCCTTACCAATGCCCTTCTGTGTGTCATGGACTCAATCACTGCACCATTGTTCATGTTCATTTCCGGTTTTATGTTCTTGTCACGTCCTGCCTCGGTCATTATTAGTTGCTGCCAGCTTTACTTCCTGCCCCAGACCACACACCTGTTTCCCATCTAGCCATCATTCGCCACTACTTAAGCACCACCTCTTACCCCAGCCAGTTGCCAGATTGTCTACGAGCATTAGCCAGCAATCCAGCGTTTTGTATCTATGATCTTAAAACCCGTGTATGACCCTGATTCTCCTGACCCTGATTCTTGTCTTGCCTACGATCCTGCCCTGCCGTGAGTTGACCCTAGCCTGCCTTGTGACTACTGCTTGTCTAACCCTGCCTGTACTGTACCTGCCTACTCTGTGTATCGACCTTTGCCTGCCTGACCACGAGAACTAGTAAACTGCGTTACCACCCAGTCTTGTCTCCGCTGTTGCATGTGGGTCCGCTACCTTGAGCATCGTGACAGTACAATCTGGCCAAACATGGACCCAGCCAGCGCCGAGACCATCCGGACCGAGCTCCGAGCCCAGGCGGAACGAATCCGCAAGCAAGAGGAACAGACCGGAGTGCTGCTCCAGGAGTTAACTCAGCACGCGGCACGACAAGAGGCGCAGGTAAATGCGTATGGGGAACAGCTGAAGCTACTTACCCAGCAACTCGCCGCGGGGCTGACGCAGCCGCCCGCTCCAGCTGTGTCCGCCGCTCCGGCTCCGCGTCCTCCTGCACCGAATGTTCATCTGGGAGCTCCAGCGCGCTTCTCCGGAGACTCAGGTGACTGTCGAGCGTTTATCACGCAATGTGAGATCCAGTTTGAGTTGCACGCGCCGAATTTCCCCACCGAGCGAGCCAAGGTGGCGTACGCCGTTTCCCACTTGTCGGGCAGAGCAGAGCTGTGGGCAACGGCCGAATGGCAGAATAACTCCGCCTGCCTGAGCACTTTCGCTGCCTTTTCCCAAGCGCTGAAGCGCATATTTCAGGAGATAACGCCGGGACGCGCAGCGGCCCAGAGATTAACGAGTCTCCGTCAGGGCGATCGATCCGCGGCGGCTTACGCCATTGAGTTCCGCACACTAGCTGCGGAGGCGGGGTGGGACTCCACCGCTTTGATCGACGTGTTCCTAGCAGGATTGGCGCGGCGGATCAAGAACAGCCTGGCGGCCACCGAGCTTCCGTCCGAGTTGGACGAGGTCATCGCGCTCGCCATCAAGGTGGATCGCCGGCTGTGGAGCAGTGACCGTGAACGCAGGGAGGAGGAGCGGGCCGCGCCCCCCCGCCATCCTCGACCGCCGTCTCGCAATGCGGCAGCCCCACCCAACCTGGCGGTACGAGGGATTCCGCAGCCGCCCGCGCGTCGGACCACGCCCTATGCCCCGGGATTGGTGGAGCCCACAGAAGCGGTTGCGTCAGGATCCGCCGTCGAACCAATGGAGGTGGGGCGGATTAGGTTGCCTGAAGCCGAGAAGAGCCGCAGACGGGCACTCGGGCTGTGTTTGTATTGCGGCCAGCCTGGCCACATCGCAGTATCTTGCCCAGTAAAAGCCCCCCGCTCACCACTAGCCCGGAGGATAGTGGTGAGCCAGTCAGTCGATGTGTCATGCCTCCGCCCGCCCCATGCCCACGGTCACCTTATCCGCGAAATCTCAGTCTGTCCAGCAAGCGGTTCTGGTGGACTCAGGTGCTGACACCAGCCTCATGGACTCCAGCCTTGTGAAACAGCTAGGTGTTAGCACGGTTCCCCTGCCCGCCTCAATGGAGGCAACAGCCTTGGATGGTCACCGGTTGTGGAGGGTGACTCACCGCACCGGCCCTGTGACGTTGACATTTGCCGATGGCCACTCCGAGCAGATTCACTTCCACGTGGTCGAGTCCTCCTATCACCCAGTCGTTCTTGGGTACACCTGGCTTCGCCGACACAACCCCCGTCTCGACTGGAGGACCGGAGAGGTGGTGGAGTGGGGTCCCAGCTGCCGCGATTCATGTTTCGGGGCAGGGCCCGAGACCACGGCGGAACCTCCCCGGAGCCCAGCATGGAGGAGATCGATCTGTCTGAGGTACCGTCCTGCTATCATGACCTCCAAGCCGTCTTCAGCAAGGTCAGAGCCACCAGCCTGCCGCCGCATCGGGCACACGACTGTGCGATCAATCTTCGCCCCGGAACCACGCCACCCAAGAGCAGACTATACCAGCTCTCCGCTCCAGAACGCCAAGCCATGACGGCGTACATCAACCAGGCCCTGGCCGCTGGCCTCATCCGTCCATCCTCCTCGCCGGCGGGGGCCGGGTTCTTCTTTGTGGGGAAGAAGGACGGGTCCCTGCGACCTTGCATTGATTACCGGGGGCTTAACGCCATCACCGTTCGGGACTCCTACCCCTTGCCCTTGCTCTCGTCCGCTTTCGAGCTCCTAGCCGACGCCAAGGTCTTCACCAAGCTTGACCTGAGGAATGCTTACCACCTAGTTCGCATCAGAGAGGGGGATGAATGGAAGACAGCTTTTAATACCCCCACCGGACACTATGAATATCTAGTCATGCCATTTGGACTCACCAACGCGCCGGCCGTCTTCCAGGCTCTGGTGAACGATGTGCTAAGTTCCATGATTAATGTGTTTGTTTTCGTCTATTTAGACGACATCCTGGTATTTTCTCGAAATGAAGAAGAACATCGTGATCATGTCCGCCAGGTCCTGAGGAAGCTGCTGAAGCACCGGTTGTACGTCAAAGCAGAAAAATGCGAGTTCCATGTCTCCACCATCTCATTCCTAGGTTTCGTGATCTCCCCGGAGGGCATTCAGATGGACCCTGCCCAGACCCAGGCTGTGACAGAGTGGCCCGTACCCCAGTCTCATCGGGACGTCCAATGGTTCCTGGGGTTTGCAAATTTCTATAGGCGTTTTATCCGCCGCTTCAGCGCAATAGCTTCCCCTCTTCATGCTCTCACCTCCCCCAGGACAACTTTCCAGTGGACCCCAGAAGCCAACCGGGCGTTTCTCCAGCTCAAGGCCAGTTTCACATCGGCTCCGGTGCTGCGGATGCCGGACCCGGCTCATCAGTTCGTGGTGGAGGTGGATGCATCTGACTCCGGCGTGGGTGCGGTACTATCCCAGCGTGATCCCGAAGGTGGGCGACTGCATCCATGTGCCTTCTTGTCCCGCAAACTCTCCCCTGCAGAACGCAACTACGACATTGGTAACCGGGAACTACTCGCGGTCAAGGTGGCTCTGGAAGAGTGGCGTCACTGGCTCGAGGGCGCCGAGCAGCCGTTCCTGGTGTTCACCGACCATAAGAATCTGGAATACATCAATACCGCTAAGCGTCTGAACTCCTGCCAAGCCCGTTGGTCCTTGTTCTTCTCCCATTTCAATTTCCACCTCTCCTACCGTCCAGGGTCAAAAAACACCAAGCCGGATGCCCTATCCCGAGTCCACGAGTCAGGGGAGGAGGTGGAGACGCCATCAACTATCCTGCCCGCATCTTGCCTAGTAGGGGCGGTCACCTGGTCTGTCGAGGTTCGGGTGAGGGAGGCCACCCGGGGATTGCCTCCACACCCAGCGTGCCCGCCGAATCGGCTGTTCGTGCCCCCGGAGCTTCGGGGAGAGGTGATCCACTGGGCCCACACCTCCACTTTTAGCTGCCACCCGGGAGTCCAACGGACGGCTTTTGTGGTGGGCAGTCGTTTCTGGTGGCCGTCAGTCCTCAAAGACATCAGGGAGTATGTGGCAGCCTGCCCAGTCTGTTCGACCCACAAAGCCTCTAACCAGCGCCCTCCGGGGTTCCTCCAGCCTCTGCCCGTGCCTCATCGACCCTGGTCCCACATAGCACTGGATTTCGTCGATTGATCGATTTTCCCGCTTGACCCATTTCATTCCTCTGCCCAGACTCCCGTCAGCCAAGCAGACAGCTCAGGCAGTGCTTGAGAACGTGTTCCGGCTCCATGGTTTCCCCAAGGACGTGGTCTCCGATAGAGGACCCCAGTTTGTCTCTCAGTTCTGGCACGAGTTTTGTTCCCTGCTCGGTGCCCAGGTCAGCCTGACTTCCGGATACCACCCGGAGTCAAACGGCCAGACTGAGAGGACCAATCAGCAGTTGGAGACCGGGCTTCGCCTTCTTGCCTCCACCAGTCCATCCACCTGGAGCCAACAGCTCCTCTGGGTGGAGTACGCCCACAATACCCTGCCTTGCTCCTCCACAGGTCTGTCACCATTCCAGTGCGCGTACGGCTACCAGCCACCACTCTTCCCATCATTGGAGGGGGAGGTCGTCATTCCGTCCGCACATGCCCTCCTCCGCCGTTGTCGACGCACCTGGTTAAGGGCGCGTCGTGCTATGATCGCGAGCCAAGAGCGCCACAAGAGGGCAGCGGATCGCCACCGGTCACAGGCTCCCAGTTACGCAGTAGGCCAGCAGGTGTGGCTCTCCACCAAGGACCTACCCATCAAAACCCAGTCACGTAAGCTGTCTCAAAGATTCATTGGACCCTTCGTCATAGAGCGTATCATTAACCCATCTTCTGTCAGACTCTCCTTGCCTAGAACCATGCGTATCCACCCTACCTTCCACGTCAGTCGACTCAAGCCATTCAACTCTAGCCCTCTGGTTCCCCCAAAGCCCCTACCTCCTCCACCACGGCTCATCGATGGTGGCCCGGCTTACACGGTCCGGGCGTTGTTGAACAGTCAGCGGCGGGGTCGTGGGCTGCAGTACCTCGTTGACTGGGAGGGTTACGGTCCAGAGGAGAGATCCTGGATCCCGGCACGGGACATCCTGGATCCCAGCCTCATCCGGGATTTCCATCAAGCCCACCCGGACCTCCCTGGGCCGTCTAGGAATCCGCCCTAGACGGGGGGTTCTGTCATGGACTCAGTCACTGCACCATTGTTTATGTTCATTTCCGGTTTTATGTTCTTGTCACGTCCTGCCTCGGTCATTATTAGTTGCTGCCAGCTTTACTTCCTGCCACAGACCACACACCTGTTTCCCATCTAGCCATCATTCGCCACTACTTAAGCACCACCTCTTACCCCAGCCAGTTGCCAGATTGTCTACGAGCATTAGCCAGCAATCCAGCGTTTTGTATCTATGATCTTAAAACCCGTGTATGACCCTGATTCTCCTGACCCTGATTCTTGTCTTGCCTACGATCCTGCCCTGCCGTGAGTTGACCCTAGCCTGCCTTGTGACTACTGCTTGTCTAACCCTGCCTGTACTGTACCTGCCTACTCTGTGTATCGACCTTTGCCTGCCTGACCACGAGAACTAGTAAACTGCGTTACCACCCAGTCTTGTCTCCGCTGTTGCATGTGGGTCCGCTACCTCGAGCATCGTGACACTGTGCTTCGCTCATGTATTGACCCATGTGCCCACTTATCTTAGCTGCGATGATGCCTGACATGAGCTTCCATGTTGTGGAGAGGCAGGTTATTGGCCGGTAGTTGGATGGGACTGCACCCTTTGAGGGATCCTTCATTATCAGGATCGTTCGCCCTTCGGTTAGCCATTCAGGGTGAGTCCCATCCCTTAGCAGCTGGTTCATTTGTGCTGCCAGGCGCTCGTGGATTGCAGTGAGCTTCTTTAGCCAGTAGGTGTGGATCATGTCAGGGCCGGGTGCTGTCCAGTTTTTCATACCTGAGACTCTTTGTTGGATGTCTGCCACTGTGATAGTCACTGGGTTCTGTTCAGGGAGGTTGCTGTGGTCTTCCCTCAGATCCACCAGCCACTGTGCATCTCTGTTGTGTGATGCCTCCCTTTCCCATATACCTTTCCAGTACTGTTCAGTTTCCAGCCTTGGTGGGTCTGCTCCGCTGTTATTACCCTGCCATTAAGAGTACACTTTCGGAGGTTGTGTTGCGAACAGCCGGTTTATTCGTCTGGCTTCGTTATCTCTGGTGTATCTCTTTAGGCGGCTGGCCAAGGCTTGTAGCCTTTGCTTGGCAGTTTCGAGTGCTTCAGGTATGGTCATCTGGCTGTACCTCTTGGGCATCGGTCTTTTCATTGCACCTCTCTCTCTCTCTCTCTCTCTCTCTCTCTCTCTCTCTCTCTCTCTCTCTCTCTATATATATATATATATATATATATATATATATATATATATATATATATATATATATATATATATATATATATATATATATATATATGTATATATGTATATATGTATATGTTTATATATATATATATATATATATATAAAGAGTACACAAACCTCATGAGTGTCTTAAATGTAAAGTAGTTAACTTTAGTTAACTGTAGTTAACAGAAAGAATATTCTGTTTAAGTAGTTCACAAATGTTTTTGGTTGCATCACATCAGGTAACAGCACTGCAGGACTCTGCAGTGCTTTGGGGAGAAGGGGGTGGTGTGAAACCAGTCTAACTAGTGCTGTGGATTGGTCGTTCTGTCTGAAAAGAGGCTCTCTATTGTTATGTTCATCTAAGCTTGATTAGAAGATTCAAATGCTCTTTTTTTATTTAAAACAGCTCCTGGAGCAGGCAGACGGACACATACTACATCCAAGTAAATATGGCCGAATAAATAGAATGAGACTTTAAGGATTTAATTAGGTAGATTAGTAAAGTCGATTAAACCTAATACAGCCAGTAACTGATAAACCTCCAGAAGGTAGTTTGGCAGCTGTGGCAAACGTGAACTGCCGATGCTTTTCTATGATTTAAAAAAGTAAGTTCAACATTCAACTCTGACATGAGTTTTCTCAACTTTTTAGTTGACTGTATAGACAGACTATTGTCTGTCTGTTTGTCTGTATGCCCTAGCAAACAGTGTAGAACTGACATTATCAGATCTATGTCCTGTTCTCAGAACTGTGCCTATACTTGGTATTTGACCCAGGTCAGATGTACAGGTATACAGGTCAGATACTAAAGCTCCACCTTTTGGTTTTACCCTGGAATTGCGTATTTGGTGCTAAAATGGGGGTGGTCTCATTAACATTTTTAACACGTTCAAGTCAAATTTTCAAGTTTTCTCAGCTTTTTTGTTTTTCTCAACTTTTTTAAACAGACTATTGTCTGTCTGTTTGTCTGTCTGCCCTTGCAAACAGTGTAGAACTGACATTACCGAAGATTTTCATCAGGATGTCGTTCATGGGCCCGACCTAAACTAATCAAATTAGGATTTGTCCTGCACATTGGACATGTGCTTCAGGTCACAGATTGCCTGTTGGGTCACGCAGTAATTTATGGTTTTAACTCAGCATGATTTTCCTACTTCCAACCATGGAAATATGCATAGTGCCACTTTCTGTCCAGAGCTTTGTATCCATGGGAATGTCTGATCCCCAGATGTGGTCACTTTCCTTCAGGTTGATCTCTCTTTTCCGTAGCCGTCATCCGCTAAGGTGTCATTAGGTACTTCAGGAGCCATCTGAAAAATAAACAGGAGCACAACAACCTACCCATTTTAGTAGAAAATGAACATGGATCATGTGTCCACAGACATAGTGGAACCATGAACCATGAAATCAGGAACATCATAATAAGAGATGTAGCGGATTCAAATTATTAAGAGTTTGATATTAATGCAGAAACATTAATATACCTCGAAGTTGGGGCACCAGGTTTGTTTTAAAGCTGAAACCACGCTTGTATTAATCTAGTCAACACCAGATATCAATTCAAGAGTTACCACTCATGAACAACAATTAACACTTTCTTGTGATAAAACCAAATCAGTCTCTTATGCTGTGAATTCTTGTCGCGGTTCAGTCACCTCTGCTTAAATCTGAAGAGCAATGCACACAAAACCAGATTCCTTTTAACGTTTTATTAATCTAACACTACTGGATATATGAATAACATAATATGGAAATACTCAAATAAACAGAACAGAAAATGAGAGAACGATCAGAATGAGATGATGAACAGTGAATGAATCAATGAGTGAAAACAAAAACGAAAAGAGTATTTGTCTCTAACTAATTCAAACATAGGGACAACTAATGAATTTGGAATGTTCAATTTTAGCGCTTTGAGAAACACCAGAATTCTCAGAGGATTAGAGACGTTCGTCTTGCCTTAGTTTGGAGCTGTAGCCGCTGTGCAGCGTCTCCCGTTACCGGTGGGTGGAGCAGTGCCCTCTCTGGTCCAGGTGCCACGGCCTCTGGGCCAGGAATCGTCGCCCGCGATTGATGAGGACGGCTCGGGTTCAGCAAAGTAACAGTCAGCCAGGCTGGACCTCCAAGGTGTTTCAAAGCGTCAGCGCTACTTAAACTAGCCCAAAGGGGAAACGGGCTGGAATCCAATTTAATTAGTTCGATCAAAAATAGCGAGTCAATTAAGGACTGGTTGTAATAGTTTCAGTTTCGCGGAGTTTCTTGATGACTTTCTAACGTTACAAAAATCGTTGTTCGTTCGTGTTTCTAAGTTTAACTTAGGTTTACAAAATTTAAGAACAAAGGAAAATTAAAGAAAAGTAATGCGACGCAAAAAGAAAAAGTGAAAGAAATTTGAGGATAGAGGGAAATCCAATTCGCCTAGGGTGTCACTGGTTTAAATACCTCTGGGGCAGTGGTCACTGCAGGGCGGAGAATTTGGTTTAACCAGTGGTGAAGAGTTCCACCTCTTCAGATCAGGAATCAAACTATTTAATTTGGACTGCTCCTAAATCTGGGATAACTAAGCTTTCCTCTTTTCATCAAGCTCAAAGTTTCATCACACCATAACACAATAAACATGTAATGATCACTTTGACACTTAAATAAGCAGAGAAGTCAGAATGGTTAAACAGCAATATTAAATGCATAGAATATTAAGGTTTTATACGTGGTCCCTTAAAACGCTGTAACAAATGTAATGTTATTAATCATGACTGGTCTTGTCTTATGTAACACCCAGTAAACACTAAAACATACACAAATAATAAATGCAAGCAAAATCAAATTATAAAGGGCTTAATCTAGACATTACTAATTAAACAGTTGTAACACTTAAAACGTAATACAATAATGAGGATACCGAATTGTAGCTGGTGGACATAGTCTATGTGTATGTTGCACAGATTAAAGGAAGTAAAGAAGGTGAGTATCTGTATTTCAACTTTGTGCCTACACACAAAGAAAAGCATGGTGATGAGTTGAAGTCCCTTTGTAACTTTAGGAATTTCCTGGCAAATCTGTAGATCAGGCATTAAACATCACACAGAAACCAATCTAATATCAAATGAAAACATTTTGTCCACAGAATACAATGGCATCTGTTTCATGGAACTTGAAGGTTCTGGTGCATCTGAACCAGAACTTGTGTCCAAATGAAGTCTTTTTTTCTCTTAATGAGCACATTCCCCATTTTATGGCTGGTGGTCCCAGTTCTGGGAGAGGCAGCTTCTCAGTGATAAATGTGACAGCCTGTCCTTTTGGCATGATAAGCAGAGGTAGAATCCTGAGGGATTTACAGGTAGACTAACAAAGTGGACTCATGGTTCTTTGATAGGGACATTTGAGATGTTGGCACTAATTGGTGCCTGTTGTGATAGAAACCAGCCTCCTGTGGTGGAGGAAGGTTCAGGGTCCCTTATCTCTGGGGACTGGAGAGAACGTAGAGGCTCTTCAAAGGAGGGAGTTAAGTTCACATGTAGGTCAGGTTACCTCAGTCCAGACGTGGATTTCTACAGAGACACACTTAACCAGTAAAGTTATGAGTGCTCTCAGGGTGCTCTCTGGGCATAGGGGAACTAGGGGGTCGTCTAGGGCGTCACCTGCTTTGGGGCGCCGCTCTAAACCATCAGTAAAAAACATGTTCGTAAAGGCGCCCGGAGAGGAGGAGAAGGGCACTAAATCACAATCCCGCCTAGAGCACCGAAGCAATTGCGCCCCCTCCA
Organism: Betta splendens; assembly: GCF_900634795.4. Lineage (NCBI taxonomy): Eukaryota > Metazoa > Chordata > Actinopteri > Anabantiformes > Osphronemidae > Betta > Betta splendens. The sequence goes on from NC_040886.2 coordinate 441,640, forward strand.
AGAGGTGGTGAGTAGAGGGCGCAAAATCATGATCTCGCCGAGGGAAAGGTTGAGGGCCTGAGTGCTCTGTCTTTATGTGAAATACCACGAGTTAGTGTGATACTGATCAGGAGGTCTCTCCTCATCCTCGATGAGGTTAGGGAGTGGCTTAGCATCAATCAACAGTACAAGGGTAGTTAGTACAACTCCCGTGGCTGGACAGTGTCCCCTCATAGTATCTCCTTATGAGAACGTGCCCCTAAGTTTGAGAGGGTACCCCTGGTTTCTTCACGGCCGTTGAGACAACCAGTGATCTAAACTCTACTGAAATTTCCCCTCCGTCAGTTGGGTTTTTTCTCACAGACAATACTACCAGTTGTCTTTTGCAGTTTGTGTTGTGTATCCACCTAGAGATGCCTTTGACTTTGTAGGCTGTAGGCGTTGCAAGTGTCGCTCTGTGTGGGCCTTCCCACCGCAGTGAGGTCTAGTTCTTGCATTTTATGTCTTATGTATTTTAAAGTCACCCATCTGCAGCAGTCCCTCCTGTGGACAAGGCACATCTTGAGAAGCATTTTCAAAGTAGCATTTCTGGTGATGTTTTAACACCTTTGACATGTGATCAATTATGTCCCCTTCTACATGTAACCCTGCTATTAGTATATTAGGGAACTGAGGTGTTTTATACTGTCTTCCATTCAGTATTTTAAAAGGTGACAAACCAGTCTCATTAGGTGTGATTCTCATACTAAGTTTAACTAGATCAAGACAAGAAACCCAGATAATATTGGTTTCTGCCATGGCCTTTCTCAATTTATTTTTAGTTGTATTAGTTCTTTCTACCAACCCTGCACTTTGAGGGTGGTAGACACAGTGTTTCTATATTTAATCATTTGCAATAGAGATGGCTTGATTTACAAAATGTGGTCCATTATCACTGTAAATCCTTTCTGGTATTCCAAATCAAGGTATTATATCTCGTACTAGTATTTTTGCTACAGCTAATGCATTATTAATCGTTGTGGGGAACACTTCTACCCATTTGGAAAAATGATCAATAAATGTGAAAGAATACTTTTTACCTCACACCTAGTTAATTTGATAAAATCCATATGTATATTTTGGAACAGATATTCTGCTTTAGGGAATGTTCTTCTTATTTGTCCAATATTTCCCTGAGGGTTATGTTTAGTGCACATGATGCATCGAGAACAAAATGTTTTAGAATAATTTGTAAATGTCAAAATCCTGGGCTGCCAGCCCTTCTGTTTCTAACCTGGACGACACCTTCTACCTCACAACGCCACGCCTCTGCCTTGGACCATGCCCACGCCCTCTCTCTCCCTCAGTAGACTCCTGGCAATACGCCCTTACCTGTCACTACGGACATGGACTTTTGATCGACACTGTCTTCAGTTAGTCACGCGTTGCTGGGCATATAAGACGTGCACAGGCACCTGTCTTTTGTTCATACTTTGCAGTGGCTTCTTTTGTTCATGCCATGCCACTAGCTCTCAGTTTGTTTATGCCATGCCTTTAGCCACGTTTGTTCATGCCTTGCTCTAGTCACATTTGTTTAGGCCATGCCTCCAACACTCGTTTGTTCATGCCATGCCTTAGTTTCATGTTCATCCTTGCTAATGTTTTTCCTAGTCTTTAGTCGTATTTGTAAACATAGTTTTGTTTATTCGTTGTTCTGTTATCTAGAGTTTTCGTCCTCCTGGTTTGTTTCAGTTCGTACCCTGTGTTTAGGAGCGTTTTTGGTTTGTCATTTACTACAGATCTGATTTATTAAAGGTTTATTAAGTCTTTAACCTATTCATGGCTCACTCCGGGTCTGACTCAATCTACACTCTCAGCTATAGACACTGTTCGCCATCTTGGTGAACTGTAACAGTAAATCCATGCAAGTAGTATAATATTTGTTTATTATCCGTACCATTCTCCCTGTTGAGACATGGCAAGGCCCATTCATAGAGGGATGCTGGTAGGATAGGTTTCCCCTCTTGTCAAACATAATAACCCTGTGGGTTAACAGTTGCTCCATTTATCTTTTTTCCATTCCAGTTCATTTATTTTTTTCACTTTTGGGAGATGTCTTGCATCTGTTCTAGGGGTGTGCTGTCTACCGGGTCAGCGAGATAGATGTGACATTGCTTTGTGGCCCTTTTTGCTTCTTTGTCTGCTTTAGCATTTCCTTTTAACACTCTGTCTTTAGCATTAGTATGTGCAGTGCATTTGCAAATGGCAAATGGCTTTTTGCCATGCCAAGCTTCTGCCAGAGTTTTGGTTTCTGTTGGTCCAGAAGCGACCATTCCTGTCCCTATTTCTGAGCCACAGTAAGCTCCAGCTCCAGCTTTGCCACGTCAAACTCAAGACCTAGCCATCATCCTCGGCGGCCCGGGGTCCCTTCTAGCCCTAGTTCCAGTTGGTCCAGAAATGACTCTTTCCCGTGGCGGACGCCTTCTGACCCTGTTACCCACCACAGAACTTGTACTGATTATTTTCCACACAAATTACACGTGTTGTGTTTGTGTTTAGTCTCCACCCTCTAGGTGGGGCCAGGGGTGGGGTTTTGACATAGAAGTACTTAGACCGCACCTGAGGCATGCTGTAGTCACTGGTGTTGTTGCCATACGCATACGCTTACATATGCATTATGCCGTTCCTTCTAGTTTTCCTCCAACAAGTTGTTTGAGCCTGTGGAGCCTGCTGCCATTTCTTTTAGTAGTGATGGCAAGATGAAGCCTCATGAGGCATTGAACAACTTGAGCCAATTTGTTCGGGAAGGGTTAATTTCTCGAAGCTTCAAGTGTGTCAGCGAACGGCATAAAATGCAGCTGTATCTGAACCACATAATGTGTGATGCATTGGATTGAATTGTGTCTGTTATGTCTGTTGGGAATGAATATGAATTACAAAAAATGTATGACCAAAAATATCTCTGTACAAAAATTATAATAAACATTTATAATACATTTTTATGTATTCTGTCATAGATTTTCTCAAAATGGTAATGTAATATGGCAGGTTAAGCTGTTTTTTTGAAAATGGCATGGGCGTAATCAGGCAGAGGACAGTAAAAGTGCTTTTGGAACTGGAAAAAGGGCACAGATTATGCTTGTGTAATGTGGACAATGATGTACAGGACAGAGGTTTCCAAAGTTTCTCACAGGGGAAATCCTCCTCTTCCTCGTGGCACAACCTGAACCACTTCCTGAGTCAGTCACCTGGAACAGCTGGGCAGCGAGGCTTCACACATCATCAGTTTCAGCTCCTCCCCTAAATGAAGCAAGCGCCGATACAGGCATTGCGGAAACGCCCTCTTCCCTATTCGGCACACTCTTTGTAGCCTTGGTATAAAACCTCATCCCTATCGTTTAGTTATTTTGTATAGTGGGGTTTTGCTCTGTATTTAGCTCAGCAGCATTTTTTGTTCTAGTGTAGTTTCCTGTGTCACGGAACGGCAGATAAAGGACCCACATGCACAGCACAGAGAACCGTAGGCAGATGGTAGAGAGTTAAACAGTTTAATCCAGTATTCGGTATCACAGACAGTCCGGGTCATACACAGGAGTTCGTTGGGCTTCAGTACCGGTGGAGCAGGCTGATTCAAGTCCAGGGACAGGCAGAGATTCGGTAACAGAAAATCACAGGTTACAGTACCGTAAGGGAGTAGGCTGTCTCGTAGTCGGGCGGTCAGGTTCGGTATACCAGAGCTATCCAGGCAACAGTACAGATCAGGGAGCAGGCGAGAATCCGGAGTCAAAAACAGAGCAGAATCAAAAACGCGCGAACAGGGTAACTAAATGCTGGAAGGGATGTCTGGCATACATAAGACGATCTGGCGGGGAACTGAGGAAACAGGTGGTGGTTAAATACAAGAAGTGATTACTTGATACGGAGCAGGTGTGACTAATGGGGACCGGAAGTAAAGCTGGAACCGAAAACAGAAACCGAGAGACTACCAAAATAAAGACAGGAAGTGGAAACTGGAACCCAAAACATGATGATATGACAGAAAAACAGGGTGCCTTCAAAATAAACCTGATAAAAGAGCCAGAACCTGACAGTACCCCTCCCTCTAGGGCGTCTTCCACGGCGCCCACGGAAGCCCCCCCCCCCTCCAAACCAGGGTGGGCAGAGGGTGGTCACAGGAGGAGGGACCGAATCCCCCCCCTCAAGGCAGACAAGCAGGGTGGGTGGAGGGAGGACTGGAGGAGGGTCAAATCAGGAGTTCATAAAACCGGAAGCAGAAAGCTCAGAGTTCATCCCCAACGGCCCCATGGGGCCCAGAAAACCCCCCCCTCTTTTGGAGGGTGGCAGCAGGGGAGTCCCAGGATTGTGGTGGGCGACGGCGGCAGAGGCCTCGCCATCGTCGTGGCAGGAGGGGGCGTTCCCCAGGCGAGCGGCCATGACGACGGCGGAGCCGAGGCGGACGGCGCCGCAGGAGGCAGCGCCACCCAAACGGCAGGAAGCGCCGAGGGCGAGGCCACCAGTCCAGCTGCCGAGGCGAGAACAGACGTGGCAACGCGGTCAGCGCCGGACCGGCAGGAACCGATGCAGGTGCGGCCGGACCGGCAGGAACCGATGCAGGTGCGGCCGGAGCCGGGCCGCCAGGAACCGATGCAGGTGCGGCCGGAGCCGGGCCGCCAGGAACCGATGCAGGTGCGGCCGGAGCCGGGCCGCTGGAACCGATGCAGGTGCGGCCGGAGCCGGGCCGCCAGGAACAGATGCAGGTGCAGCAGGAGCTGCAACGGGAACGACCCCCTCCTGGAGGTCGGCAGGAGCTACGACGGGAACGACCCCCTCCTGGAGGTCGGCAGGAACTACGACGGGCGCAACCCCCCCTGGAGGTCGGCAGGAACTACGACGGGCGCGACCCCCTCCTGGAGGTCCGCCGGGACTGCGACGGGCGCGACCCCCTCCTGGAGGTCCGCCGGGACTGCGGCTGGCGCGACCCCCTCCTGGAGGTCCGCCGGGAGGTTTCCTCCAGGAGGAGGTTTCCTTCTCCTCCTGGAGGAAACCTCCCGGCCGTTCCAGTCCCTGTTCCTCCAGGAACAGGGACTGGAACGGCCGCAACATGGCCGACAGGAACAGGAACAGGAACTGGAACGGCCGCAACATGGCCGACAGGAACAGGGACAGGAACTGGAACGGCCGCAACATGGCCGACAGGAACAGGGACAGGAACTGGAACGGCCGCAACATGGCCGACAGGAACAGGGACAGGAACTGGAACGGCCGCAACATGGCCGACAGGAACAGGAACTGGAACAGCCGCAACATGGCCGACAGGGACTGGGACAGGAACTGGAACGACCTCTACATGGCCGACAGGGACTGGAACGACCTCTACATGGCCGACAGGAACAGGAACGGCTTCAACATGGCCGACAGGGACAGGAACGGCCTCAACATGGCCGACAGGGACAGGAACAGCCTCAACATGGCCGACAGGGACAGGAACGGCCTCAAGGCTGCTCTCAGGCTCCTCACTGGAGCCGGCGGCGCTGCTCTCAGACTCCTCACTGGAGCCGGCGGCGCTGCTCTCGGACTCCTCACTGGAGCCGGCAGCGACTGAGACGGCGTCTACTCTGGAGCCAGCTTGGCTGCTTGCAACCGCCGAGCTCGACGGAGCAGACGTCGGGCCTGATCGGGTGTGCATAGCACCCGTTCGACAGGTGGTGTCCTCTGACTGGGACAAGACCTGCGCATGACTGGACTGAACTGGGACAGGACTCAACTGGGCTGGAACGTGGACTGGGTTCGACTGGACGGGAACCTGGACTAGACTCGACGGGACGGGAACCTGGACTGGGCTCGACCGGACTGGGACTGGGCTCGACTGGGCGGGAACCTGGACGGGGCTCGACTGGGCGGGAACCTGGACGGGGCTCGACTGGAACGGGGCCTGAGCTGGGCTCGACTGAAACAGGACCTGAGCTGGGCTCGACTGAAACGGGACCTGAGCTGGGCTCGACTGAAACGGGACCAGAGCTGGGCTCGACTGAAACGGGACCTGAGCTGGGCTCGACTGAAACGGGACCAGAGCTGGGCTCGACTGAAATGGGACCAGAGCTGGGCTCGACTGAAACGGGACCAGAGCTGGGCTCGGCGGGACTGAAGGCTGAACAGGGCTCGGCTGGACAGAAGGCTGAACAGGGCTCGGCTGGACTGAAGGCTGAACAGGGCTCGGCTGGACTGAAGGCTGAACAGGGCTCGGCTGGACTGAAGGCTGAACAGGGCTCGGCTGGACTGAAGGCTGAACAGGGCTCGGCTGGACTGGAGACTGAACAGAGCGCGGCTGGACTGGAGACTGAACAGAGCGCGGCTGGACTGGAGACTGAACAGAGCGCGGCTGGACTGGAGACTGGGGACCGCATGAGTGCAGGGAGCCCTCCCAGCGAAGCAAACATGGAGCTGGGCAGGTTGGTGCAGATACGACGGTCCGACAGGGCTGGGAAGATGCGACCGGGGCTGGCTTGGTGCGGAGCATGCTGTCCAACTCGCCGAGTCGCGCGCACAATCGCTCGTAGAGGCGACGGACACTGGGGCGCTCTAGCACGCTATCCTCGTCCTCCAAGGTCCACATAGCCACCTCCACGGCGCATCGCTGGGTTTTCGGATCGAGCGCCCTTCGGTAATCCTCCGCGAGGATTTTAAAATAATCGCGTAGGTCGCTGGGTAGCTCGGCGCATGTAAACTCCATTCTCCCCGTGGTTGACTGATACTCGTAGCCAAAAAGCAAGAAACAAAACAGTCACTGACCTGGACGGAGACGGAGTGCTGGCTGGGTCCAAGTCTGGCCAGATCGTTCTGTCACGGAACGGCAGATAAAGGACCCACATGCACAGCACAGAGAACCGTAGGCAGATGGTAGAGAGTTAAACAGTTTAATCCAGTATTCGGTATCACAGACAGTCCGGGTCATACACAGGAGTTCGTTGGGCTTCAGTACCGGTGGAGCAGGCTGATTCAAGTCCAGGGACAGGCAGAGATTCGGTAACAGAAAATCACAGGTTACAGTACCGTAAGGGAGTAGGCTGTCTCGTAGTCGGGCGGTCAGGTTCGGTATACCAGAGCTATCCAGGCAACAGTACAGATCAGGGAGCAGGCGAGAATCCGGAGTCAAAAACAGAGCAGAATCAAAAACGCGCGAACAGGGTAACTAAATGCTGGAAGGGATGTCTGGCATACATAAGACGATCTGGCAGAGAACTGAGGAAACAGGTGGTGGTTAAATACAAGAAGTGATTACTTGATACGGAGCAGGTGTGACTAATGGGGACCGGAAGTAAAGCTGGAACCGAAAACAGAAACCGGGAGACTACCAAAATAAAGACAGGAAGTGGAAACTGGAACCCAAAACATGATGATATGACAGAAAAACAGGGTGCCTTCAAAATAAACCTGATAAAAGAGCCAGAACCTGACAGCCTGATTGTAACCTGCAGTCGCAGTGCTTCGTGTTTTCACTTTCTGTCTTATTAAATCAGTTGTTGAATGCGAACAAGTTTGCCTCTCATCTCTCTGCACCTGGGTACCAGTTTAGAGGACATTCTGGTATATTTATATGACTCAGATTTGGTAACTGTATCCAATCTGGTCCAAGAGCCATCGGGTTCAAACTTGGCGGACAGTCTAAGTCAACAGCCTTTTAGCCACTCACAGAGACACCTGTGGCCCCGCCTAGACAAACTTGGACCCCTAAATTTACCTGCAACATTTCAATCTCTCACTGTGATACGAACTCATATGGCGCCATTAGGGTTCAGAAAGTGCTCCGTTGTTGGTTGTTCCAGCCAGCATCGCAGCCTTTTCATTTTACCAGCAGAGCAAGAAAGGAGAACTTTATGGATTTGTTTTCTTGTAAATGGACCAGTGCTGGTACCGCTGCTTAAATGCTTGTTCGTGTGTGGACACCATTTTACCTCTTTGAAAACGAGGGTATATTTATTATTGGGCTTGAGGTTAAAGAAGGGCTCTGTTCCTACAAGATGTGATCCACTTGCTGCTTCCCCAAATGTAAGTATATGCTTGATACTTATTTGATGTATGTACTCCAGAGGTTTCTCTGTTTATAACCTAGCTTCCCTTCTGTATAAAGAATGCTAATGGCTAGAACCGTTGATGCTAACAGCTACATCGGATCCAAGCCTCTCCAGCATTTGTCCGGTTCGAATCTTGTCATACATGGTACTGAGGTCATTCACTCGCCATGTTAGCGGCTAACGCTAGCCGCTAGTGTTAGTGGCTAGCGCTAGCCCTCCACATGACATTCAGTACAACTTGGGTTTGGCTGCAATAGTAAGTTGTGAGAGATAGCTGTGTTTATAATTACTACCGAGCCTGTCGTGTGTACGTCGTCTGTCGTGTGTACGTCGTCTATCTAACATGTATGTTGTTGCTGTCTTCTTGTAAGTTTTGCTTATCTAGTCAGCTAGCTGTAAATGTGACATTGTTTTGTTTTTTATACAGGCCATTGCAGTCTGTGGACACACGGCTACCTTGTAGAAGAGTTGTTGCTCACCTCAGGAGCAAAGGTATGTACATTTAACAGCAGTATGATCATTTGTTGGCCAATAGCCAGTTTTATTTGACAGAGATTTTAGATTTCACATTTGAGTAGTTGAAGTATTCATAATCTGATCTATATTACAGACAAGTTTTATTCAGGTATTGCAACAAAAACAGTAATGTAGGTATTTCACAGGTTGTCTAAGTCCAACATAGGTGCCTTGTCCCCCAGGTAACACTGCCCTGATCCACAAGACCAGATGGGGTGATACCTTGGACTCTTCACCCTAGAAGTCCCCAGCACCAGCTGACAAGACTTCTAGGCTAGATACCTGCAACGACTTGAGATACACACAGACATAGTACAGTCAAATTTATGAAGAAAAAAAACAATAACTACATTTCTATTAGTTATATATTAGCACTAGATATATCATACACCTTACTAAAAGCAATTAAAAATATATTAGGTCAATTGTTTATGAAATTCTGAGATACTGATTTATTCCATGCATCTGTAATTGTCTGATATACTGTATATTAAATGTGTTCTGTAATGAATACACATTCAATCATACTGGCTCCAGTCCTGGATCATCAACCATACACAACAGTAGGTTTGGCAACTGGTTCAGGCGTCTTGAGGTAAGGTTTATCAAAATTTTAATTTTAAATACCATGTCACATTAATAAAAGTATTTAACACATGCAATATCACATGCAACAGTTGCTGCCTCTGTAAGCATTCACTGTTCCCACATTGGCACTTAATTGCAGACAAATAGGGCAAAATATAAGCTGTGATATGCTGTGTCAAATTTCTTTTGACACAGCAGCAGCACGAGAAAGACAAAAACATGTAAAAATTAGTTTATGTTAGTTTATCAAGCTATGCTCGCAAACAAGCTAGCTCATGTTAGGAACATTCTGTTGTATTAATTCAGGCTGCATATTGGCAACCATTACTATTAGAGTCAGCAGCCGCTAATAAAGTTGCATATTTTATAAATCAATAAATAAAATTAAATGTGAAATTGCCAGTTAGACGTACCTTGTGTCAGTCAAAGTGTAACTACAACAGTCTACCATTCGACTTCAGAGTCAGATTTTGGATCAAACATATGTTTGAACTCCACTATGAGGACGAGGTAGCCAGTTTCGCTGTTACAATGGATTCAGTGACTTTTGATCCTCGTAGCGGATCACAGCTATGCGCTTCCTCAAAGGGGTGTGGTGATCAACTTCGCTTGCGACAAAGCCCTAAAACAGAGCGTTGTGGACGAGAGCTTAAAACACATGTTTTCAGTTCACAGTACACATGTTTGGGCGATCTACAGCGCTTTTTGGCATGAAAAGTTACAGACACCTTACTGAGACATCAAGGTCCAATTCTTTAGCATTATTTAGCGTGGAAAAAAGGCATAGACCTTTAAAGGTCCATGCACATGCTTTTACAGTATATCAGACAAACTATGGAAAAAAGCTTGTGCATAGACCTTTAAATGCCTTTGCTCAATATTTACTTGATGTCTAAGTGTCTACTGAACTAGATTTAATCCACTTGTAGTGTAATTCAATCTGTTAGAGGGTAGTAAGGATTAGTGACGTTTTGGATAGCTAATCAAGTCATATACAGTCAGTAATCAAAGCGAGTGAGCCTGCGCTACTCAGTTAGGAATGTACAAAAGCAAGTCAAGGGCTAGGCACCAATACACAATATTGTAAAGAAAAATCTGCCTCCCCCCCTCCTTGAGGTAATTACTGTCCATGCAGATGATTACCTATAATTACTTGTTAGCTGTCATCATCAAAAAGAAATCCTGCTTCTGAGACATGAAGAGGAGCATGTAGAGGTGGAGGAAAGTAGAATTAGGGGAAGATTTGTAGGGGGCAAAGGTATTAGGAGCGAAGATGATGGATGGAGGAGGACAGAGACAAAAAGAAGCGATGAAAAACAAGTCAGGAGGACACGACAGGAGACTCATAGGAGGAGCTGGGGACAAGGAGCAGAACACTAACATGTTCCTGTCAGGCGAGGTCAAGGAGGTCACTGTCTCCTTGTTCAGCTGCTGTCCATCAGTGAGTGTGAGTGAATTAATCTCCTTTTCATTTGCGCTGGTGAAGACGACCTCGGATAGAAACAGTAATTGCAGGGTTACTGATCTGCTTTCTGATGACAGTGCTGTTGCTTTTTCCTCCAGTCATGTGACAGTCATGTGCCACGCTGTCAGAGCCTCTACTTTATATATCCTCCTAATAATGTCCTTATTACCAGGATCTAAGTGGTCTCATGAATGATTTATTCCAGGAATGACAGTCAAACAATAGCTGCTGAAGACCAGATGAACTACTGATCACTGGTCACATTCTTCCTCACACGTTTGATGATCTAAGCTCTACCAGGCTCTTATGCAATACTTTCTCATCTCCCTGTTCAAAGTGCAGTCCGAGTTTGAAATATTGAATCTGTAGCTACAAATTGTCTCTCTCTGTCCTCATCTACAGGAATCATCAGAGTCAGAGCTGTTGAGTCACTGGTCCAACCACCCTGTCTGTGATTAGTCACTGGTCCAACCACCCTGTCTGTGATTAGTCACTGGTCCAACCATCCTGTCTGTGATTAGTCACTGGTCCAACCATCCTGTCTGTGATTAGTTACTGCTCCATCCACCCTTTCTCTGTGTATGTGGCTTAAATAAAATATGTTTTAAAATAAATGTTTCTCATCTTGTTTTTAAAAGTGTGATTTGTTGGGTTTGTAGGTCTTAAGCCTTTTTTTGTAGAGTGCCTTCAGAAGTCTTTTGTTAGTACAATATAAATAAACTCCTCCCTCTGTCTGCCTTTATGTACTTCCCTGTGCTCCTAAGCTGGGTACTGTGAAAACCGTATTGATTTCACTAGTGACTTAGTTTGGTAATGTTAAATACCATCTTTAGCTCTAAAAAAACTTAAAACTTATCATGAACCTGACTTGACTGACTTAACACTAGAACTACTGGGTTTTCTAAATATACCCATTCCCACTAGAAGGTGGTCAAATGATCTGCTCGGCTAGCTGAGACCCTGAATCATCTGTGAACAGCTGCCTTTGTTAGGTAAAGAGGGCCATCACTGACGCACTCTAGGTGGTGGGTTGCGTGGGCTTGCTGACCCTGCTCCTGTCTGCAAGGCTGCACAGTTCCTATGAGTCTAAGAATGACATCCACTGTTACAATGTTCAACCGCTATGTGCTTGGATTTACAACGTGAAAGGACGAGTGTCATTGTTGCGGTCTCACCGAAGGAAGCAATAAGATATCATCATCAATAATACAATAAGACAGTTTTAGATCCTTCTCAAATGTGGCGAAGCTTTGTTTATTTACAAAAAAAACTAGTTCAAATATTGTTTGCACTGTAACTTCATCAAAAATTACAGAAAAGATGACAGTACACTCATCAAGTTTTAACAAATGTGCAATAAAAAATATAAACAGAAAACGCTTGAAAACGTTTTTTATATTCCGTTTATTTCGTTATTACTGCTTTCACCTGTACCACATAAAGTCATTGTAGAGCTACAGCCATGTTCCTACAAAGTTAACCAGCTTTATTTCGTTATTCCCTCTTTCATGTCCGTCTGTTGAATGAAAGTGGGCGTGGCCATCCACGTCCCAGAGCGGTGACACTGGGGGAAGGGGAACGCGCATCAACACGCAGGACAAAGATCTGCGTTTCTCTGCTGCTACAGCCTCGGCTGCGTTGGGTTGTTAGTGTCCCTTTCACCTCTACCACATGAAATGTGTTCCTGCTAAGTTGATCTTGAGCTGCTATCAGAATCGTTTTTATTCCCCAGGTTTGAACAGGGCAAACATTATTTTTATTTACAAAAAAATTAAAACGTTCACATGTGATTTGCCCGCTTTGATGTAGACAAAATTCTTGAAAGCGTTTTACATTACATCCCGTTTATTTCGTTATCCCCACTTTCATATCTGTCTGATAAATAAAAGTGGGCGGGGCTATCAGTCCCGTAGCAAAGGTAAGCGCTGACTGTGGGGGCTGGGCGCATCAGCATACAGGACAAAGACCTGTGTTCCTCTGCCACAGCCTCCTCTTTCAGCCTGTTGCTTTGGGCCGTTATTCCCCCACTTACTGGAGCCACATGTTGACAAAGTTGACCAGCCGCTTTTATGTAGACACCAAACTCTATAAAGCATTTTACTTTACATTCCGTTTATTTCGTTATTAATATACATGTAATTGCAAATGCTGCTCTGAGCTCTTTTACTTTGATGAGTTTTGTGTCTACATGAAAGCGGGCAGAACAACGTCCATGCGTGTGTCACGCTGAAAGAAACATGGCTGTAGCTCTGCAATGACTTTATGTGGTACAGGTGAAAGGGAAAATAACGAAATAAACGGAAATATAAAACAGAAACGCTTTCAAGCGTTTTCTGTTTAAATTTTTTATTGCACATTTGTTAAAACTAGATGGGTGTACTGTCTTTTTTCCTAATTCTTAGTGACGTTACAGTGCAAAGCGTATGGGATTTTTTTGTAAATAAAAATAATTAAATAAATGGAATATAAAACGGAAACGTTTCAAGCGTTTTCTGTTTATATTTTGTAAATAAAAATAAACCCGGTGAATAAAAACGATTCTGATTCTGAAAGCAGCTGATCAACTTTGTAGGAACACATTTCATATGGTACAGGTGAAAGGGACACTAACAACCCAACGCAGCCGAGGCTGTAGCAGCAGAGAAACGCAGATCTTTGTCCTGCGTGTTGATGCGCGTTCCCCATCCCCCAGTGTCACCGCTCTGGGACGTGGATGGCCACGCCCACTTTCATTCACCAGACGGACATGAAAGAGGAAATAACGAAATAAACAGCTGGTTAACTTTGTAGGAACATGGCTGTAGCTCTGCAATGACTTTATGTGGTACAGGTGAAAGGAGTAATAACCAAATAAACGGAATATAAAACGGAAACGCTTTCAAGCGTTTTCTGTTCACCCAAACTAGATGGGTGTACTGTCATCTTTTCAGTAATTTTTAGCATTTGCATGTTGTTGTATATGAATAACGAAATTACGTTTGACAAAACTGTGAAGAGTTCCGTGTCTACATGAAAGCGGGCAGAACAACGTCCGTCTATGACTCACTGCCGAAAGCGGCTGGTGAAACATGGCTGTAGCTCTGCAATGACTTATTATGTGGTACTGGTGAAAGGGGAAATAACGAAATAAATGGAATGTAAAACCGAAACGCTTTCAAGCGTTTTTTTGGTTTATAATATATTTTTAATTGCACATTTGTTAAAACTAGATGGGTGAGCGGTGTACTGTCGTCTTTTCTGCAATTTTTAGTAACGTTACAGTGAAATAATGTGTGAACTTTATTTAGTTTTTTTGTAAATAAGCAAAGCAGCAAAACTGTTTTATTGTCTTGTTAATGTTTTTTATTGCTTCCTTCGGTGAGACCGCAACAATGACACTCGTCCTTTCACGTTGTAAATCCAAGCACATAGCGGTGGAACATTGTAACAGTGGATGTCACTCATAGACTCATAGGAACATGAGTAGGAACCCTGCTCTGCCTTGCAGGCAGCAGCAGGGTCAGCGAGCCCATGCGTCCCACCCCACAGAGAGCGTCGGTGATGGCCCTCTTTACGTAACAAAAGCGGCTCTTGGCAGGGTGCCAGCTGGAGCGTGGCGGACAAGTGATCACCCAGCCGTAGTTAGGGGTATATGTAAAGGTGTACGTCCCTTAGTAGTTCTAGTGTTAAACATGGTTCAGCTTAAACAGCTCAGATGGCGTCTAACATCCAGCTCAAGGATGGACCATCTGCAGCTGTAATGAAAGCAGCATGACAGCATCTCTACTTTAGCTCTAAGAACCATCTTGCAGATGTTGCAATCATACAGCAGCTGGCAGCAAAAGCAAATGAAGAACGTGACCAAAATCAAGTGCAAATAGCACGAATAACAGAACAGTGCTTCAAATGCAAAATAGTGTGGTTTGGTAAATGAAAACAAGTAATAGGTAACACATGACAGAGGGAGAGAACTGATGGCAACAGATATTGCAGGGGTTTAGGTTTCTTTTGAGTCGAATGGACAGGCAGAGTAAAACAAAGAAACAACTAAGGGCAAAATGATGAAGGCTTCTTCGTTTCTTGTCACCTAAACATTTTTGGTGAAAAAAATTCAAATTTTTCATTGAATTACCAACTTGGGATTTTGTTTGTTGGATTGGAGCAGGATGCTGCTCACCTTTCCTGATGAACAGTTTGACTTTTCAATGAGTCTGACTTACTAACTGCAATGTAGACCTTCCATTTTTTTGAGTTCTTTAGTTGTTTAAGATGAACCTTTATCATTAAGTGCTTTATCAAGTAAGGAGATGTTTTTTTAATGGACATCTTAATTTGGTTTCAGTTATCTAGCCTAGAAAGTAGGAAATGCACAGACTCATTTTTCAGTATTACTTTGAGGATTCATGTTCCAAAATTTTGGTGAAAGTAGGTCTTATAATAGATGGATAAATGCAGGGTTCCACTATTATGCAAGTTGTGATCAGATTGAGCTCTGTTCAACATCAGTAATTAGCAGAACAACAGGGAGCGCATAAGACTGGGATGATCTGCGTTCCAATCCAGTCTCGGCTACCAGGTGTCTCTGAGCAAGAAACTTCAGTGTGTTTCTTCGCCCCCCCCCCAGGAATTAAATGCAGAGACTCTTTCCCACTGTGGGATCAATAAAGTATTGAAAAAAAAATTACAATTACTTGAAACGCTTTATACCTGTTAATGTAAAATACTTAATAAATGCATTGTTTTGGATCTGTGTTTGATACACAAGTAATCACTGATGTTTTTATAATTTCTTTTACATATTTTTGTTCACTTCTGGGTTCAATCATGTGCACTGTGAGCACAAAGCTGCAGGCTCACCTCTGGCATTGTGCTTATTTTTGAAGCGTGAGATCTGTGGAGTAAGTAGAGCCATGGAAACGTGCTCCTGCATTGCTGTTTAAACTGCACGTGCTTAAACGCTTAAATACCGGTAATTGTACCATGGTTCTGTCTAGTTTGAACTATATTATTTACTAAATTGTTACAGTGGAGGTTTTCTGAGGACATTCAGACACAGTCAAACGACCACCGGTGGGAGCCTGATGAGACTAAGCCTGTGACGGGGCGCACAGATCCCGATCACCAGGAGTTCCCACTCAGCGAAATTGGGGAAAACAAATGGCGGAGAACCGGCTCCAGCATGACCGCGACTCCCACGTTCGCTTCGGATGATAGATGCTTCATATACGGATAACTGGTCGGCGGATGCTCAGTGAGTCTGTCTATGTGTGTTGGATTACAGAGACTGTGGAGTCATTAAACAGAATGTGTTTGATGGGCGCATTTTGTGAATGTTTTTCAACTGTGTAGTGGATAATGTGACCTGTGGCAGCGGCTCAGACACACATAGACGTGAGTTACCCGCTGCGTGTTTGTGTGCGATCTTTTTTGGTTACTTTCAAATTAAAAGGGGACGTAAAACTGGAGAGCGGGGCTGAGAACGTCTGTGGTTCCGACGGCAGACGACAAAGTCACTGTATGTACTACGGCGTCGCGACGCATATCTGCTGCTGCGGCGGCGCACAGTGACTAACTCCGCAGTCAAACAGGTGCATATACCTGTTCACAGCAACTGCGTCCTGCCGCGCACGCACACGTCCCGTGAACTGCGCTGAGACGAACGTAGCACGATACTAAAATGGAAAGAAGGTATCCAGTCACAAATCTAAACCTCAGAAAAATACACTCACATGCACTTAAAATGGATAATATTGTTTCAAATACACGTAAATAGAAAAATAATAAAGGTTTTCCATAGTTATAACAGGCAATTTGATTCGTCCGTTAGACAATATCAAAGTTCTTGTCTAGTATCTAATATTGTACAGTATCGAAATAAAAACCAATTAAACAATATCTAGTTTGAGCTGCACAAAATACATTAAATTAGGCGTCAAACCTCTTATCTTTTATGGCATTAAATTAGAGGAAATTGCGATAATTTAGACGAAGTATGTCTAAGTATTAAATACATTCAACTTATTACTTACATTCTACTCCTATTGAAACTGAGCTGAAGCTGATGTGTGTGATGCGGGAGTCGATAAAAGGAGTTCCTCTATCACACACACATGCATGCGCGCGCGCACCCCGACCCTGGTCGCCTGTCCCCTCCCACCCACTATTTTTCCGTCCTCTTCAGAAACCAGTTCTGTCCTTTTCAGCACTGGTCTCTTCAATGAAGGAGAAACTAATTGGTGGGAAGAATAGAAGAAAGGAACTGTAGGAAAACTAAACAAACCAAACTTTCCTTTTCCTTCTCCACACTATGCCACAGAAAGGTAAGTTCTCTTTCTCCTACATCTATGGGCCTGGCTCTTTCCCTCTAGCTCTTCCTTTTCTCCATAGGTCAATCAATATAGAGCTGAAAAAGTTCATCAAATCATTCAGCGGAGAAGGGGAGGACGAGGACTCCCTGGTAGAGTGAAGGATTACTGAAAAAACAACGGGAGAAAAATGCTTAAAAGGAATGAAAGAACCATGAAATCAATTCTGAACAATATGCAGCAGCAATGACTTCAGGAGAGAAGAACCAGACGGACCTAAACGGGAATTAGGACACAAACATTTTCCTAAATATTTATCTATAGACCAAAAGATTATTAATCTTTTAACCCTGGAGAGAGAAATGATTTATTCTATCTGTTATTCGTATTATTAACTAATTCGTTCAAAACCTTGCATGTTATATCAGTCTTATACAGATCAAGCTAAATGTAAAAGCTCGACATTTTATTCTGCCGCTCAATAAACCTGACAACTAAAACAAAAACTATAGGAGCATTATTGTCTTATACTGAATAATTAGGCCTTTGGTTTATAAAATACTAATGGATTATCCTAATAAAGGTTCACATTATATGCTCATTTACAAAAAATAGAGTTTGCAAAACCTACTACTACTAACGAAGTATAATGAAGAACATAAGATAAACAACAACAAAAGAAAAACGATCAAAATACAATGCTTAGGATTGAATGATGTGGATTAATTAAACAATTTACTATATTGCTTGTTTTGGAAGATAAAAATGAACTTTACAAGAAATATTTTTTATAAGCATAACATAACATAAACTGTCTCCTCACACTATAAAACATAGAGAATGAGAACATGATTATTAGCGTGTTTCAAATTCGAAAGAGAATCTTATTAGTATTAATTGATGATTTAATTAAGTCATTAATTAAATCGGAGACAATTATCCACACGATTAGTCAGTTCGAGGTGGATTTGTTTCACGTGAAATTGGGGGCACATGAGAAGCTCGCATCCCATCTGAGCAGCGGAGAGAAGTGGGCTGCACCGCCGCCAGCTGAGCCATTTAAAGCATGTCAGGTGCTCTGACCCAAAGCGACGTTTAGTAGAAGGAGCGAAGTGACATAGATGCGTTTTAAGATCTTTGACCATTTAGTTGATAATAACTTTAAATGCAATGTTATCATGACGAGGGGCTCGTTTGGCCATCGTCACAAGTACCCGGAGACCCAGGCGTCATGTGTCAGCGACGCGCGGTGCTGGAGAAGCCAGTGAACACGGCCATAAAACAAACGAGGGTTAGTCGGTACTGATGCGGCCGTTGGCTTTCTCACAGATTTAAAATGCAATGTGGGCCAATTCTAGTAATTTACAGGATACACATTGAATTCAACGACTCGCATTAACTATCATGTTGTTGGTTATTATGCATTGAAACATAATCAGCTAAATGAAAGAGAAAAAAAGGTTTCACGTCATTGCGTTTAACTATTAGAACGCCCTAGAACTATTAGAGAGAAAGAACAACATTAATGTCTTCGTTGAGAACATTTTCATCGAAACAGTTTAAGAGTTTTAGTTTGAACAAACGCACAGTACGATGATAGAAACAGACTGCTGATTTTGTTAATATCGCTGCAAGGTTGGGCACTTTTTAATTTATTAGTTTGTTTATTGTTTATTGAACTTTATGGAACTTTTAATGTGTTTTACTGTCTTTTAGAGTTTGTCTTATGGCTGGTGGTTGTTGTTGAAATTTAGCTTGTAATTACAACGCATTCCTACAACATTAGCTTGGATTTAGGCGTTTGTTCAATAGATGTGTACAGTTTTACTAATAATGGTAGGTTATATATATCACATGTATTGGTGGTAAAGACGTAACGAGTCGCTTAAAAGCAAATCAGCGGCGGTGTTTCGCAGCAGCTCTGTCTCTCCGCTTCTTTTTCTTCTTATCAGGCCGCTGAATGCGGCTGAATTAAACTTCTATATTGACATTAGCGTGCTCAGTCGAACCCCTTTATGTCCGTTGTGCTGGTCAAATTGGGCTCCCCGCCGCGGTTTTGTGTGGCCGCGTTTTAACGAGCCTTAACTAACGAGGCAACTAAACCCAAATCTCGTCCCCACACAAAGCGTGGCGGGGATGAACCGAGCGGACCTGCAGCTCCGCTCCCCGGCCCTTTGTGTCCTTTCATCAGGGGAAAGCCGCTGGTTCTAGCGGCGACAAGGTGCCTGAAGCCTCCTGTGTGTGTGTGTGTGTGTGTGTGTATGTGTGTGTGCGTGCGTGCGTGCGTGCGTGCGTGCGTGCGTGCGTGCGTGTGTGTGTGTGCGTGTGTGTGTGTGTGTGTGTGTGTTTGTTCGTGTGTGGAGCTGCTTAATGTCCATTATGCGCAGTGTTATTGACAGGAGCTACCTTTGGACTTTAGCTCCCAGAGCTGGGATAAAAGTGTAAAATTTAAAAACATTTAGGTTGAAACTGGCAAAGCCAGTCATCCTTTCCCAGTCACAGGACCAGTCGCTCATTTTATCCAGACACTCCGTGTTTCTGTTGAGCAAGTTAGGACTCAAAAATAGTTAGTCTTCTTTTCTGCTGCAAAGGAGGATGTGGTTCCGCTCCTTTGCTCTGTTTTACAGGTCTGTGTTGATGCTTGTTACATAAATAAAACTAAGACCATTCATTTGTTTGGACAGATTGCAGAAGCCAGACAAGCTGGGAGATGAGTGTTGCCTCCATGATGCAGAACAGTGAGTTCCATTTATGTATCTGTTTGTGCATTGTTGGTGTTATTTAACCACAGCTTAGGGACATGTGCATGACTAAAAACAAATTAAGATACATAACAGATAGCTAAAAGAGGCAGTCAAGTAATTAAATTAATTCTAATTCTGAATGAATGGTGCTGCTGCCGTGTGTTGGGGGGAGGGGGGCATGTCTGTGTATTAATTTTGTTCCTATGGGAAATAAAACTGACTGATTACCATAAATGGTAAAACCCAAACACAAGGCGATGGGTAGGAGGTGGGACAGTCTGAGAACCAGTAGCCATGCACCCGTTCAAAGCTATGACAGTGGACATTGTCAAATGGGTCCTGATGCAGGTTGCCTATGAGGTTAACCTTGTTTCCTAAACAGAATAATTCAATGTTACCAATTCCAATTACAGAAAAGCTTTAACAATAGATATTCTCTATATGTTGGCATGTTTTCTTTGAACTTTTGAACTTTAAATTTTTCTCTTAACCCAAAAAAACCCACAGTGACAATGGTGTCACCAAGACATTTGTTCAGAGATGTGTTTCTCATGGTTTATGTCATTTAGTTTGTATCCAGCAAATAATAAATAATGAGAATAGATGAAAAATAATAGTAATAATCATAATTAATCTTTATAACAAAATAATGTTTTAGGAAAATTAATAGAAGAGGAAATTTCATACTGTAAATATATACTAGTAAAACAATCAACATTTGTGATAACTATCAGAGCAAACATAGCTGATAGCAGCGCCTTTATTTACAGTGGCCCCGAGTGTGTGTGTGTGTGTGTATGTCTATGTGTGTGTGTGTGTGTGTGTGTGTGTGTGTGTGTGATGGGGGGGGGGTTGTATATTTTAATAATGTCCCATTGAGAGGTTTATAAATCTGCAATATGCTTTTCCACACAGAGCCATTAACAGACAATAGACAATTGACTCAGTGTAAATCCCTACTTAACCTGCACAGGCTGCTTTTTGGAGCTGTTGTCAAAGCTGCATGCAGCATTTTATTCTTCACACAAAACCCGCTTTTCTGCAGCTTATGAATGTTCACTGATACTGTTTATCTCCTCTTGCTCCCTAAACTGGGCCTTCATGTAGGACTTTACTTATAAATGGCCAGTTAGTTAATATGTCATAGCCAATTGTGATTTATACCATTTTTACAGTTAAACATTCAATTGGTCAATAACATTTATTATTGAATTTGACACTGGGACACTAACTTATAGATGTCAGACAGTAGATTATGCTCTTTTATATACTGTAGTAACAGGAGATAAATATAAGGTGTAAATATCAACCTATATATGTTGACTTGAGAGCATTGTGTGCTAACTAACCTAACGAATACTAACCTGTATTCGCTCCTCTTGTGTGCGTGGACACTGTCTATTCTCTTTGTTAGCACACACTGATCTGTGCTATGTGTGCAGGTCACAGTGGAGTTAACCAGCTGGGAGGGGTGTTTGTGAACGGGAGACCTTTACCCGACTCTACCAGGCAGAAGATAGTGGAGCTAGCACACAGCGGCGCTCGACCCTGTGACATATCCAGGATACTACAGGTGAAATCATCACACCCACAACTGATTGATATTCACCAAGAGGTGATAGATTATTGAAAACAAAAGTTAGATTATTTGTAGTATGTAATGTGTAAGTCTATAACACTTGGTTTTGGCATGTACATTTATCTTTGTCGTCTTTGCTGTGGAATCGCTAAAAAACAAGCTTCAGTGTGATGCTGTGGTGGCTGCAGTACAACGCAATGGAAAGCATTTGAAGTATTTGACTGACTAACGTCTTTTCCCCACTGATAATAACATCATGTTTTGGTGCAGGTGTCCAATGGCTGTGTGAGTAAGATCTTGGGCCGCTATTATGAAACCGGTTCGATCCGTCCTCGGGCCATAGGAGGCAGTAAACCCAGGGTGGCTACTCCAGAGGTGGTGGCAAAAATTGCTCAGTATAAAAGAGAGTGTCCATCCATTTTTGCCTGGGAGATCAGAGATCGACTGCTGGCAGAAGGAGTCTGTACCAGTGACAATATACCCAGTGTAAGAACCATTTTGTTCAGCTACGTCATGGCACAAACTGGGAATTCAGTTTGCCTAATATCCTTGTTGGATTGAGATCATAGATGAATGGAACTAAAGACAAGGTCCTGAGTTTGATACCCAGGTCGCCCAGCAGCCTTTCTGTACAGTTTGCTTGTCTCCTCTTCTGCCTGGGGTTTTATGTGTTATATTTAGTGAATTGAAATGTAGGAATACAAACAGGGTATATATGAATGTACATAGGACATAACATGGCAAAACAAACCTGGTGATGAGCTGGTACAGGTAGCAAACATGAAGCGACTGACGGGGTAAAAGACAGAAACAGTCCTTATGTGACTTATGTGACCCAGATGAAGGTGGTTGACTTAATTAGCTAGGGAAAAAACAGACATCACACATGACACATGAAGAAACATACACCAGACAAAGACAAAGTCACAGCTGAACTGTCACACATTGCTGTAAGGATCACGGTGCAGCCAGAGTGAGGCCCAGGCGCTGGGCAGGAGGTTAGGGACTGGACAGTTTCATATAGTGTACACTCATACCTGCCTGTCACTGGCAGTCTAATACACCAGTACCACCACATACACCTGAAGCTGGAGGAAACATGAGAAGAACATGCAAATGCCACAAACAAAGGCAGTGGAACAAGTGGAACCCAGGCCCTTCTAGCTGTGGTGTGATGTGCTAAACATCACTGGAAGTGCTACAGGAATGTCTTATATATGAATGCAACAATTCCACAAAAAAGTCTAATGTTGTTTTATGTCTCTCTACCAGGTTTCGTCAATTAATCGAGTGCTCAGGAATTTGGCCAGTGACAAACAGCAACTGGATTCAGTAGGCGGTGAAGGGATGTTTGACAAACTGGTTAATGGTCAAAGCAGCTGGGGAGGCCGCTCAGCGTGGTACACCGGAACCACACTTGCTTCAGCTGGTATGACACTTCTGCTGCTATTACCAGCTATACAGGTCATGACTAAACATGCACAAAAACTGATTACAGTTTATAATCGAATTTCTATAATTATATAGAAAACACATTGATTGAGCCCTTAGGCAGATAGGAAAAAGAGGAAACCTCCTGCAGAACCAGGTTGGTTCTGCCTTGACCTGTTTAGGTGAACAACCATCAAACTGAACACAAGCAGACCGACTGGCCCAGCAATGCTGGTGATGCACAGTCTTTGCCTCAGTCATTACGGGCACACACACAAATGTTCAGCAATGTAATATCCACGGCAGCCTTATGCCTTATTTTCCACACAAAAATCGATGTAGCCTGTGATGCAGAGTGTGATACTGTCAATGTCCTCCCCATGTGGACTGCAGAGAACAGTCTGTGGTGGTAAAACCCTCCTTTACTTGCTCTGTCCAGATCTTCACAGTTTTAACCTGTGGTGTTTGCTGTTTCTCCACTGGAGTGTAAGCAGGAGAGAGGTGAACCAGGTTGAGGTCAGGGTATCCTAAAGAAGAGGGGGGGGGGGGGGGTCCAGTACGTATTTACGCAGCTAATCAAGGTAATTGAGCCGCTGGTCAAATCAGTGTCAATCCACATACTCAGCTCCGGTATTTCTCACTTACTCCCCAACACGAGCAGTCACTCAGACAGCAGTCGCTCGCTTCGGTCACTGGAGTTTTTGTTTTGTTTTGTAAGTAACGAAGGATTGAAGTCTTCAAAAGGTCCCTTGTCTACTCAGAGTATTGTTGGACGTGTCTGCCTCCACGTGTGTGTCGTATAGCAAGTCAAGTAGTATCAGTAATAACGACATTGCACTTAATTGCCTTCATTCAATATGAGGGAAAGGGGGGATCAGAGAGTTAAGGATCAGCCAGAACAGGCAGTTACAAGTAAGATAACTGTTTGACCAAAACCCGAATGTTGCTGGATGATGTACACCCATTTAAATAGAAAGTTGAGGTTTGGAGGGTTAAGGTTTCACATGGGGCTTGTTAACTCAGTTAACTCAGTAGAGTTGTTGGTTTGAAGTTCAATCCCCACCTCACCACTTTAAGTTTAATTTGTCCTGCCTCTTATTTGGTTTTCTAACACAAATGTAAATGCTGTAAATCATGATAATAAACCATGCAATTTGGAGGGATGCAACGCTAGCGTGACCACACTGTACATGTCTGATGCCGTCACAGTGGTCCAAGGAACCGCTCAGGCTCAGGCACATGAAAAGTTAGAGGGGACAATGGGTGCAGGCATGGTTAAAGTCC
Source organism: Betta splendens (assembly GCF_900634795.4). NCBI lineage: Eukaryota > Metazoa > Chordata > Actinopteri > Anabantiformes > Osphronemidae > Betta > Betta splendens. The sequence continues at coordinate 465,561 of NC_040886.2, forward strand.
CCAGAGATGAGAACTAGGGTGTTCGGATGCTGTGTCGGCAGCTGTGCACGCGCTCACACGTGACAGCGGTGTCGGCCGACGGAGTAATGTAAGCGGCGGCTACCAGTACCTAGTAGGGCCGAACACCGACTGCCACCAGTTTATGTCCTCGCTACGGTGTTGGTGGTTAACCGTGATGTGCTCCGGGTTTCGCCATCTGTCGTTCACAAACACCGCAGCTTTCCTTCCTCTCTGCGCCACGCTCCGGTCCGACGGCACCAGCGTAAATACACGGTGTCCGGTGTGTCCAGGTTGAGCCACGTCTCGGTCCGAACGCTGCAGCCGCGTAAGCGCCGTAGCCTGTTGGAGAGAGCGCGGGTGTTTCCCATAGTAACGGACGGTACGTATGGCGTGCACCTCCGCTTCCTCTCCCGGCGTTTAACTCCAGCTCTGCAGCGTCGTCGGTTTCTCCGTGTCTCGGCTGGAACCTCCCTTTCCCGCGTGGACAAACTTGGCTCGGCTAAGAGCTAACAGCTGGTCCCGAGCGTAAACAATGGAGCCTAGGCGATGCTAAAGGGTCCCCAAGGCCAGCTCAAAAATATGGCAAAAGATAATAAAACAAAGTACAAAAGTAATAAACTTTGTGCCCACAGTTGCATGACTCCATATGGAGTTGAAAGAAAAACACAACACATATGGAATCAAAATAAAGGGACATACTTGCTGCCACACATGCAAGGCCATCTTAACAAGACAAGTTATTAGTTATTAGTTACAGTAGCTTAAATGTAACAAATGCATAGATTAATTTGACAGCATCACTTTCATTTGAAAAAAACTGTAGGATTTCAAAATGTCTGTTGATGTAATGTTGATTATAAATCTGAACTTAACTGGTCTCTAACCATCCCTTCACCTTTTCTCCTTCCTGCCTCATTTCTTTGCAGCAGAGCATCTACAAGGAGATGCAGGGGAGACCACTATATCAGTTATTTCTAATGGTGAAGAGTCAGAGGAGACTCAGATGAGACTTCAGTTGAAAAGAAAACTCCAAAGAAACAGAACATCTTTCACACAGGACCAGATAGAAGCACTAGAGAGAGGTAAGCGTCAGTATCATCATTGTGCAAATGTTCCCAGGTTGAGACATGGCTGGGTTGGATCCACAGTTATAGGTCATTTCATTTTTTTCTGAACCTCATCCATAACATTTAACTCTACCAGCTGTTTTGCCTTTAGCTGATTTTATTTAACAACAGTTCCTATTGAGGAATGAACCTTGTTTAATACCAATATTTAAAAATTCAAGATTCAAGATTCAAAAAACGTTATTAATTCCATAGGGAAATTATTTTGCACATTTTGATCACTGTCACAGTTGGAGGTACACATAAGATGGTAGGGAGATTAAAAAAAATGCCAACACATCTGCAGGCAGGCAGGCTGCCTTTGAACCTGAGGTGTGTATTGTGGCAGCAGATGAATCAAATTGTGATCCGACTTTCCCAGAGGGGGGAGGGCAGTGGAAGAGTTGGCATCCTTAACATTAGCCTTCATCAGATCCAGTGTCTTCACACCTCTGGTAGGACAGCTCCCAAATTGGGTGAATGTAGGAAGTGACTTGTCGAGGCTGGTGTGAATAAAGTCACCAGAGATCATAAAGAAAGCGTCAGGATGTCTGCACTGCAGGTTGGAGACGACCGCCTGTATGATGTCACATACCGTGGCAGTGTTCATGGATGGGGGGGGTTGTAATGTCTTGGTGGTCAGTCACCTGTAATGAGTATAATGTGTGGAAACTCTCTGGGTAAATAACGTGGACGGGGGCCTCGGCCAGCAGTTCGATGTCAGGGCTGCAAATCTGCTCTTTGACCGTCACATTTCCAAGATGGCACCATTTATTGGTAATAAACACGCCCCCCCCCCCCCCCCTCCTTGCTTCTTCCTGGTCCCCACTCGGTCTCTGTCAAAGCGTACGACGCAAGTCTGGGATGCCGTCATGCAGCCAGGTCTCTGTAAAACACATCAAACTGCACTCAGCAGATTTTCTGCACTCAGAAGATTTTCTCCTCTTTCACTAGAGCTTTCAGTTATGTTATGTTATTGTTATTATCCAATGACCTTACGTTGCCCATAATCAGATAAGAAGAGACAAACACCAGCTCTGCCCATTTCCCTCAGCTGTAACTGGCCTATATATGCTACTGACCCCTTGAAATTTATTTTTCACCATTGAATCATGTTCAATTAACACACACAGTTGTACACAGCACATCTCTTCTCATCTTAGCCAAAAAAGATTGTCCCTGCTTTAGATGACCTGCGTATGGCCTTTCATACGCAGAGCATTGATAGTGAGTTATGATGTTGTTATCCAGTTACCTGTGCATTAATCACACACAAACTACACAATAAATGCCCTACAACCTCTAACTACATATTTACAATAAAGGCTCCTGAGCTAATGTAGACCAGCTAGGTTGTCAAATCATTACAATTAAATTATCTCCAGTGGTTTTAGATCTTACCCCATACACCAGGATTCTGATCTTTGGACCAAAAAATAAATTTTTAAAAACCTTGGTCACTAACTTCTGTTGGAAGCACATTGTCTCCAAAGGCCAACATCTTTTACTTAATTAGTACTGAATTAATAATGGTATTATTATTAATTGTATGATTTAAAGGAGTTTGCACGTTCTCCCCGTGTTTGCGTGGGTTCTCTCCGGGTTCTCCGGCTTCCTCCCACAGTCCAAAGACGTGCATTAGGTTGATTGGCTTCTCTCCATTGCCCGTAGGTGTGAGTGTGTGAATGAATGGTTGTCTGTCTATGTGTTGCCCTGCGATGGACTTGCGACCTGTCCAGGGTGTACCCTGCCTCTCGCCCGTAGCCAGCTGGGATAGGCTACAGCACCCCCGTGACCCCGCACTAGGGAGTAAGCGGTTAAGAAAATGGATGGATGGATGGATGTATGATTTAAACTATACTGTAGTTCCACTCTATGTTCCTCAAACCTATGTAGTTAGTAATCAATCAATCAAGATTTGTTCATTGTTAAATCCACACAAAAACAACTTAGGTTAAGTCATGAGCTTTGTTTTGAACCTTTCATACTGATGTGAAAAATCATTTGTCTCTTACACTCTACAGTTTAGTAGAACTGCAGCTGAACCAGAGTCACATGGCCATAATTGCCCAGGAGCTGGCTGTCCTAATGTTATACAAAGATGGCTCTGCATTGACTCAGATCTAACCCTGTTGCGATAACACAGGCCATGAGAGGTATGCAATACAGTTTTACTTACTGTACAGTTTGTCCACCACAGACTTTCAGTCATTTTAATAGCAGCAGTATCACATAGGAAGTACGACGCTGGGAAACCTTAAATCTCAGTTAGACTATGTAATTGAAGTCATATGCCAGCATAGCTGTTGCTGTGATGATACAATTACCAATTTAGTTTTCTATTTCACAAGCTTTGTATTATTACAGTTATTGTTTCACTTAATACCGGAGTTTTTATTTTTCCCATTGTGATGTAGAAAATAAGAATTTCATCTATAGTTAAAATCATTTCAGTTCAATTTACCGTATACATTTATTGATATAATCATCAGGATGCTAAAGAAAAGAATAGTGTATATACAGAAGCAAGAAAGTCACTGCCAGCAGACTAGCATCCCATGGCAAAAAGCCCAAATATCCTCCATCCTAGGTCAAAAGCCAAGGTAAGGGATTAGGGCAGGTTAAACATATCCTAGACTTGGTTTCACAGAACAGGATCAATTAAACCCAGTGTAGTTGCCATGATGATTTTTTCTGTGTTACCCGTGAATATCCACTCATACCATTTTAATTCAGCCTATACTCACATGCATGAAAGCAGATTAAAATAAGATGTAGATCTATTCTCTGAGGTTAGCCTGCTTTGGACCATGCAAACATCCAGGTTAAAAGAAACCTGGTGGAACCCAGTGAGTTGACTGACTGGTAAAGAAACTTGTCACGGTTCAAGGTGAAGGACCCAAACACACAGCACAAAGTTCTCAGTGGTCTAACAATCTGGCAAATGCAAAAGGTAAGTACTGGAGCTTAAATAACTCAAGTGATAACTAATTGAACACAGCTAGGACATCACATGACTGACAAGAAATTAAAGCTGTCAGAAACAGGCAGAAAGCAAAAAAAGTTACAAAGTAAAACCGGAAGCTAGCAAAACAACAATTTGAAGGTGTAACCTTGATAGAAAGTAAAGCATGAATTAACTAGGCTAAAACCGGAACTAAACAGGAAGTTGACAAAATAAAACAGGAAACCAGGCAGAAACCAGACAACAATGCTGAATCTATGACAAAACTCAGTTTTCTGTTCTTTCATTGTCTTTCATTATTCTTCATTAAGATGCCCCAAATATTGTCATATTGTCATGGTTCCAGCATCATGTCCAGTGTTCATGAACTTGACCAATCAACCTTTTATTTAGTTCCTGTTTCAGTTCCATTCAATTCACGCTTTACTTTCTGTCATGTGAACCTCAGCTGTGTTCAATTAGTTATTAGTTGAGTAATTGAAGCTCCAGTGCTCACCTGTTCCAACTGTTTCTTGTTGTCACCACTTTCCAGTGTCTCGCATGGTTTCCTGCCAGTGCTAGACTCAGTACCCATTCTTGTGTTTTGACTCGAGCACTTCCGTGTTTGCTAGCCGAGCTATTTGAAGATGGTGTGAAGGCATCTATCCTCGAAGGTCAGTTAAATGCCGCAAATGAGTTGAATGACATTATTATGGAAGAGGTAACGACTCGGCTACCCCGTCAAACTGGAACGCTCTCTGCACTCTGCATCTGCAAAAACTCTGCTTTCTGACTTTATTGAGCTCATGCCTCGGCTCCGGGTTTCCATCGACGCATTGACTGACGTCATCAGAGCACAAGGAAGTTCCCCAATGTTCCTCCTGAAGGAGCTCCTGGGGGTAATCACTTCAGCACCCAACCCGCTCGTCGGGAGGCCCTGTTTTAAAGGAACCCCGGCCTGCTGGAGACAATAGGACTTTTGGAGACATCCCGGAAATGGAGGTGTGTAGATCCAACATGTCCCTACTGCGACTGCTGATGCTCCAGTCAGCTTCTAGGCCTCTGCCTGCATCCGCCACTGTGTCTCTGCCTGCATCATCCACAATGTCTCAGCCCGCAATCGCTACTGGTTCCCTGCCTGCCATGACGTCTCTGAGTGTTGCTGCCCCTGTCGCCAAGCCTTGTCAAGCTGCAGTAGAGTTGTCGCCACCTGCCCGGTTCCGGGCGGTCCACTAATGACCGCGCCTGCCTCGGCTCCTGGTGGCCTGGAGACGATTGCATCTGCTTTAGCTCCTGGTGGTCCAGGGGAAGCCACGTCGGCCTTGATTCCTGTCTCCTCTGCTTTAATGTCTTCAGGTGGCCTCCCGGGGGTTCCTGTTGGCAGCACCGCAGCTGGTAAGCTCCTCCCCTTGACGCCTGCTTCTGTGGAGGTTTTTCCATGGGTTCCTGAACGCTACTCTGCTCTTCAGTCTCACTCTCCAGCTCCTAGTCTGCGTATCACTGCCATCCTGCAGCTCAGCTCTAATGCTCTTGGTGGTCCCATCGACTCCCCCCTTTGGTCTCCTGGGTTAACGCTCGCCTGGAGGATATCATCTCTCCCTATGTCCTCTGTTGGCATCTTGTTTCAACGTTGGCCTCCTAGAATTCCACGTTCGCTCCTGGGCACTACAGGTGCCGTTATGGCCCAGCAGCTGCTGGGAAGAGACTCTACTTGCCTCCACCCTTCTTGAGAGGATAGTTTGGACTATGTGTTGCTTGCTTTACATTTTGGACTCTGTCTTGGACTTGCCATACTTACATAGATGTTGTCTGTGTTTTGCCTTGTTTTTGCCCTCCTTCAGTCCTCCCTCCACCCACCCTGTTGGTGTTCTTGGCAGTGTTTTGGGCTCCTGGGAATTCACCTTGGAGGGGGAGGGGTTCTGTCATGGTTCCAGCATCATGTCCAGTATTCATGGTCATTTCTGGGTTTCCCATTGGCCAGATTGTTGTGTGTTGTTACCACTTTCCAGTGTCCAATGTATTTTCATGTCGGTTCTAGACTCAGTACCCATTCTTGTGTTTTGACTCATTCTTTTTGTCTAATCCGTTTTTGCCCGCTGGATTTTGGAACTGACTTCAAGCTCTGTTTCCCGTGGTGTGCATTTGGGTCCCAATTTGTCCATTCTTGCTCACTCCTGCTCCGTTCATGACACATATTACTTTTTGACAGTAGCCTATAATGCTACTTATTCGTGTAGCAAACATTATTAGACCATTAAACAAATGTTTTTGAGCTAGTTTTGTAAAGACTGGTTATTATTATTTTAACTGAGTTCATAAGAATCGGATGAAGGGAAAACATTCAGTTCTTAGAATAGGCCTGAATCTTGGTTTACACAACTTTTTTACATCTTCTAAAACTAGGCAGGTAAAAAAGTAACAGGCATTCACTCTTTGAATAACCTTTAATTTTCACATGTAAGGTATCTACATGGCAGGCTATAACTAAAGACTTGTATTGATTTTTTTGACTAGGTTCTGCATATTTGTTGTTATGCTCGTATTTATGTACATTTATTGTGATTGATAGATGTAGTCTACATGAGGCTTGAGTTACAGTAGCTTCTCCTTCTCATCCTTGTTGGCAAATACTTGGAATGGATCTGATCTACTAGCTTTAATTAGTGCAGAGCCAGGCTTTTTCTGTCGAGGTCACTTGAAATATTGCTGTGTAATGCAATATACAGTATCTACTACTATATTTGTGCTATATTTTACACCTGGTGTGTGTGTGTGTGTGTGTGTGTGTGTGTGTGTTCTTCTCCTTGTTGGGAAAACATTCTTAAAGTGATATTATAAAAGAAACGATGACAATGGTTTGCAGTAGTCAGAAAAGCTGTAAGTTAAGCTGCATTGTATGTGAACACAGGTTAAGGTACAGTATTAAAGAACAGGGTGGTTCAGTGTGTCTTTGGGTCTGAGACTGTGTGTTGTCAACCAGTGGTACTGTAGCATCATGTAACACATCCTAATGCACTTACAGTATAGAAATAATAATAATAGTAATCAGGTAATACTGTAGTGAACTTAGAGAAAACCGATTTTTTAGCATTTTGCAATCAGAAGAATAAGAACCAGGAAAAAACAGAATTCATAAGAAAATCTGAAATTTTAATAAATAAAGATTCAAACATTACCAAACTATAACAAAAGCAGAACACAACAAATTCTCAATGAAACACAGATTATCAGGTTTCTTAGCAGTATTTAAAACTGAGCAGCTATGCAGCATTTTATGACGTCCACTAAATGATTTCTGGTAATCTTTTCTGAAGATGTGATTCCTTGCTTGGTTTCTATTACAGAATTTGAAAGGACTCATTATCCAGACGTATTTGCCCGAGAACGCCTTGCTAACAAAATAGACCTTCCAGAAGCAAGAATACAGGTAGGGTAGGTCATCTTGGATTTATCTGTGTGTGTGTGTGTGTGTGTGTGTGTGTGTGTGTGTGTGTGTGTGTGTGTGTGTGTGTGTGTGTGTATGTGTGTGTGTGTGTTTCTCTCCTTGTTAAGAACGTGAAAACATCATTATAGTGATATTAATAAATGAAGAAACAATGACATTAAATAAATATTTTATTAAATATATTAATGTATCTTTCCATTAAGAGACATAAAAATAAAAATGACTTTAATCGCATGTTCAAAATGGAAATTATTTACAAAAGGCTACATGACATTCATACTTATACCACATTATTACATATACCATCATAATATGTCATTTTTGTTGTGTGCATGCATGTGTGTGTGTGTGTGCGTGTGTGTGTGTGTGTGTGTGTGTGTGTGTGTGTGTGTGTGTGTGTGTGTGTGTGTGTGTGTGTGTGTGTGTGTGTGTGTGTAAACATCCAGGCTCCAAAGACAAAACACAGAGGTTTGACATTTGGCACTTTATTGAAAGCAGATCGCAGCAATTCACATGCAGACTCACAGTCACAGTCCTGTTTCTTTTAACTACAACTCCAGTGACTTTCAAACGGGTTCACTTCTTCGATTTAGATAATGTACAGACGACAAGATAATAAAAAAACATTGTCCAGGTATCGACAAGGACAGCTAACATGTTATTCCTGCTACAAACAGGAACAACCAGTGCGGCATTCTGAAGTTGGTCACCAATTAACGTGGTCGTAAGTTGTTACAGAACAGCTGTATTAGTAGTAGCATTACCATCTGGTCTCCTAAACGATGGACTGTTGTGGCGTGAACTTGGACCAGAAATCGTTTTTTCAAAAATCCGCTTCTGTATTATTCTTTCAGGCTGAGGCATAATGTCACTATCTATTCAATTAAGAATTTCTCTGAGCAAGTCAGAAAATGTCTGCCTTCCTGCAGCAATACTGTCCATAATTTACGCATCCACCTGTAACGAATTTCATAATAATAAACAAATTTTACATCTTAATGAAACGTATTTCATAATAATAAGCTTAATTTGGAAAATGTTTATGATTGTTTCATAATTTCATTTCTTTCATTTTCATAATTTCATTGAACATTGAACATTTTGGAGTTCCATAAATGCTTAGCCTAGCCCTTTTTCATGCTTAGCATACAGTAGCCCTGTTCATGTTTAGCCTAGCTCTTGTACATGTCTGCAGTAGATAAGTTCTCTGCCCAAGTCAGCCACGCGTTGCTCTGCACTTAAAAGAAAACTTCACAGATTTTCAATGGGGGGTTGAAAATCTGTATGTAAGAATGAAGGGGCACTCAGATTCCTCCATTATTTCTATATAGAGAAATGATCATTTATTCTTCCTCCAAGACACCCTGGCAAATTGTTTGCCATGGGCTCATAGACTACAGCTAGTGCTTCCTGGTTTCCTCTGTACCTGCCCCAGCAGGGGTCAGACTGAGAAAGGGACAAAGCCAGCCTGCTGGAGTGAAACTGCTCTGTCTGCAATTGTTTTTCCTTGCATGCGCGTACAGCACAGGCTAACATTAGCAACGTAAGCTAACGCTACTACAGACTCTCCAAAACAGATAAGCAGCAGCTTTGTAACTGTACTCAGCAGTAAGGTCCACAACTTCAGCCAAGAGGAATCGGCAGCAGTCAGGCCGATATTGCCTACAAAATTAAATTAAGTTTTATTAATATAGCTCCAAATCACAACAAGATTATCTCAAGGCACTTTACAAAGTAAGGTTTAAGACCTTACACAACTGAACCCAGCAAATCCCACAAACAGCAAGCCTTTAATTACAATTTGACAGTAACAGTGGAGAAGAAAAACTACCTCTCTAACAAGGAAGAAACCTCCAGCAGAACCGAGCTGGATGTGGGCAGCCATCTGCCTTGACCGGTTGGGGTGAGGGGATAGAGAAAGAGAAAAAAAAACAAGCACAGGCAGGATGGTTGGTCCGGGGAGTGGATACAGGCAGAATGGTTGCCTATCAAAGACACAGATGCTACAGGGCTTTGTGGGCTAAGAAACAAGGAAATTAATGACATCTGATATTTAACATTTAACATTCATATTTTTCACCTGACGCCTGACATACATTATTCATTCATGAAATCATAATGTAGGTGTGTGGTGTTATTGTGTAAATAATGCAAATTATGTTTGGAAATCAATACATTATATTAACATGTTGATTTTGTAGCATACTCTTCCACAATCATAACATATAATAACAACAACAACAACAACAAAACCGACACCAACAACAATAATAATAATAATAGTTATAATAATAGTTGTTGTTATTATTATAAAATAAATGCACGAGGTAAAGATTTTAGGGAACTACTTTTTGCTTTAAAAGACTCATTAATTATCAAAATAAGTTTTACTTTCTCTTGTTCTTTACCAGCCATCACTTGAAAGGCAGCTCGGGCTGCACGGTTTAGTTAATCGTTCTCATTCATTGTTCACAGCTCAGGCTCTGTTGCGAGCAGCAAGTACTACAGTTAATTTGTGATTCGTTCATATGGATCTTTACGAATTGTTTGTTCATTTATATGTCGCTCCAGTACGTTCCTGATTCATTCATTTATCAAGTGACCATTACCAAGTGACTGTTACACTGTTAAACAACAATGGCAGGGAAGATGCAGGTTAATGTGATTTGTACTGTATTTGCCAGGTTTTCACATGGTTTGAATTGCTTGTAGCATTTTGTGATTATAATTTCTCCGCTGGAGCAAACCATGTTGTCTTCAGTATATAGTGTTTGAGGACCGCAGCCATTTTTACAACGGCCACAGCGCCGCCTGCTGTAAATGAATGAACTGAACAGATGACTCAAAATGATTTGTTCACTTTACCGTTCAAGATTTAAGGATCCAAGTCACTTCAAGAATCTATCTTCCCATCTTTAGAAAGTAGGCGGTTCTGGAGATTTGTTTAATGTATGATGTAAAAGACAGATCTTGATCAAAGATGACACCAAGGTTCCTCACAGTAGAATATGAAGCTAATGTTATGTCATCCAGGGTGGCTATGTGACTCAATAGTGTCTCCCTCTGATTTTTAGGCCCAATGATAAGAATCTCTCTCGTCTGAATTTTAGTTGAAGGACGTTTTGGGACTGTCTTTTAAACAACTTTGAATTTTCACTGGTTGATCTGTTTCATTTGCTTCCAAAACATATATAGTTGAATATCATCTGCATAACAATGTAAATTTGTAGAATGCTTCCTAATAATATCACCTAGAGGAGACATTTATAGACTGAAGGGAATTGGACCAAGCACAGAACCCTGTGGTACTCCAGGAATCTGTTCAACAAATAGGATTTAAACCATCCCAGTGGTGTTCCTTTAATCCCGATGCTATGTTCTAGTCTCTGTAATAGAATGTTGTGATCAAATGTATTGATTGTATTGTAACAGGACAAGGACATAAACTAGACTGCTATGTCTGAAGCTAAGAGAAGATCATTAGTGACTCTAATCAGAGTCGTTTCTGTGTTATGATGTTTTCCAAATGCTGACTGCCAGCCACTCAGCGCTAATACAGTACATTAGCTAACAATAGGCAACGAAAGCTAATGCTACTCCAGACAGTCCAAAACACAGCACAAGCAGCAGCTTGTAACTTTACTCAAACTTCACAGCACAACCTAAAACAATAAAATGTAGAATATATTACTTAGTGCTCATTTGGCCGTTCTGTCACGGCTGTTTTTTTGGGTTTCCTCTTGGCATCCTGAAGCTAGTTTCCGTATCCTCTGAATGTATGTAACTCTAAACTGATCACAACAAATATACACAGTCAGCAATAGAATCCGCAACTTCATCCAAGAGAAACCGGCAGTGGGAATTTCATTGCAGCACTGGGATATTCAGTCGTGCTTCTATTGGCGCAGAGACACGATGCACCAGGCTCTCGGCAGTCGATGGCAGGATGCTGGTGTTTGGCTCTGCCAGACACCGTCTGTCAGCTCTCTGCTGCAGGCAGCCTCATCCTCTTCCAAACAGCATAACTCTTCGGCGTGTACTCTGGCTCATTCAACTAATCACAAATATCAGACTATGAAGACGTCTCTGTCTTCTAAATAAACTACAGCGGGACATTCAGCCATTGAATATTAGAGCTGTGTGCAAGGAAAAACAATGGCGGACAGAGCATTTACGCTCTCTGCCTTGCCCTGTACCCCACTCTCCATGCCTGTTGTTTGGGGCAGGTACAGAGAAAACTAGAAAGCACTAATTGTAGTTTTTGAGCTCATGGTAAACCATCTGCCGAGGTGTCTTACCAGAGGAATAAATGAGAACTTCTCTGCAAAGAAATTATGGAGCAATATGAGTGTCCCTTTATTCTTAAATATTACATGCATTGCATTGGTGCCTTTTACTTTGCTAGTTCTCTCCAGGCATGTTTGCTTAGCCTTGCACATGCCACGCTTAGTCTTTTGTTGTTGTCTTGCTTGTGTCTAGTCTTGCTCATGCCTGGCATTTTAATTTAGCCTTATTAGTTAACCTGGTTTTGTTTTGTTCACTATTCTGTTTATTGAGTTTTGTGCTATTCCTGCTTTGAGTTCCTATTAAGGACATATTATCAGTTGCACACTGATTCTGACTTGAACTTGGTCCAAATGGACCATGAACTCGACCCCCCCACCTCTGATGGTGGATAATGACATTATCTTAGTATTGACTAAAGATGTCACACATAAAATCATTGTTTTTTCCCTGCTGTGTGTAGGTTTGGTTTTCCAACAGAAGAGCGAAATGGAGACGAGAGGAGAAGCTGAGAAACCAACGTCGTCAGGCGTCAAACTCGTCCAGTCATATTCCCATTAGTAGTAGCTTCAACACCAGTGTTTACCAGCCTCTACCACAACCTACTACACCAGGTACTAATATGAACAAACATAAAGTCAAACATCAAGCATGAAGATTATGAAAGAATTAAGAAAGCACACTGCTCCAGGTAAGGAAGCTCTTTTAGTTTTACAGCATTGACTGGAGCTTCCGCCGAGTGTATCCATTGCTGTGTTCACATTTGTGCCAGCATGAAAATACCACTTCAAAAACATCATAAGCACACTATTCTGGAGTATTATTTACTTTTAAACAGTTCTCATAGTTATGGGTGTTTTAACACTAGAACTACTAAAGGACGTACACCTTTACATATACCCCTAACAACGGCTGGGTGTTCATATGTCCGGCAGGCTCCAGCTGGCACCCTGCCAACAGCCGCTTTTGTTACGTAAAGAGGGCCATCACCGACGCACTCTGTGGGGTGGGACGCATGGGTTTGCTGATTCCTACTCATGTTCCTATTATTCTATGAGTGACATCCACTATTACAATGTTCCACCGCTATGTGCTTGGATTTACAATGTGAAAGGACGAGTATCATTGTTGCGGTCTCACCAAAGGAAGCAATAAAAAACATCAACAATACAATAAGACAGTTTTGCTGCTTTGCTTATTTACAAAAAAACTAAATAAAGTTCACACATTATTGCACTGTAGCGTTATATCCCACTGAGTATAGAATACAAGTAATGATGTTGATATTTGTATATACTCAGTCTTAGATATATTTTCAAACATCAAAACAATTTATGAAACATACACAAAGATTTCTCAGATTTTGTGTTTAAGGTCAAATGTGTTTCGGTATCATTGATTATATGAAAATGTTATTTAAGAAAAATCAATGTAATTTAAGAAATAATGTTTGATATATTTTCCACATATTATAAACGTTTGCTGTCCAAATCCATGTCTTTCTAGCCTCCTTCTCATCAGGATCCATGTTGGGAAGGTCTGATCCAATTCTGTGTAACAGCTATAGTCTTCCAGCCATGCCCAGCTTTAGTATGTCTGGCAACCTGTCTATGCAAGTAAGATTCTATAATAATATAAAACTGACTCAGATGTCTGTATTCACATTGTTTAACATTTTGTTTTTTTTTTCTATTTCATCCGTCTATGTTTTCAGGCGTCCAACCAGACCTACTCCTGCATGTTGCCCCCCAGCCCCATTATAAATGGTAGAAGCTATGAGACATATACTCCTCCACACATGCAGTCACACATCAACAGCCACTCAGCGACTTCCTCTGCAACATCTTCAGCAGGTAGGCAGTTACTGTGAAAACCTCTATACAAACGAAGACATTAGCACATCCATCCTCTACAGGTTTTACTCAGGAGACAAAATACTATAATCAGATCAATTACTGTAAGGTTACTTAAACATATAGCCTATATACATCAAAGAAAGCACAACTGGAAACATGCAAAGGTTAATAACATACAGTAGATATCATAGAAAGGAAAGTTTTAAATCCACTCTAAAAGTAGAGAGCTCGGCCACCAGTCTGGTTGTCTTGTGAAATCTGGTTCCATGGCATTTCCCAATGCATTGGTGTACTAGATAAGGCATTTTCATAGGGGAATGCACAGTGAATTCTGCCATTCTGAATGCATTGCTGAAGAATTGCTGAAAGAAGCTGAAACATTTAAAACAGCTGAAGATAGCTGAAGCATGTGAAGCATAAATCAATGTATTTGGAGAGAACTAGAAGTTGTTTAAACAGTGTCACACTTTTATTTACCTGCATGAGTTGTAAAATGAATGGAAAATAAAGTCTCATTGAAAAGGGTAAAAAAAACTAGAAAAAGTAATTTCTCGAGAAATTACGTGGTAGAGTTGATCTGCTGCCGCAACGATGACAAACGCTGATTAAACTGCTGACGTCAAAAAGTTGACTACGTCCAAAAGTTGACTACGGCAAAACGTTGAAAACGAGAAAACAATGACAAAGATTAAAACGATGACAAAAGATGGCGATTAAAAAGATGATGATTAAAAAGATGACCAAGGTCATACTATGACAATATTAAAGAGATGACAATGATTCAAAAGTTGACCAAGGTAAAAAGATGTCAAAGATTAAAAAGTTGACCAGAGTGCATTGATGACAATCATAAATAAGCTGACTATGTTTTTGATTTGAAGAAAGTATTTCTAAATAATTACCTAACTGTGTAATAGTTTAATAACTAGAAGAAATTTACCAGTCAGAAACGAAAATCTTGCCATTTAAGGTAATAAATTACATTGGTGCTTTTATTTTGAAAGGATTTAGAGGTTGTGTGTGGGCAATTACTAAACTATAAAATAGTCATTAGATAGTCATAATTTATCATTCAATAGCAAGAATAGCCATATTAAAGCAAAAGATTTAGATTTAGACCTTTCAGAATAAAAGCACCCTAATAGGTTTGAGTGGCTATTTACTGAACTCTAAAGTAGTCTCATTAACGATTGGCTAGTATTCAGAACCACAAACTTTCTAATCAATCTTGCCATTAAAGGTAATAAATTGTAATTGGTGCTTTTATTTTGAAAGGATTTAGAGGAAATGTGTGGGGGTAATAGCGTAACTGTCAATTAGTCTTTAAATAATCATAATTACCCATTTAAAGGCAAAAACAGTGCAGTTAAAGCTAATAATTGGCATTGGTGCTTTTATTTTGAAAGGATGTAGAGGAAGCATGTGTGGGTAAATACTAAACTGTTAATCTATATTTAAATAGTCATAATTACCCATCTAAAAGCAGAAATATTGCTATTAAAGCTAATTATTTGGCTTGGTGCTTTTGTTTTGAAAGGATTTAGAGGAAGTGTGTGCTTAATTACTACACAATCCAATAGTGTAGTAATCAGTAATAAGCATGGAACAGCTGTCTACACTGAGCATCAGGAGTTTGACCTGTCAGTCAAATCTGCAGCTGCGCCGTCTCCATGGAGACAAAAGGCGGGAAAATCAGGCTCACTCTGCTCTGTAAAAGCAGAGTTTCACCCTGTATAAACAGGCTTGTTCCAGCAAAACCATGATAGTTATCACAACAATTATTTCATTTTACGAGTCCCAAGGCTTCAATGAGCAAATGGTGTGAATTTTATGTTTAAGGACAAAAGCTTGTAGCCACAGTGGCAATTTCAAAATACGTCTCCTCTGTTTTTCTCCCCACACGTCTGCCAAAAATTTATCATTAGAGTCTATGGGAGAATTTCGGGATCTCTCTGAGCTTTGAGGTTGACAGCGAATAAAGTATAGGTCTGAGGGTATAGCCAGACACATCATTAGAAAGACGACAATTATGACTACGATTTAGTGAAGTAAATACGTTGATAGAGTAAAAATTGTGGCTGTAGTGACAAGTTAAAGACAGAAGTTCTGTCTTAAAAAAGCGCACCTTCTCACTGTAGCTGTGACATCACGCACTCTAGCAGACGCAATACACACTAATGGAAAAGCTGAAAATTTAACAAAAACCACACGATATTTAAACGCTCACAAGTCGAAAAGTATAGAAGATACGAAGACGCTGATTTACACTGATAAAGTTGAAAGATGATAGACGCTTTTGAAGTTGAAATGACGTTTCTACGCTAAAGTATGACGATGATAGACGCTGATGAAAAGAGGGAAGTTGACAAAAAGTTGAACGATGATTCTCATAGACGACTATTTAAAAAAAAACGATGAAAAAAGTTGAATAACATTAAAAGTTTAAAAGCTGAAAACATAAAAAGTAATAGCCCACATCTCCTAAAGATGACACGTTTAGAAAGTTGAACGACGATTCTACGATGAAGCGTTAAAAAGTAGATAGCAATCAAAAAAAGGGCGAAATAAGTAGAAGAAGAATAATAATAATAACTAGAAAAAGTAATTTCTTGAGAAATTACGTGGGAGAGCTGATCCGCTGCCGCAACGATGACAAACGCTGATTAAGCTGCTGACGTCAAAAAGTTGACTACGTCCAAAAGTTGACCACGGCAAAACGATGAAAACGCTGAAAACAAGAAAACGTTGACAAAGATTAAAACGATGACAAAAGATGGCGATCAAAAAGATGATGATTAAAAAGATGACCATGGTCACACTAAGACAAGATTAAAAATATGACAATGATTCAAAAGTTGACCAAGGTAAAAAGATGTCAAATATTAAAAGTTGACAATCATAAATTAGCTCACTAGCTTTTTGATTTCAAGAAAGTATTTGTAAATAATTACCTGTGGAATGGTTTAATAACTATTAAAAATTTACCAGTAAGAAACAAAAATCTTGCCATTTAGGGTAATGAATTACATTGGTGCTTTTATTTTGAAAGGATTTAGAGGTTGTGTGTGAGTGATTACTAAACTATAAAATAGTCATTAGATAGTGTGGTGGAAATTTTCCATAAAGAAGCAGATGAGAGAGTTGTCCTTTTGTGAGATTTATTGAAATAATAAAGAAAATAAAAATAATGGGCAAAGCAAATAAAAAGCATCGATGTTGATCGTGCACATCAACAAACCAAAAACCAGTTGGGGAGATCAGTGCACACACCACGGAGGTGTGATGCAAAGAGCCCACGATCCTCAAGTTGCTTCTGCCTTTTAACCCCTTTCTCTGGCTCTGGTGGAATGTCTCTCTGCAAATGGAATTGTTTGCGCCACCTTATCTCGCTGTGAGTGAGAATGTTTGCTTTCTCACTTCTGGATCGTCATGTCTTGTTATCCAAAGGAAGGAACACCGAGCTTCCAAGACAAGATGCATTGGCTTTAACAGCCTTGGGTCTGGTGGGGAGTCAGATAGGATGGAGCCAGAGTCCGGGTGTAAAAGACAAACATATATCATAAATTATTAGTCAGTCAAATGGGACATCAGATGTTTAGACTTGATGTACGTCAGGGCACAAGAGATTATTTGTTTGTGTAAGAATGTTCAGTATTGCATCTAACCAGCACATGACGAGTGTGTTGGATAAGAAACAGCACTAAGGTAAAATCTTTCCATTACAATAGTCATAATTTATCATTCACTAGCAAGAATAGCCCTATTAAAGCAAAAGATTTAGATTAAGCCCTTTCAGAATAAAAGCACCCTAATAGGTGTGAGTGGTTATTTGCTGAACTCTAAAATAGTCTCATTAAAAATTGGTAAGTATTCAGAACCAGAAATGTTCTAATCAATCTTGCCATTAAAGGTAATAAATTGTAATTGGTGCTTTTATTTTGAAAGGATTTAGAGGAAATGTGTGGGGGTAATAGCGTACCTGTTAATTAGTCTTTAAATAATCATAATTAACCATTCAAAGGCAAAAACAGTGCAGCTAAAGCTAATAAATTGCATTGGTGCTTTTATTTTGAAAGGACGTATAGGAAGCATGTGTGGGTAATTACTAAACTGTTAATCTATCTTTAAATACTCATAATTACCCATCTAAAAGCAGAAATATTGCTATTAAAGCTAATTATTTGGCTTGGTGCTTTTATTTTGAAAGGATTTAGAGGAAGTGCGTTCTTAATCACTACACAATCCAATAGTGTGGTTGACTAATCAGTAACAAGCATGGAACTGCTCTGTACACTGAGCATCAGCAGTTTGACCTGTCAGTCAAATCTGCAGCTGCGCCGTCGCCATGGAGACAAAAGGCGGGAAAATCAGGCTCACTCTGCTCTGTAAAAGCAGAGTTTCACCCTGTATAAACAGGCTTGTTCCAGCTAAACCATGATAGTTATCACAAAAATTATTTCATTTTACGAGTCCCAAGGCTTCAATGAGCAAATGGTGTGAATTTTATGTTTGAGGATAAAAGCTTGTAGCCACAGTGGCAATTTCAAAATACGTCTCCTCTGTTTTTCTCCCCACACGTCTGCCAAAAATTATCATTAGAGTCTATGGGAGAATTTCGGGATCTCTCTGCACTTTGAGGTCGATAGCGACTAAAGTATAGGTCTGAGAGTATAGCCAGACAAATCATTAGAAAGAAGACAAGTATGACTACCATTTAGTGAAGTAATTACGTTGATAGAGTAAAAATTCTGGCTGCAGTGACAAGTTAAAGACAGCAGTTCTGTCTTAAAAAAGCGCACTTTCTCACTGTAGCTCTGACATCACGCACTCTAGCAGACGCAATACACACTAATGGAAAAGCTGAAAATTTAACAAAAACCACACGATATTTAAACGCTCACAAGTCGAAAACTATAAAAGATACGAGGACGCTGATTTACACGGAGAACGTTGAAAGATGATAGACGCTTTTGACGTTGAAATGACGTTTCTACGCCAAAGTATGACGATGACAGAAGCTGACGAAAAGAGGCAAGTTGACAAAAAGTTGAACGATGATTCCCATAGACGACCATTATAAAAAAACGACGAAGAGCGAAGATATCAATAGTGTGAGAGCTGTTCAGCTCTCCCACTAATAATAAAGACCGAAGATAACAATAGTGTGAGAGCTGTTCAGCTCACTCTGCTCTGTGAAAGCAGACTTTCACCCTGCTTCAGCTTTTTCTTCATGCACCGCTCATATCCTGTGGCTCAATGGTATACGTCCTTCACTCGCAAGTAGGAGATCTGGTTTTAAAGGTCCATGCACACGCTTTTTTCATGCTACACAAGGCATAATGGCATGAAAGCATGTGCATGGACCTTTAGGGGTCAAAAGTCACGTTCACTGAATCCATTGTAACAGCGAAACTGGCTACCTCGTCCTCGTAGTGGAGTTCAACCATATGTTTGATCCAAAATCTGACTCTGAAGTCGAATGGGAGGCTGTTGAAGTGGTTACACTTAGACTGGCGCAAGGTACGTCTAACTGGCAGATTTACAATTAATTTAATTTGATTTATATAATACGCAACTTGATTAGCTGCTAACGCTAATACTAATGGTTGCCAATAAGCAGCCTAAATTAATACAACAGAATATTCATAACAAGACTACAGCTTGTTTGGGAGCATAGCTCGATAAACTAATATAAACTTATTTTTACATGTTTTTTTCTTTCTCGTGCTGCTGCTGTGTCAAAATAATTTTTCGATAATGGGGTCTTCAGCTACAGCTTATATTTTGCTGTATTTGTCTGTAATTAAGTGCCAATGTGGGAACGGTGAATGCCTACAGAGGCATGGTGTGACAGCAACTATTACTGTCAAGATATTGCATGTGTTTATTACTTTTATTAGTGTGACATGGTATTTGAAATTAAAATGTTGATAAATCTTATCTTAAGACGCCTGAACCAGTTGCCAAACCTACTGTCATGTATGGTTAATGATCCAGGATATATCAAGTGCTAATATATAACTAATAGAAATGTAGTTATTGTTTTTTTCTTCATAAATTTGACAGTACTATATCTGTGTGTATCTCAAGTCGTTGCAGGTATCTAATCTAGAGAAGTCTTGTTAGCTGGTGCTGGGGACCTCTAGGGTGAAGAGTCCAAGTCGTCATCCCATCTTCCCTGGTCTGGATCAGGGCAGCGTTTCCTGAGGGACAAGGGACCTAGGTTGGACTTAGACCACCTGTGAAATACCTAAATTATTGTTTTTGTGGCAATACCTCAATAAAAGTTCAGTGAAACAGCAATAGTCAAAGCCAACTTTATTGTCAACCAATGCACAAGCACTATATTGCTGGATAAGTTACCTTCACAGCTCAATGTGCAGAACACAAAATTATTGGGTAGGATTCATAGTTATGTTGAAAGCATAGTTTCTGGAGTGGAACAGGTACAGTCATGGGCCTCCGTCATGTGTAGGCTAGCCGCTAGTGCTGCACTAGCGGCTAACATGACGGCGGCTAACATAGCAGCTAAAATGTGAGCTGAGTGAATGACCTCAGTACCATATATCACACGATTCGAACCAGACAAATGCCGGAGAGGCTTGGATTCATCCAAATTGCGTGGCAGCACCTTGCAACACTGTCTCTCTCTGTCGCTGTTAGATTCAACTGTTCTAGCAATTAGCATTCCTTACACAGGAGGAAATCTAGACTATAAACAAAGAAACTTCTGGAGTACATACATCAAATAAGTATCAAGCATGTACTTATGTTTGGGGAAGCAGCAAGTGGGCGCTTCTTCAACCTGAGTGACTACTTCTTTTGTCTTTTAAATGGCGGTTGGCAACCAACTGAAAGGTGCATTACAGCCACCTACTATGCTGAAGCACACAGTGTGTGACTGCGCAGTGAGTGACTGAAATGTAATGTTGCAGGTATATTTAGGGGTCCAGGTTTGTCTGGGCGGGGCTGAAGCTGGTTCTGTGAGTGGTCAAGCGAATGCAGACGTACATAGTCCGCCAAATTTCAAATCATGGTTGTTGAACCAGATTGGATAAACTCTCAAAAATGTGAAATAAGTAGGGGGCGTAGTTCTAACAGACCAGGAGTGTCTTAACATGAACCAGGGAGTCAAATAAACCTACCCGAATGTCCAAAAAGTGAATTTTGCATGAGCAGGGACCTTTAATACCTATTGGAGGCATGTTAATGCATTCAGTTCTTAATATAACTACATTGATTTCCTTTAGATAAATTGAGTTATATATTTAATATATCAGCAACTTTCTGATTTCCTTCAAATAAGTTGAGTTACATATTTAATATATCAGCAACATTCTGATTTCCTTCACATAAATTGAGTTATATATTTAATATATCCGTAACCTTCAGCTATATTACAAAAGGGTCATCTGTGACTAGTCATTCACACTGTTACACTTTAGTAATTAACCACACACAATTTTCAAAATAAAAGCACAAATCCAGATCTCCAGCTTTATATAGCGATATTTCTGCTAGATGTAGTGTTACTACATTTAGGCAAATTACTTTCTAACCAGGAGCAGACTCTTATATACTTATATACTCTACTTATATAGATATATCCAGGTGTTCCCGCTTGTATCAACCACTTTCAGCTGTTTTTCAAATTATTAAATTGCTGTTTCTTAAGAGATAAAAAATCAAATCATTCACCATTATTTGCAAATTAGAGTGCAATGCATTATGGGTAGTGAATTGTGACTAATACTCACATAGGTTTGCATTTTCTACATTGTAGCAACATTCACAACTGAAAGTTCTGTATAAGCTGAAGTTCAAATAGTGTTTGTAGCTTTGTGTGCAGTGTGTGGAAGTAGTTAAAGCTGAAAGAAGACAAAGCTGAAGAGGATTTGAAAAGTTGTTTCCATTCATTTCAATGGGAAAAAATTAGTGAAAAAAAGCTCAATAACTTGAAAAATATGAAACATATGAATGAGAAAAATGGAAGCCACCCTTTTCTTAAAAAGCTGAATATTTTGATAGTTGAATGGCTTCTGTAGCTGAAACTAGGGACTAGTTAAGTGCCGGAAATGTAGGGAAGAACGAAAATAATAACTAGACTACATAAAGCATTTCCAGAAGAAAATGCACAGTGACAGCTTCCATCCTAATGTATTGATGAAGAATGGCTGAAAGTAGCTGAAACATTTAAAACATAACTGTGCTAATTAGGCTAAAGAGTTGGATTGGTTCTTTTATTTTGAGTGATTTGACTATACTATAAAATAGTCTCATTAAGTAGTCATATTTAACCAGTCAAAACCAAAAATTGCCTTATAAAAGTTAGTTTTAAATTGGTGCTTTTATTTTTAAAGTGTTTGGAGAAGATGTGTGGACAATTGCTAAACTGTAAAACAGGTTTAAAAATGACAAAAAAGCTGATAAATTAAATTTGTGCTTTTATTTTTTTATTTTTTAACGATATGGAATAAGCATATGTAAGTAATTGTTAAACTGTAAAATAGCCTCAAACTACTCATGATAAACAATTTAAAAGCAGAAATATTGTATTTTTAGCTAAAGATCTAGATTTGTGCCTATATCTTAAAAGGATCGTAAGGAAGTCTGTGCGGTTAATTGCTTAACAGTGAAACAGTCTTTTTCACTAGTCACTATGAACTAGTTGAAAGCAGAAATATTGCCATTTTTAGCTAAAGATCTGAATTGGTGCTTTTATTTTGAAAGGGTTTGGAGGAGGGGTGTGTGTTTAATAGATAACTAAAGTAGTCTCATTAGCTAGTCATAATAACTCATAATATGCTACAATTTTGCTATTAAAGCTAAAGATTTGGATTGGGGCTTTTATTTTGAAAGGAAATGGAGGAAGCCTGTGCCAGTAATTGCTAAGCAGTATATTAGTCTAATTAACTAGTCATGATAAACAAGTTGAAAGCAGAAATATTGCTATTTTTGTGCTTTTATTTTAAAAGGATTTGCAGGAACTGTGTGTGCTTAATAATAATAATAAACTATAAAGATTAAAATACCAATACAGTGAATGCTTTGAATGCATCTTTATCAGAGTGAATGCTTTGCAGCATTCACTCTGATAAAGATTTGAATCTTTATCTGTGATGAAGAATATTGGAAGCATAAATAATGCTTCCAGAAGATTACAACAACTAAACAGTGAATGCGTTGCAGCATTCATTGTGAACAATACAGTAAATGTGTGACTATTTCATCAGTTTATGGTTATGTGAAATAAGATATTACATAAAATAAGATAGGTCAATCCTCATTAATTCCCTTGGGGAAATTGTGTTCTTGGGGAAAATTTTGTTCTCTGCATTTGACCTATTCCCTTACTGGAGGTAAGCAGCCACATATGGGGCACGCTCCAGGAACTTGTGTGAAGTTTCTCACCTTAGATCTGGTGGGTTTAATAGGATTCAAACCTACAACCTCCTGCTTCCTAGGCTAACGCTACACCCACTGAGCCACCAAATATTTTACATAATAAATGAAAGTTATAATATGTAAGGTTGATTGGGTATATATTGGTTATATTATTTATCAACAGTGAAAACATATAAATATAATTCCAAATTATACAGTTAATAATTTATTGCTATTGCTTAGCCAATAAAGTACCAACTCCTTCAACACTATCATAGGTAATGCTCAAGTGGCTCAGTTAGTAATACTTTAGTCTGAAAAGCAGAAGAAATTCCTCATTACCTGTACATCAGGTAAAACACAAGCTTTGTGTAAAATTGCATTAACTTAATTTAATCTAATTGTATAACCCTGCTGACCAACCTGTTTCATAGATTTCAAGGTTATTTTTTACACAGTATGTTTGAGCATATTTGCATTATTTATTTAAAAAAGAAACATTGAAACCCTATTTTTCATGTATATATTACTTAAAAATGATAAATATGTTTTATTAGGGGCAAGAATGAGTGTAGTTTTATATCAAACACTGATCTTTCATATATTTATTTACCCTGAATTCTTCTCTCATTAGGTCTCATCTCCCCTGGTGTCTCAGTACCCATTCAAATTCCAGGAAGTGAAGCAGATATGTCACAGTACTGGCCACGCCTGCAATGATGTCTAATCTGAAACAAGTACTGTGTAGAACTGTTTGGGTGTGTGAGACGGATCAAAGCTGTAACCTCAGCTTCACACAGGACTCAGTGAGAATTTATTCATCAGTTATTTGTAATTAACAATTGATGTACAAATTGTGAATACTGTTACATAATTGGAAAGATGTAATACAACTTGGGAGAGGGGGGCTTTCTTTTGCAAATATGTTGAATTAGCACATTAAAAGCACAGGATTTAGGATCTATATGAAGTTTCAGCATATGAATTCTGGTAAAATGTCCTGGTATTACTATAAAACCCTGATCTAAAACTGGAATCGATCTTGAAATAAACTCTTGAAATAAACTTTTGAAATGAGAAAATGTTTTGGTTTGAATGTCAACGTTCCTGAACCTGCTAAAAAACTAGAAACAAACAGTTTGAAACAAACTAGACCATAATAGAGTAACTAAATTGTAATGACTGTAGGATTTAAATCTGATTTGATTTCAACATGTAAAGTTCTGGTCCACATCAGGATTTCAGTACAGTGGATCATGCCTGTAGCTAATCCAAGTGATCAGATTTACACATCTACTACCCCTCAAACACTAGTTCCTGGCTGGATTATGTTCGCACCATTTGTGTCCATATGGACATTACCAATTTCTCACACATCTGGACTGATATTGTATGTTTTTGGGCCTGGACCATATGAAACCGTAAACCAACCGGGTCTGTGCTTACTCCTGGGACGGTTTATCCCGATTTTTATTTAGTGTTGGTATTTTTGCTTGCGCAGGGTTTTTGAACCATTTTGTGCGTTTGTAATGTTGGGACTGATTGAGTCAGTTTATGTATTTGACTCCTTGGGGGGTTTAATTCTGGCAAACACACAGTTCAGTTAGTAATGTCACTAAATGATTATTATAAACCATTTTCAATTTCTTAGTATTATTCTGTCTGTATCAACCTGCTTCTGTTGTTAAATAAAACCCTGAACCATACATTCAGTCTCTGTCTTTCAGTGAGTTTCAAAGGCTTTCTAACAAACTTGACATTACCAAAATAGACAAAAGTTATGTTTTTACCATTAATACACTGATTTCTTCTTCAGAGCTATTGCTAGAACAGCTATTATATACTATTACTAATATACTATTATCAATCACTGTAGCCTTTCAAGCTATCTCTCCCAGTACTTTAGTGTGTGAACAGAAAGGAAGACCCAAACCCACAGCTACTGTGGGCAGATGAAGGAAACCGCTTGAATGAAGACAAAGAAAGTCTAAGAAAACAGTTTGACAGGGGCAGGACCAGGAAGCAGGACCAGCACTGCCATCTTGGTACCCTGCTGGGATAAGAACATGACATCCCCTTCACTCTACCCCATCACTGCACTGAGGAAACACATTGTAGCAAATACAGTATAGATAGGGTATAGATTAGAGAAATAAAAACAGAATGACTAGAATCACAAAGAGAAATTTGAAATAAAAGCAACAAAGAGAGGGTTGAAGACGCTGAAACACGAAACAATAAAATAAAATAAAATAAAATAAGACAATGTCACTATTAATTGAAAAACATAAAGGAAGTGCTTTAAAGAAATTTAATTTACATAATTGTTTTAACTCAAATTTACTTTCCAGGTTTGTGTAATATACTTTAACTAGTGCTATTAAGTTAAAAACTGTACATTTTTATGCACGTTTTGTAAACAGTAATCATTGTCAACACGTCATTTCAAAATTTTGTAAACAATGTAATGCTAGTGGATAACAGTTTCAGTGTGAGGAAAGGGCAGCTTTGAAACACTTTAAATACTGTAATGAGAAGCACAGATCTGAATGTTTGAATGACACTGAATCCTATTTTAAAAATTGTAAAAGTTTCAAAATCCAAACTTAAACTTTTGTTGTTTTGACCTTGGTTATACCTCATATAACAATGTTTCTTGCAGCAACGACTGCTTGATAATGTCAGTACAGACCTTTGTAAATTCCCAACTCTGTCTGGCTCATGACTCATTACAGAGTTTTTTATGTAGCCCCTGTATGAAGTCTGTCAGGAGCTTAAACCGACCAGCTTGTAAATTAAATGTACATATCTTAAAAAGAGCAAATAATTAGTTAATGCAGCTTTAAGCAGAGAAAACAGATGAGAGAAAGAATATCTAGACCTAAAGAATATCTAGAAAAAGTGTTTTTTTTACCAATATTCTCTTTGTGATAGGCATCTCCTTTTGGCTGTATCCCATCAGGAGTTGCCGCAGCGAATGATTCTCATGATAGATTTGGCAAGTTTTTACGCCGAATGCCCTCCCTGAGGGGACTGCGCCATGGCCAATATTCTCTTTTTGATAGAATTATAGTTAAAGTTTGGGTGATATAAATCAAATAAAGGTCACATAAAGGATGACAAAAATTTAAATTTGAAGAATCAAACGGTTGTTTATGCAAGAAAAAGTATTTGGAAAAAAATTATATACAAAAGGCGGCTTGTTTAATGATTTAAATCAAAGCAAATGATTGACGTTGGCCCACTTTTTGGATCCATGCCTCCTAAAAGCATCCTAGCCAAATATCTGTGGAGCACCAATGTGTTGCTACCTTTCAGGGATTTTGTAATTTTTAATCTTCATTACAGTCCCTTGTTCATGGACTAATCCCTTCCATTTTGTTAAAGTGTCCATCACAGTAATGAAGCTCTAAGCAGCACACTGTGGCACACTGTGAGTGTGTTGTGCTTATTATTATGGGATGCAGGTGTATGTGTCCATTATTGGTGTAGAAAACTACAGATACAGCTATTTTGTACAAGTTTGGACAGATAAACTGAAACGCATTCTCTCATAAAAAACAAAAGCATGATTTCAGCATGTATTCTCCCCCCGCTGGCTGTCTGGGTGATGTCCTGCTGAAGCAGTTTTGGGGGAAACTAAAATGGCTCAATTACACAGTGACGACCCAAAGTGGAGCCCAGGACGCAGAGGGGACCACCATCACATAGATCTGTTCTGTCTCGCTAAAACCTGGCTGCAGCAGGATGAATATGTTAGTTTGAGTCAACTCCACTAAGTAATGTCAACTGTCAGTTCCTAGTTCCTCCTTATTAATTACTCATAGACCTTAACATAGTTAAAACTCATTTGAGAGCCTCAGTCTGAGCCTGTCTCACACAGACTCTAAAGTTCAGGAATATATATATATTTTTTTATTGTTACCATCCTCCTACTCCCTGCTCCATATTGAGCGTTACTAACGGAAGTCTCTGAATTTTAGTGTCAGACTTCAAACTTCAACTGACTTTAACATTCATAGATGTTGACAATAACTGTCTCAACACAATCTATACAGCATCTATACTAATCCACCCACTTTTTTAAATCAGACTTCGCCCATTGGTCACAATAACTTAACATTAAATTGTTCAAATCAAGTCTTTGACCCAACTAAATTACTCAAACACGTTTTAACTTTTATTAGCACATCCATCTTAAATTACAGTAAATCAGCCAATCCCTGCTAACTGCTTTTAGTGTGCCTGTATTATTTATTTGCAAAGTTCTTAAAGAAAGGAAGTACCTGTATAATATTAACCCTAATGAACCTGCAGGTGGAGACAAGCAACCATGAGGGCAGCCAGAAGGAACAGGTGTAGTCTGCATGAAATGTTTGACTCCATTTTCCCAGTAAATCAATGTGACATGACTGTGTTCTTCCTCAAATTGGGTGCCTCTATGGAACCGCTGGCTGGTGACTACAGCCCACAGGCCCATGGGCATCTCATTCTGCTAATAATGTAAATACACAGCCCTCGGTAGCAGGGGTGTGACAAAGGTCCACAAAGGTGTTAAATTTGTTTGATCTTTATTCACTTAGAAACTTTTTGATTTGGTACAAAATGTTAACTTGAAGGTTTCATTTTTACAGAAGATTTTATTGACAGTAGACTGTTAGTGGCAGAATTCTAAAAATAAATGTACAGCTATTTCAACTCTGACCATTAATCAAATACATGCTGTGTTTCCTCTGACTGATGTTCTGTATTTATGTATTTTATTGAGAAAGCTGATGAGTCTGTTTCTATTTATTATTCTAATTTAAGCCCATTTCATTTGAAAGTATAGTTATAAATGCTTGATTCCTTACTCCAGGATGTGCATAAAAACATGCTGCGGTACAGCCTGGACGGGTCTAATCCATCCACAGTCACATTAATCTTACTTTATCATTTGATTTTAAGTCTGCACAGGTATGGACTGTAGGAGGAAGGTGGACCTGTGGACCCCCATACACCTCCAATGCCACTTCAGCTGTGTTTAAGGTCCCAAGGCTTCTGGGGGTGCACACCTTTAAATGCCTTGAAGGGCAACTTCTGTTGCATCAGAGGCAACTTTACCCCGCCACCTGTAAGTGAAGGCATGCAATATCCTGAACCATAGCTTTACTACCCAGACGTTAAACATGTGATTGTTAGGCACAAAACCTGTTACTAGGTGCACAGTAAGTTGCCAAACAACATCAGTATTGGAGTTTGTACATGTTTCCCTCTAGCGGCCGTGTGACATATATGGTGAGAGAACATGTATCGCAGCCAACAACCAGCCCTCTGTGCTGCTCTTCCTCCTCCTCCTCCTTCTCACAGTCCTGCTGCCTGCTCTGCGTGTCCACCTCTGACAAGCTGAATCTTCCTCCACAGCGACACCAGTCAACATACGCATGCTCATCTGTAAAAACCAAACACACCTGTTAAATTTCAATCTTCTTTGTTCAAAGAAAATTTAGTCACTCACAAAAAAATTGTTCTTCGAAGATAATCTGAGAGGTTTACAATTGCAGTAAAAAAATGTTTTGACAAAATTAAAATACCACAAATTTACAGTAAAGCTGGTCTGTTGGGGTAAATTGAAGTGTGTGTGTGTGTGTGTGTGTGTGCGTGCGTAAAGTGGTCATTCAGTGTTTTTAAACAAAAACAAAATCATTTTCACACAAACCTACAAATTGCCAATTCAGAAAAAAAACCTCCTAAGGACACTTAACCAGATTTAAGAAGTTACAGGATACAAAAATGTAACAACAAATCCCAGAGAGGTAGAGCCATTTTATAGTTTAAGTGCATGGTTGATGTGGTGTTTACAGTTACCAGACACGCTTAGACTTTAGTGACGTCAGCTCACTGACTGCAGTGTATTCAGGGTTGTTTTACAAGTTGCTTGAGAAAAGAAACAGATAAAAAAACCATTTCACAATTTGGAAATCAACAAATTTAATTAATGGCATGCGTTGTTTTCGTGTTGTTGTCATGGAGTGAACTTTTATGTTTTAACTATTTATTCCTTTTGCAGTGTTTTCATTGCATGTTTTTAATTGCATGTATTTTGAGTTTGGAGTTTGGACTGTTTTGCTGTTGTTGGTCAGAACCCTTGAGTAGGCACAGGCACACCTGAAACCAATTAGGTGATGGATGGGGATGCAGTCAAAAGATCGATTGAAGAGGAAGCAAAAGACAGAGAGAGAGAGAAGGGGGGGGGGGGGGGTCCTGAACAGAGACTAGGAGGGGAGGCAGCAAGGCAAAGTGGGAACAGTAAGAACCAGTGGCGGATGCAACGAATCGTCCTCGGAAACAAGTAGCTGCGCGTGGACGAGGAGCGTGCGGCGACAGGACTGGAATCGTAGAGGCCATGTAAGTCGACTAGTCAAGGGGGGTACGACAGCATTCCAGCAACCCAGGTAGTCGTGGGAAAGACGAAACCAACCACCTGGAGATGCCAAGAGGGTGTGGTGGTCTTCTGAGTGCGGCACTGACGAGGCCAGGAACACACAACGCCCAGAGAACTGTAAACACTGACCTTTTAGTGCTTCTTTTTACCAACTGGATTTTAACTAACCTGTTCTTAATTGGTTTTAGTTGCGGGCTATTTTACGCTGACGTAGCTGGCCTTTTTACAGTAAATTGGTTTTATTACGTTTTGCTTTTCTTCCTTTCTTTTTTTTTTTAACAGATTTTAATCACATTTCGCCCGCCACACTGTTGTTATTAAAGCAACTGAATTTGCAGTAGTTTACCGGGGAACCAAAAAACAGGTGTGTCTCAGTTCATATCATGTGGAGTTACCTTGGTCCCACGTCATATCCTCCAGACAGACTGTAGAATCTACTGGCCAATCCTGTTTGAGTTCCTGTGCTGGAGGAGCAGTCATGTATCAATGTCACAGTAGATGCAGACATGCACATAAACAGTTTTATTGCTGTCTGCATTCAGAGTAGACAGGGTAGAACCAATGTCTCCAGTTCATCTGCATAAAGCAGGCTGCAAAGCATAAAGCAGTGGTTGTAAATGCATTCTTCTCATACAAGGCAGTAAATACAGACTTGAACAAATAAACTGTATTAATCAATGATGTGTATGTATTTCAATGTAGACTTGAATGAAAGTTATAAACATTGATTCTTTTGTAAGGATCTCAGCCACACTGTCATTGTGGGAAGGGCTTCTTCAAAGCACTGAGGAATATGACCGCGTGCTAATTAAGGTCAGAATTCTGGCGACAGTATTTTTAAATAACCGGATGTTTTCGAAGAAGTTATTTGGAAATCCTATTAGTACAGAGTTACACACGTCCAGCCTAGAAGTAACAAAGCATCCTCAGATCATTATATTCGGAATATTATCAATACTCCCCTGGACCCATGTAGACACACAGGCAGGCTCAGTGTTATTGTTATTCCTGTGTATTTTAAAGACAATTTAATTTTTCCCTTATTCCAAAAAGGAATGGACAGAAATCCAGCCAATGATGAGAAAGTGATAACTGGACAGACAAGAGACAAGTCAGATGACAACACCTGATTTTAATGATTAGACAGTGATAATTACTTTGAACTGTGAATAATTTGTACTAAAGTATTCTGGGTTTTAATTAGTGTGAGGAGTAACTGCTGCTAATATTGTGATAAATGATATAAAAGTAAATGAAGAGTGGAGATTTCATTTTAAAAAATCCATCCATTTTTTTCTGGAAAAAGGTTTTCCTCTCAGTGTCTTTTAACCATTGTTACATAGTGACAGCAGCTTTAGAATTGGAACTGTGCCCACAGGTTAATGTCTGTCTGTAATGCAGACTCAGCCTCAGGGGCCGCAGAAAACACTGTTGGTGTTTGTTTTTAGCTTGAAACCCCAATTGTAATGTTTTTTCAGTAGTCATAAACTGTCCCTGCACTTCTTTGCATCTGTCCCAGATCTTTGGATTACGTGACTGGATTCCACTCAAATTCACTGCATATTTGCAAAATCGATAACACTTATTAGTTTGAACATTAAATTATTTGTCCTTTTGATGCTTCTCACACTCTGAAATGGTAAAAACCTAGAATCAAGCAAATGGTCAAACTCATATGCTCAGTCCCCAGTTGAAGAGGATTATTCCCATTTGTGTCTCACATACACAGATGAAACATAATGAAGTAACAAGATCTAGTTTGCGACACTGACAGAGTAACAAGAATGTTACAAGTATTAAAAGTTAAGTTGAATCAACTCTCATTCACTGAGATTTTTTGACTTTTCAAGGGATGAGTTGGTGCCCATCTCTAAGTGGATACTGACAGTAGGAGAGGACTGGTGACTGAGAGTCTGTTGTGGTTGTCTGCAACACAGGAGTCCTGTGAATATGCAATTGCTTAGATGCTTGTATGTGTGATACAGTTCTTATATGTATAATCTATGATGTAGAATCAAATGTGAAGCTTTACCTTGCCTCTGCAGGTCATACCGTCTCCTGCTGTTCTGGTCACCAAGGATCCTCCAGGCTGCCTCAACCTCTAGAAACTTGTCTATACCAGACTCTGCAGAAGACTCATGTCCAACACGATCTGGATGATACTGTATTTATGTATGTACACACACACACACACACACACACACACACACACACACACACACACACACAAAAAGTGGCTGTATGTAGACTCTGGCTGACACAGGATCAAACAGGGCGTTGTGCTTACCTTTAAGGCCAGCTGCTGATATCTGCGTCTAAGTTCCTGAACGGAGTTTGAGGGACTTGCTCCCAGGACAGCATAGAGGTCTTTATCTTCTATGTCACACATCCCTGCTCCAAAATAAGGAGTTTGTTGCTGCATTAAGTGAAGTAGGACTGAGATTAAAGTAGTTCTTTGTCGAAACCATCCATACATTTATACATTCAAATAACGATTAAACACTGTTGGCAGTTTGTTGAAAATCCAATTTGCCTTCAGAACCAAGGCTTTGTAAAGAGACACACAACTATCTTGCCCCTTGACTGCCAAATCAGAGGCTGAAAGTCTTTCGCTTGAAAGATTCCAACAGCGTAGCCATCGTGGACAAACGCTCACTGGACAGGATACAAACGTGCAGAGCTCTGATCAATTAGTGACCAGCTGTGTCCTTGTATCAAAGCTGGCTCGTTAGTCAGACTCGTTGCCGTCTATCATTCCATTGTCTTATACACTGCATACTGTGTTATGTATAAATTATTGTACATACCTTCAGAAAGCCTTAAGCGTGAACACACGAAGAACAGCAGTTGTTCAACTACATTTTAAGTCCCCCTGAAAACAAGGCCCGGCCCTCCGAGGTTCCGTTCGCAACCGTAACGCTAGCGTTGCAATTGGGCGGGGTCCAATTTGATGGGGCAGATGTTATGAAAAATGGTTGTGTACATTTTGAACTTTAAAATTAAGTTCCAGTTCTTCAACCTTGAAGTGGCAGTGTGAGATGATGAGGGTCAAACATTCAGGGAGATAAACAGTGGAAACAAAACCTCTCGAGAGCAATGGCACAGTTTTTAAAAACAAAAATGTATGTATTATGTATGGCATTATATAACATACATTAGTGTACTGTTTTAAAAATCGTTACTTTTTTAAATATTATGATTTATATTTAAAATGCCTTAATTCAATTAAATAACTTTTCTATCCCTTTCCCTGTTTAACCCAGATCTCATTGATGTGTTTTTCTTTTGTATTTATTAGTGGGAGAGCTGAACAGCTCTCACACTGTTGATATCTTCACTCTTTATTTTTCCTCTTCTTATTATTATTATTTCGCCCCGTTTTTTGGTCGCTTTCATCGTCTCAACGCTTCGTCGTAGAATCGCCGTTCAACTTTCTAAACGTGTGTCGTCTTTAGGAGATGGGGGCTATTACTTTTCACGTTTTCAGCTTTTCAACTTTTCAACTTTTAACGTTATTCATCGTTTTTCGTCGTTTTTTTATAATGGTCGTCTATGGGAATCATCGTTCAACTTTTTGTCAACTTGCCTCTTTTCATCAGCGTCTATCATCGTCATACTTTGGCGTAGAAACGTCATTTCAACGTCAAAAGTGTCTATCATCTCTCAACGTTCTTCGTGTAAATCAGCGTCCTCGTATCTTCTATACTTTTCAACTTTTAAGCGTTTAAACATTGGGTGGTTTTTGTTGTGTGTATTGGGTTCAGCCAGAGTGCGAGGTTGAGCTTTTTAAAGACAGAACTTCTGTCTTTAACTCGTCACGACAGCCACAATTTTTACTTAATCAACGTAATTATTTCACAAAACCGTAGTCATACTTGTCTTCTTTCTAATGATGTGTCTGGCTTTACCCTCAGACCTATACTTTAGTCGCTACGGACCTTGAAGCGCAGAGAGATCCTGCAATTCTACCTTTGACTCTAATGATAATTTTTGGCAGACGTCTGGCGAGAAAAACAAGAAGATATGTATTTAGAAATTGCGACTGTGGCTACAAACTTTTGTCCTCAAACATAAAATTTACACCATTTGCTCATTGAAGCCTTGGGGTAAAATAAAACATTTTTTGTGATAACTATTATGGTTTAGCTGGAACAAGCCTGTTTATACAGGGTGAAACTCTGCTTTTACAGAGCAGAGTGAGCCTGATTTTCCCGCCTTTCGTCTCCATGGCGACGGCGCAGCTGCAGATTTGACTGACAGGTCAAACTCCTGATGCTCAGTGTAGACAGCAGTTCCATGCTTATTACTGATCACTCAACTACACTATTGGATTGTGTAGTAATCAAGCACACATTTCCTCTAAATCATTTCAAAATAAAAGCCAAATAATTAGCTTTAATAGCAAAATTTCTGCTTTTAGATGGGTAATTATGACTATTTAAAGATAGATTAAAGGTTTAGTAATTACCCACACATGCTTCCTCTACATCCTTTCAAAATAAAAGCACCAATGCCAATTATTAGCTTTAACTGCACTGTTTTCGCCTTTGAAAGGTTAATTATGATTATTTAAAGACTAATTGACAGTTACGCTATTACCCCCCACACATTTCCTCTAATTCCTTTCAAAATAGAAGCACCAATTGCAATTTATTACCTTTAATGGCAAGATTGATTAAAAATTTTCTGGTTATGAATACTAACCAATCGTTAATGAGACTATTTTAGAGTTCAGTAAATAACCACTCACACTTATTAGGGTGCTTTTATTCTGAAAGGGTTTAATCTAATTCTTTAGCTTTAAAAGGGCTGTTCTTGCTATTGAATGATAAATTGTTACTATCTAATGACTATTTTATAGTTTAGTAATCGCTCACACACAACCATAAAAATAAAAGCAAAATAAAAGCACCAATGTAATTTATTACCTTAAATGGCAAGATTTTTGCTTCTGACTGGTAAATTTTTACTAGTTATTAAACTATTTCAGTTAAGTAATTATTTACAAATACTTTCTTCAAATCAAACAGCTAGTCAGCTTATTTATGATTGTCAACAATGCACCTTGGTCAACTGTTTATTCTTTGACATTTTTTACCTTGGTCAACTTTTGAATCATTGTCATTTTTTTAATCTTGTCTTAGTTTGACCATGTTCATCTTTTTAATCATTGTCTTTTTAATCTCCATCTTTTGTCATCATTTTAATCTTTGTCAACGTTTTCTCGTTTTCATCGTTTTCATTGTTTTGCCATAGTCAACTTTTGGACGTAGTCAACTTTTTGACGTCAGCAGCTTAATCAGCGTTTAGCATTGTTGCGGCAGCAGATCAGCTCTCCCACGTAATTTCTCGAGAAATTACTTTTTCTAGTTTATTTTATTAGCATTTTTAAGCCACAGAAACCATTCACATATCAAAATATTCAGCTTTTTAAGGAAACATTCATCTTTCATATTTTTCAAGTTATTAAGCTTTTATTTATTATTTTTTTTATTTTTTTTATTTTTGCCCCATTGAAATGAATAAAAAAATGTGCAATGCACCCTAACAGTGTGTGAGTTATCCTTGCAAGAATTGATATATGATTTTGCCTGTTTTTTTTACAACATTTACATCAGAGCGGTAGCTTTCAAAGCGTTGCAACATTTAACTTTTTGTTCAGTTACCACTATCTTGTTTATGATAATACTATTAAACATTTACATAAATTACTTACTAATCCAAAGAAGGCTCTTAACTAGTGATGGTGAGATAAAACCTCATGAGGCATTGAACCACTTGAGCCAATTGGTTTGAGAAAAGGTTCATGGAAATGACTGAAATAAATGAATTTAAAAAAATATTGACCAAATATTTTTTGTACATAAATAATCACATAAGTCAATAATTATTTTTAACCCAAAATGGTGATATCACAATATGGCAGGTTAAGCTGTTTTTCTGAAAATGACATGGTCATGATCAGGCAGAGGACAGTGAAAGTGCTTGTGAGTGTGACCGGTGGCTTTCTGCGTTCTGTAGTGGCTTTAAGAATCGACTCGCAGCCGGGATTTACGGTAGTCCAGTTTATTCTGATAAACAGAAGTAAAACACAACTCACACCAGGGTAAAAACCCGCCCTCTCCTCTGTACCTCTCCCACCGGAGTCATGACAGAAAGGGCTAGAGAGTTCAATAACATATATAGGAATAACATTCATATATACTGCAATAAAACCTAAAATCTTCTACTTCCGCCTCTCGAGGAGCGCAGACGTGTTTTCTCTCTGCTCCCACTCTGCTATTGCTTGCTGTGTCCTTGTCTTGTCTTTTTCTGAGCTCCCTGATCAGCTATTCTGGAATAACATTTTTGAACATGGAGCTAATCAACTGGTCACTCAGCGCATTGGACAAAATGTTTTCACAAAGGAAAGAATCTCCGGGAGAACCCCTCTGCCCCTTGGGGACTTTTGCCTCCGGTTACGTGCGGGACGCGTGGGATTCCTGGTGCCCCGTGTGTCTGGAGCCTCTGTCCATTGAGGATGCAGAGGATCTATTCATATTTTGGACTTTGGTAACAGGGCTACTCATGATTGGCTTTGGTGGTGCCCTGCTTTATCGGAAGATTGGAAAGATTGGAAAATCTGCCACATCCACCACTACGGCTTTCCTCTGCTCTTTATCCACCACCACAATGTGTGGTTGGTTCGCCATTACCATTCTGTCTGTCTGTATCTGGAAGTTCCACAGGATCTTGGCTCGCTCGTTCTCTACCACCTTGGGAGGTGTTTCCCACTTTGACCTTGGGGTTTCCAGTCCATACTCCGCGCAGATGTTCCTGTATACTATGCCAGCCACTTGGTTGTGGCGTTCCATGTATGCTTTCCCTGCCAGCATCTTACACCCTGCAGTTATGTGCTGGACGTCTCAGGGGCCTCTTTGCACAGTCTACACCTTGGGTCTTGTCTGGTGTGGTAGATCTGGGCCTCTATGGCTCTGGTGCTCAGGGCCTGCTCCTGAGCAGCCAGGATGAGTGCCTCTGTGCTGTCCTTCAACCCAGCCCTTTCAAGCCATTGGTAGGATTTGTTGAGATCAGCCACTTCAGTTATGTTCCTGTGGTACATCCCTTGTAAGGGCTTGTCCTCCAATGATGGTCCCTCGTCCAGCATCTCATCCTCTGTGCTCCACTGCCTGAGACATTCACTCAGCACGTCATCTGTCGGGGCCTTCTCCTTGATGTACTTATGGATCTTGGATGTTTCATCCCGGATAGTGGCTCTCACGCTCACTAGTCCTCGGCCTCCTTCCTTGCGGCTAGCGTACAGTCTCAGGGTGCTGTATTTGGGGTGGAACCCTCCATGCATGGTGAGGAGCTTTCGTGTCTTAACGTCTGTGGTCTGTATCTCTTCCTTTGGCCACCTTATTATTCCCGCAGGGTATCTGATCACTGGCAGGGCGTAGCTGTTTATTGCCTGGGATTGGAAACCCCAAGGTCAAAGTGGGAAACACCTCCCTGTCATGATCCGTGTCTTTGTTTCTAGTTGTTCCCTGTTTTCACGTCATGTCCTGCTTGTCTTATTTTGGTTCCAGTTTCCGTTTCCTGTTTTATTTTGGTAGTCTCCCGGTCTCTGTTTTGTGTTCTAGCTTTACTTCCGGTTTCTTGTCTTGTCACAGCTGTCCCTGCTCATTACCCACACCTGCACTCTGTTAGTCATCAAGTCACTGTGTATTTAACCACCACCTGTGTCCTTAGTTCCCTGCCAGATTGTCGTATTCGAGTTCCCTGAGTGTTCGTGTTTCTTGGGAGTTGAGCGTCCCTAGTCTCCTGAGTTCCCTGCGTGTTCGTGTTTTTCGTGTTTATTCCTGTTTGCGCCATGTATCCTGCCTGACCCTGGAGTATCTACTGACCGTGAGTTTTTGCCTGTTCCCTGCCTGTACTTTTGTCGAGCCATTTCGTGTATGACCTGGACCGTCTGACCGTGCCTTAAGAATAAACCTTTCTGATCGTAATCCTGCCTCTGTGCTGTGCATGTGGGTTCGCCGCCTGCCCGAGTCTCTGACAGAACAATCTGGCCAAACTTGGACCCAGCCAGCACTTAGCCTCCGGTCAGGTCAGTGACTGTTTTTCCTTGTTTTTTTTACGGCGAATATAACTCTCCCGCGGAAGTATGGAGTTTACCTGCGCCGAGCTACCCAGCGACCTACATAAGTATTTCGAGATCCTTGCGGAGGATTACCGACGGGCTAGTAACTCGGAGGATCAGCGCAGCGCCGTAGAGGTGGCAATAGTGACGCTGGAGGACGATGACACCGCGTTAGATCACCCCAGCGTTCATCGCCTCTACGAGCGACTATGCGCGAAGTTTGATGAATTAAGCGACACGCTCTGTACCACGCCAGCGCCAGTCGCACCGCCTATGGTTTCGGTTTCCTCCTCCCCGCCCCGTCGGATCGTCGTGCCTACACCAACCTGCCCAGCTCCATGGTTATTTCCCTGGGAGGATTTCCTGCTCTCACGCGGCCCTCAGTCTCCAGTTCCGCCGCGCGCTGCTCAGCCTCCAGTTCAGCCGCGCGCCGCTCAGCCTCCAAGTCAGCCGCGCGCTGCTCAGCCTCCAAGTCAGCCGCGCGCTGCTCAGCCTCCAAGTCAGCCGCGCGCTGCTCAGCCTCCAAGTCAGCCGCGCGCTGCTCAGTCTCCAGTTCAGCCGCGCGCTGCTCAGTCTCCAGTTCAGCCGCGCGCTGCTCAGTCTCCAGTTCAGCCGCGCGCTGCTCAGTTTCCAAGTCAGCCGCGCGCTGCTCAGTTTCCAAGTCAGCCGCGCGCTGCTCAGTTTCCAAGTCAGCCGCGCGCTGCTCAGTTTCCAAGTCAGCCGCGCGCTGCTCAGTTTCCAAGTCAGCCGCGCGCTGCTCAGTTTCCAAGTCAGCCGCGCGCTGCTCAGTCTCCAGATCAGCCGCGCGCTGCCCAGACCCCAGTTCAGCCGCGCGCTGCCCAGACCCCAGTTCAGCCGCGCGCTGCCCAGACCCCAGTTCAGCCGCGCGTTGCCCAGACCCCAGTTAAACCGTGTGTTACTCATGCCCCGGTGCAGCCCTGTCGTCTCCAGGCCCCAGCCCAGTCGAACCTAGTCCAGACCCCAGTTCAGCCGTGTGTTGCCCAGACCCCAGATCAGCCGTGTGTTGCCCAGACCCCAGATCAGCCGTGTGTTGCCCAGACCCCAGATCAGCCGTGTGTTGCCCAGACCCCAGATCAGCCGTGTGTTGCCCAGACCCCTGATCAGCCGTGTGTTGCCCAGACCCCTGATCAGCCGTGTGTTGCCCAGACCCCAGATCAGTCGTGTGTTGCCCAGACCCCAGATCAGTCGTGTGTTGCCCTGACCCCAGTTCCGTCCTTGTCCCCGTCAGAGGGCGCTGTCCGTCTGACGACTGTTAACCCCACCCAATCAGGCCCGACGTCTCCCCCGTCGAGCTCGGCAGCTGTAAGCTGTCATGCCAGCTCCGGAGGGGACGCCGCTCCAGTCCCTGTCGGCCATGTTGCGGCCGTTCCAGTCCCTGTCGGCCATGTTGCGGCCGTTCTAGTTCCTGTCGGCTCCTCAGAGGAGGACGCCGTCCCTGTTCCCGTCGGCCATATTGAGGCCGTTCTAGTTCCAGTTCCTGTCGGCTCCTCAGAGGAGGACGCCGTTCTAGTTCCTGTCGGCCATGTTGAGGTCGTTCCAGTTCCTGTCGGCCATGTTGAGGTCGTTCCAGTTCCTGTCGGCCATGTTGAGGTCGTTCCAGTTCCTGTCGGCCATGTTGAGGTCGTTCCAGTTCCTGTCGGCCATGTTGAGGTCGTTCCAGTTCCTGTCGGCCATGTTGAGGTCGTTCCAGTTCCTGTCGGCCATGTTGAGGTCGTTCCAGTTCCTGTCGGCCATGTTGAGGTCGTTCCAGTTCCTGTCGGCCATGTTGAGGTCGTTCCAGTTCCTGTCGGCCATGTTGAGGTCGTTCCAGTTCCTGTCGGCCATGTTGAGGTCGTTCCTGTCCCTGTTCCTGTCGGCCATGTTGAGGTCGTTCCTGTCCCTGTTCCTGTCGGCCATGTTGAGGTCGTTCCTGTCCCCGTCCCTGTCGACCAAGTTGAGGTCGTTCCAGTTCCTGTCCCTGTCGACCAAGTTGAGGTCG
The DNA here is from genome assembly GCF_900634795.4 of Betta splendens. Taxonomy (NCBI): domain Eukaryota; kingdom Metazoa; phylum Chordata; class Actinopteri; order Anabantiformes; family Osphronemidae; genus Betta; species Betta splendens. The sequence goes on from NC_040886.2 coordinate 505,125, forward strand.
TTCCAGTTCCTGTCCCTGTCGACCAAGTTGAGGTCGTTCCAGTTCCTGTCCCTGTCGACCAAGTTGAGGTCGTTCCAGTTCCTGTCCCTGTCGACCAAGTTGAGGGCGTTCCCGAAGGCCAAGTTGAGGGCGTTCCCGTAGGCCAAGTTGAGGGCGTTCCCGTAGGCCAAGTAGAGGGCGTTCCCGTAGGCCAAGCAGAGGTCACCCCTGTCTTTGACCCCGTTCCTGTCGACCCTGTAGCGGTCGTTCCAGTCCCCGTTCCTGTCGACCCTGTAGCGGTCGTTCCAGTCCCCGTTCCTGTCGACCCTGTAGCGGTCGTTCCAGTCCCCGTTCCTGTCGGCCCTGTAGCGGTCGTTCCAGTCCCCGTTCCTGTCGGCCCTGTAGCGGTCGTTCCAGTCCCCGTTCCTGTCGGCCCTGTAGCGGTCGTTCCAGTCCCCGTCACCCGTGGAGCCGCAGCGCCCGCCGGCCCCCAGGAGGAGGTCGCGCCAGTCGCAGTTCCTGCGCACCTCCAGGAGGAGGTCGCGCCAGTCGCAGTTCCTGCGCACCTCCAGGAGGAGGTCGCGCTAGCCGCAGTTCCTGCGCACCTCCAGGAGGAGGTCGCGCTAGCCGCAGTTCCTGCGCACCTCCAGGAGGAGGTCGCGCTAGCCGCAGTCCCTGCGCACCTCCAGGAGGAGGTCGCGCTAGCCGCAGTTCCTGCGCACCTCCAGGAGGAGGTCGCGCTAGCCGCAGTTCCTGCGCACCTCCAGGAGGAGGTCGCGCTAGTCGCAGTTCCTGCGCACCTCCAGGAGGAGGTCGCGCCAGCTACAGCTCCTACGCACCTCCAGGAGGAGGTTGCGCCAGCCGCAGTTCCTGCGCACCTCCAGGAGGAGGTTGCGCCAGCCGCAGTTCCTGCGCACCTCCAGGAGGAGGTTGCGCCAGCCGCAGTTCCTGCGCACCTCCAGGAGGAGGTTGCGCCAGCCGCAGTTCCTGCGCACCTCCAGGAGGAGGTTGCGCCAGCCGCAGTTCCTGCGCACCTCCAGGAGGAGGTTGCGCCAGCCGCAGTTCCTGCGCACCTCCAGGAGGAGGTTGCGCCAGCCGCAGTTCCTGCGCACCTCCAGGAGGGGGTCGCGCCAGCCGCAGTTCCTGCGCACCTCCAGGAGGGGGTCGCGCCCGCCGCAGTCCCGGCGGACCCCCAGGAGGGGGTCGCGCCCGCCGCAGTCCCGGCGGACCCCCAGGAGGGGGTCGCGCCCGTCGTAGTTCCTGCCGACCTCCAGGAGGGGGTCGCTCCCGCCGTAGTTCCTGCCGACCTCCAGGAGGGGGTCGCTCCCGTCGTAGTTCCTGCCGACCTCCAGGAGGGGGTCGCTCCCGTCGTAGTTCCTGCCGACCTCCAGGAGGGGGTCGCTCCCGTCGTAGTTCCTGCCGACCTCCAGGAGGGGGTCGCTCCCGTCGTAGTTCCTGCCGACCTCCAGGAGGGGGTCGCTCCCGTCGTAGTTCCTGCCGACCTCCAGGAGGGGGTCGCGCCCGTCGTAGTTCCTGCCGACCTCCAGGAGGGGGTCGCTCCCGTCGTAGTTCCTGCCGACCTCCAGGAGGGGGTCGCTCCCGTCGTAGCTCCTGCCGACCTCCAGGAGGGGGTCGCTCCCGTCGTAGCTCCTGCCGACCTCCAGGAGGGGGCCGCTCCCGTCGTAGCTCCTGCCGACCTCCAGGAGGGGGCCGCTCCCGTTCCGGCTCCGGCCGCATCTGCTTCGGTTCCTGCCTCTCGTCGCGGTGGTCCAAGGAGGACGCCGCTGGTTCCTGCCTCGTCTCTGCCTTTGCTGCCGGACTGGTGGCCTCGCCCTCGGCGCATCCTGCTGCTGGGATGGCGCTGCCTCCTGCGGCGCCGTCCGCCTCGACTCCTCAACCGCCTGGATCAGCGTCCGCCTGGAGGACGCTGCCATGCGGGGTGGTCCCCGGGGACATCGTCCCAGCTCAAGGGCACTAAGAGTGCCATCCTGGCTCAGCGGCTGCTGAGCAGGATCTCGCCACGCCGTCACCCTCCGTGACGGAATCCCTGGACTTTTTTTATTTTCCTGGTCATGGACTTTTGTAGTGTTTGTGGACTCTTGTTTTGGCCCTCCTCCGGTCCTCCCTCCACCCACCCTGCTCATGTACCTTGAGGGGTAGGGATTCGGTCCCTCCGCCTGGGACCACCCTCCGCCCGCCCTGGTTTGGGGGGGGAGGCTTCCGTAGGCGCCGTGGAAGGCGCCATAGGGGGGGGGGTACTGTCATGATCCGTGTCTTTGTTTCTAGTTGTTCCCTGTTTTCACGTCATGTCCTGCTTGTCTTATTTTGGTTCCAGTTTCCGTTTCCTGTTTTATTTTGGTAGTCTCCCGGTCTCTGTTTTGTGTTCTAGCTTTACTTCCGGTTTCTTGTCTTGTCACAGCTGTCCCTGCTCATTACCCACACCTGCACTCTGTTAGTCATCAAGTCACTGTGTATTTAACCACCACCTGTGTCCTTAGTTCCCTGCCAGATTGTCGTATTCGAGTTCCCTGAGTGTTCGTGTTTCTTGGGAGTTGAGCGTCCCTAGTCTCCTGAGTTCCCTGCGTGTTCGTGTTTTTCGTGTTTATTCCTGTTTGCGCCATGTATCCTGCCTGACCCTGGAGTATCTACTGACCGTGAGTTTTTGCCTGTTCCCTGCCTGTACTTTTGTCGAGCCATTTCGTGTATGACCTGGACCGTCTGACCGTGCCTTAAGAATAAACCTTTCTGATCGTAATCCTGCCTCTGTGCTGTGCATGTGGGTTCGCCGCCTGCCCGAGTCTCTGACACTCCCAAGGTGGTAGAGAACGAGCGAGCCAAGATCCTGTGGGACTTCCAGATACAGACAGACAGAATGGTAATGGCGAACCAACCAGACATTGTGGTGGTGGACAAAGAGCAGAGGAAAGCCGTAGTGGTGGATGTGGCAATACCAAGCGATGGCAACATCAGGAAAAAGGAACATGAGAAACTAGAGACATACCAAGGGCTCAGAAAAGAACTGGAGAAGGCTTGGAAGGTGAAGGCCACAGTGGTGCCTGTGGTGATTGGAGCACTAAGGGCAGTGACCTCTAAACTGGAGGAGTGGCTACAACAGATCCCTGGAAAAATATCCGACATCTCAGTCCAGAAAAGTGCAGTCCTAGGAACAGCAAGGATACTGTGCAGAACCCTCAAGCTTCCTGGCCTCTAGTAGAGGACCCGAGCTTGGAAAGCAAAAGAGACCACGCACGTAGGGTGAGAAGGGAGTAAATGGTATTATATATATTATAAATGGGAAACTGATCTTGACATCACCATTGATCACACGTTCTGGTATAATATATGTTCTACTTTATTCAGAATGACAAAAAATACAAATTTACAACTAATACAATATAAAAGTCAACTTAATCTCTGAACCTAACCTGCTCCGGAGCAGGTTACAGTATGTTCAGAGAGTAAGTTGCTATGGTGACATACATACCCTGAAAGTTACCTCAGTTTTTGGAACCGAAAGCTGAGGTTACTAACTTACCCTCAAACTTACCTGGGTATGTCACATAACCCGCTTACTGGAACACACCCCTGTGCAGCAAGAGTATGTGAACACCTGTCAACCCAGTTAAGATGTCCAATCTTTGCACTTTGTCTTCTAGGAGATCTAAGTGGGCTCGACCTAGAGACAAACCCATGACACACACTTCTTTCTGTCCTCTGTGTCGCAAAGAAAATCATCCTCATGAACTGGAAAACTAAAAAAAAAATTAAGCATTATTCAGTACTTAAACAGCTTGTTAGATTACATCACCTTAATACATTGTCTGCTTCGTAAAATCAATAACCAAAACTATACTCTGATTGATTCCATTTCCAGGTAGAGATGCGTGGAGTTCGGGTGCTGCATCGTGTCTGATGCAGTGGTGGGGGGGTGAGTGGTGGTTGGGGTTGCCTGCCTACCTAAGGAACCGAGACAACGGGGGTGGTGGATTCTGAGCTCGCCGCATGGGTCCCCTGCGGTGGGGGTGTGATGGCTGCTGGGATCACCAGTCCGGTGCCTGCCTGTGCCCGGAGGGGTGTCTCTCCCCTGGGGCGCTGCCCCTGTTCGGGTGGTTGGTTGGGTAGGTTGGCCCTTAATGCACAACCGCAGAGTATGTGTGTAGGTTTTGAGTGTAGCACTACACGGGGCCTGGGAGTGAGGCCAGTTGTGGCCTCGTCCACTGGCCCTGGTAAAGAGATCACCACCCAGTTTTAACTGCACAATAGACAATTAGGGTGAGTGGACACTGTCTGGGGGACACACCATCAGCCAGCGGTCGTGGTCCTGGAGGTTTCCCTCACTTTCAGTGCACTCTAGTTCCACATACTCACGTTCAAGCTGGGTTGCAGGGTTCTTTGGTGCCTTTTCCGCTGCCCTCTGCTTCTCCCGGGTTGGGGGTGGTGGGCGGGGCTCGGGAGGAGCTGCGGTCCCTGCCTGGGGCCACATGGACGGCAGGCTGGAGACCTACCCTCCCCACGAATGAGATCAAGCGAATCGTGTGGGTGTGAGAATGCATGCGTTTACGTATGATTGACTGTTGTGAGAGTGTTTGTGGTAGTGTGTGTTGATGTACATGTGTATGTCTGTAAGTGTGTATGCATGTGGTGCAGTTGGAGTGTGGCGGCTTCTCCCACTAGGGGGAGTGTTTGCCCCTGGTTCTCATGGGGCGGACAGCGTTGACCCCCGGTGGCCCACTCTGGCCTCGGGTGCTGTCTCTGTGGCTGCTGCAGCTCTGCCTGGGGGGCTCTGTGTGGGCGGCTTGGGTCGCAACACCTGCCCTCCTGGAGCTGAAGGTGTGTGGGCTCCCTGGCTGCTAGGATTCCTTCCTCTGCTTGCTGGATGGGCGTAGTGGCCGAGCTCATCCATCACCCTGGCTTTCACTAGTGGCATTGTTCATGCACCAACGTCTGCCTCACCCTTTGCGTGAATAATATTAAGCTACAGCCTTACTAACCTTGTAGTGGGACACTCAACACCTAAGCTCATAAATAGACTTTCTAAACCCAACTGTAAGTATTACTGATGCTTATAACTACCAATATCAATAATGTGTATATATGTGTGAATTCATTTCAATTCAATTTTATTTATATAGCGCCAAATCACACCAAAGTTATCTCAAGGCACTTTACAAAGTAAGGTTAAAGACCTCACACAACTAAACCCAACAAATCCCACATACAGCAAGCATTTAATTTGACAGCAACAGGAGGAAAAACACCCTCTCTAACGAGGAAAAAACCTCCAGCGGAACCAGGCTGGATGTGGGCGGCAATCTGCCTCGACCGGTTGGGGTGAGAGGATAGAGAGAGAGAAAAGCACAGCAACAACAACAAGCAACAACAGAGCAGAGGCAGGATGGTTGGACCTTGGACTGGATACAGGCAGGATGGTTGGATCCGCAGCTGCCCATCACAGACACCAAACTTTGAGTCCAATGATACCTGTAGGTGAGGACAGAGTGGGGAAGAGAGAGAGAGAGCAGGGGAGAAGCACAACTACTGGGGAGAAAGAGACAAGGTTAGTTGAACAATGATGGGAGGTTATTGGACAGAAGAGGTAGAAGGAAACAGAGGAGCTCAGTGTATAACTTAAGTCCCCCAGCAGTCTATGTCTATTGCAGTTTAACTAAGAGATGGTTCCTGTGACTAACAATAATTGCCAGTGACCTATAAGCTTTATCAAAAAGGAAGGTTTTAAGCCTGATCTTAAAGGTGGAGAGTGTTGTCAGCTTCTCAAACCTGGAGAGGGAGCTGGTTCCAGAGGAGAGGAGCTTGGTAGCTAACAGCTCTGCCTCCCGTTCTGGATTTAAAGACTCTAGGAACCACAAGTAGCCCAGCACTGCTGGGAGCATAAGGAACCATGAGGTCTTTAAGATAAAAAGGTTTTGGGAAATCCAGGATTTGATGTCTTTTAAACAACTCTGAATTTTGACTAGTTGATCCGTTTAATTTGGTTCCAAAGACATATATAGTTGAGTATCATCTGCATAACAATGAAAATTAATAGAATCCTTTCTAATAATCTCACCTAGAGGACACATGTACTGGATAGGCTAAACAGAATTGGACCAAGCACCGAACCATGTGGTATTCCATAGCTAATCCTTGTGCATGTGGAGAATTTCTCATTAACATGAACAAACTGGAATCTGTTAGCATTTCAACCATCCCAATGCTGTCCCTTTAATCCAGATTATATGTTCTAGTCTCTGTAATAGAATGTTATGATCAATTGTATCAAATGCAGCCCCTAGATCTAACAGGACAAGGACAAAAACTAGACCACTGTCTGAAGCTAATAGAAGATCATTAGTGACTCTAACCAGAGCTGTTTCTGTGCTATGATGTTTTCTAAATCCTGACTGAAAATCTTCGTACAGGTTATTCCCACTAAGGTGGTCAGATAATTGTTTAGCCACAATTCTTTCAAGAACCTTAGAAATAAAGGGTAAATTTGAAATGGGCCTATAGTTGGCTAGTTGTCCAGGGTCCAGAGTAGGTTTTTTAATAAAGGTTCGACCACAGCCACCTTAAAGGCCTGTGGTACATAGCCTAAATGTAAAGATTGGTTGATTTGATTTAATAAGGATGAGCTGATTAAAGGTAGAACTTCTTTGAGTAATCTGTTTGGGATTGGATCTAAAAGACAAGTGGACGACTTGGAAGAGTTGATTATTGAGGTTTACTCTATATGAGTTATGGGGAAGAAGCTGTCTAGGTAGGTGAGATTAGATAGAGGACTTGGTAAATTTAAAGTTGATGAATCTAGACAGTGCTTTCTGTCATTTGGAGGAAGTCGCTGAATGTCATCTCTAATAGTGATAATTTTATTAGTAAAGTAGTTCCTTAAGTCATTGCTGCTGAGATTTAAGGGAATAGTAGACGCAATACAGCTATGACTCTTAGTCAGCCTGGCCACAGTGCTGAAAAGAAACCTGGGGTTGTTTTTGTTTTCCCCAATTAAGGACGAATAATATTTTTTCCTAGCAGCACAAAGTGTTTTTTTACATATTATTAGACTGTCCTTCCATGCAATGCAGTTTACATTTATTTTGTTGGAACGCCACCGTCTTTCTAGTTGTCTGGTCCTGTGCTTTAGGCTGCGGATCTCTGAGTTATACCACGGAGCTAACCTCCTCTGATTCACTGTCTTCTTCTTCAGAGGAGCCACTGTGTCTAACAATGTACGTAGAGAAGCTGCAGCATCATCTACAAGACAGTCAACCTGTTCATAAGGATTAAGGTGACTGTTCTCTGTGTATCTGCAAGACATTGAGGCAAAAGATGATGGAATCATCTGCTTGAATCTGGCAACAGCATTGTCAGATAAACACCTGCTATAGTAACATTTCTTTCCAGCTGCTGCAAGGTCAATTATGGTAAATTCAAAAGTTAATAAGAAATGGTCAGATAACAGGTTTTTGGGGAAGAACTATTAAATGATCAATTTCAACCCCGTATGTCAGGACAAGATCGAGGGTATGGTTAAAACGATGAGTGGGCTCATTTACCTGCTGTGTAAAAGCCATATTGTCTTTTAAGGAGTTAAAAGAAGTGCTGAGACAGTAAAGTGAGACGATAAACAATACAAAACACAACTGGCTTCTGAGTTTTAGAGTCTGGGTGAGAAAAGCTCAGAGCAAGGCTCTCTATGTTTGGGTTTAGGAGTAATTAATAAATCTGAGTTATAAATTGCTGCTACTCCTCCACCTCGACCTGTACTTTTAGGAACATGATAGTTTATGTGACTCATTGGAGTCGACTCATTTAAAGTAACATATTCATCCTGCTGCAGCCAGGTTTCAGGGAGACAGAACAGATCTATGTGATGTCACTTATCAAGTCATTTATTAACAAGGATTTAGATTAGAGAGATCTGATATTTAATAAACCACACTTTATTAACTTACTGTTACTTTGTTCTGTAAGAGGAACTGTTTTGATGTTTATTAAATTCTTCCTAATACATCTTTCCTATTACTAATACATAACTCCTAATACATGCTGTGTCACAGTCTGGACTTTTTGTTTTCCATTTCCTGTGTTGATTTTGACATTTGCTGTTTTGTTTTTTCCGGGTTTTTAGTTCTCACTTTACTTTTCTGTTCATTTGCCCCTTCAGCTGTTTCTGTTTAGTAATTATAACAGTGTATTTGGTTCTCAGTTCGCACCTCGGTTCTCTGCCAGATCGTGGCATGAAGTAACCTGTATCCAGTGTTTTGTTCTTACTCATGTAAGAATCTGTTCTCGTTTTCATACTTACCCGTCTCTGCCTGCTCCCTGTCGGTGCTTTTGCCTATGTGCTGGATTTCCCGTTACCGACTGTTGCCTGTATGACCCTGATTTTTGTCTGCTGTTTAAATGGACACTTAAGTAATTTCTGTCTCCGGCTGTGCATGTGGGTGCATTACGCATTTCTTGACAGTACAATCTGGCCAAACCTGGACCCAGCCAGCGCCTCGTCTTTTTTTCTTCAGACTGGTTTTGTTCTGGACTAGCTTGTTTTTTTTTTCTCCTGAATTATTTTGTGCATTCGGACGTTTTGCTTTGCCATGGATTTCGTTTTCACTGACTTACCCGGGGAGCATCACTTTTTTTGCCTGGAGCTTGCGAAGAGTTACCGGGAGGCATCCGACCCGCAACTGCAGGTAGTGAAGGAGGTGATCGCCATATTAGAGGAGGAACATTGGTGGTTGGACTACCCCAGTGTGGGGAAGCTGTTCGCCTGCGAGTGCTCGCGGCGCAAGTCATTGGCGCCCGATCAGCCCGCAGTGTCCGCCTATGGGACAGCTCCCCCCTCCCTTTCGGCTCCGGTCTCTCCACTGACGTCCCGCCAATCGTTGGCTTCACCGCCCGCTCAAGGTCAACCCCAATATTTTAGCTTGCACCAGTCCCTGCGTTGCAGCCCCCAGCCGCTACAGTTCCCTGGCCGGCCCTGGTCTCTACTGTTCCTGTCCCCAGGCCACATCCAGCACCAGCAGAGCAGTCATCGTACCCCCCCTCAAGCTCCAGCTCCACCACGGTCAACACACGTCACCCTTCAGCCTTACCTGGCCCCTCCCTTGGTTACTGCCCGCCCAAGCCCAGCTCCGGCCCAGTCAAGCCAAGGTACTGCCCCGTCAAGCCAGGCCTCGATTTATGCCCCTGTTGGCCCAGAGGAGGCCGTCCCTGCCCCTGCCGGCCCAGAGGAGGCCGTCCCTGCTCTGCTGGCCCGGAGGAGGCCAGCCTCTCGTCAGAGGGGATCCAGACGGGTGAGCAGTCCTCCCACTCAGAACAGCTGTAGAGGTTTGGAAGCTGAGCGACCCGAGTCCTCAGGACTATCGTCCCTGGTCACACCTTCCAGACGACCTGCAGCGGATCCTGTTCGTAGATGCCAATTTCTGTGGTGGAAATTTCCCATAAAGAAGCAGATGAGAGAGTTGTCATTTTGTGCGATTTATTGAAATAATAAAGAAAATAAAAATAATGGGGAAAGGAAATAAAAAGCATGGATGTTGATCGTGCACATCAAAAACCAAAAACCAGCTGGGGAGATCAATGCACACACCACAAAAGGTGTGATGCAAAGAGCTCACGATCCTCAAGTTGCTTCTGCCTTTTAACCCCTTTCTCTGGCTCTGTACAGGTGCAGCTTCCGCGGTTCCAGGTGGTCTGGCACCGACCACGCCTGCCTCGGTTCCGGGTGGACCTGTCCTGGTTCCACGTCTGGGTTCGTCTCTGATGCTGGCTCTGGCGTCTCGTCTGTCTTCTTCCCTGGCTTTTGTAATGGAAAAATTGTGCCTTTGTGCTGTTTCTTCCAACACAGTCGTCATGTGCTGGTTATGTGCAACACTGAACATTCTTACACAAACAACTAATCTCTTGCGCCCTGTCGTACATCAAGTCTAAACATCTGATGTTCCATTTGACTGGCTAATAATTTATAATATATGTTTGTCTTTTACACCCGGACACTGGCCCCTGCCTATCTGACTCCCCACCAGACCCAAGGCTGTTAAATGGAAATGCATCTTATCTTGGAAGCTCAGTGTTCCTTCCTTTGGATAACAAGACATGATGATGCAGAAGTGAGAAAGCAAACATTCTCACTCACAGCGAGATAAGGTGGCACAAACAATTCCATTGCTGCAGAGAGACATTCCACCAGAGCCAGAGAAAGGGGTTAAAAGGCAGAAGCAACTTGAGGATCGTGAGCTCTTTGCATCACACCTTTTGTGGTGTGTGCATTGATCTCCCCAGCTGGTTTTTGGTTTTTGATGTGCACGATCAACATCCATGCTTTTTATTTCCTTTCCCCATTATTTTTATTTTCTTTATTATTTCAATAAATCGCACAAAATGACAACTCTCTCATCTGCTTCTTTATGGGAAATTTCCACCACAGAAATTGGCATCTACGAACGGGATCCGCTGCAGGTCGTCTGGAAGGTGTGACCAGGGACGATAGTCCTGAGGACTCGGGTCGCTCAGCTTCCAAACCTCTACAGCTGTTCTGAGTGGGAGGACTGCTCACCCGTCTGGATCCCCTCTGACGAGATCCAACAAACACAAAATCCAACCTCTACTCGGCTCGGTGAGAGAGATTCCGTTTTGTTACGACTTGTTGAGAAAAAAAAAAACAGATTTGAAATTGGTTTCAGGTATTCGGGTTTACTTGGCTCTGATCATTTGGTTTAGGGAAAGTAAGGCAAATAACAATTAATTCTAAAACATCCCCTACTAGACTAAGCAGACAACGACAACGACAAAAGAAAACATAATTAGGACTAGAGACAAAAATATTTCTAACACGACTAGTTGGCTGAAAACATCCAAAATATAATAATTAGGAACAAACAAAAAAATATATAATGTTAAAGTTTAATATTCGGGTAAAATGAATTAGGTCAAAGTCTGCCCTGGTGGCTGAGACGGTGGTTGCTAAGGGTTGGCTCGTGGGACCGAGCTTTTGTCTGTACTGAGGATACAGTGTGCAGATCTGAGCGCAGTGCAACGGGAGTGGACAAGAAATAAAAGACGGCTTCTGAAATACGGAGCGCGTTTGCAGAGGGAAGTGTTTTCGAGATACGAGGGATCCGGGTCTTGGAGGGGCCTGACGGTGAGGGAGCACTTCCGAGAACTCTGTCGCTGATCTGAGCGGTTCCCTTTCTACGGAGACGTCCGTGGAAGAGAAATTTCGAAAAGGTTCCGGCCGGAACACACAAAAATCTAAGGCAGGAAACCACCGGGACTCTGAAAGATGGGTTCGGGGCGATCTAAGTCTCCACCACCAGACTGCAGCATTACAAAAATTAAAAGTAAATATGGTTATTAGTGCGTTTCATGTTTCCATGAGTGGGAAACTGCTTAAAAAATTAGGTACAAAAGATGAGATTTGGAAAAGCAAAACTATCAAAACTAAACCCCTAAAAGAAACAAAAGAGAGATGAAAGTAACGGGAAAAAAAAGGGAGATAACAACTCTGGGCAAGAATTGTTTGCACTCGCACTTGCACACACACCTCACACACCACACACCACACACATCATGTCAAGAGCAAATGCTCCCATTGTTTCTGCTCTCTGTCCTAATGCAGAACTGAGCTCGATGAGGGTAAATCCGGATCTGGACTCCTTTCCCACCATCAGCAGAAGAACCGAAGGAGAAGAAGCGCCCGACCAACAACCAGAACAGGGTGGAAGCTCTGATACCACAGCAGCTGGAGGACACAGACCACAAAACAGGAGTGTTTTTCAACAATCCCGAGGAGGTGGATGGAAAACTGGCCAACTCCCATAGCCTTTTAGCCACTGCCACCACACTTCTCCTGGAGTGTCGGTGGCATTGAGCAGGTGCCACAATAACCCGACTTGGAGTTGATGCTGTGGCAGAACAAAACGAGAGCTAGCGACATGGCAAGAACAAAACGAGAGCTAGCGACATGGCGTGAACAAAACGAGAGCTAACGACATGGCATGAACAAAATGAGCTAGCGACATGGCGTGAACAAAATGAGCTAGCGACATGGCGTGAACAAAATGAGAGCTAGCAACATGGCAAGAACAAAACGAGAGCTAGCGACATAGCGTGAACAAAACGAGAGCTAGCGACATGGCGTGAACAAATTGAGAGCTAGCAACATGGCAAGTACAAAACGAGCTACCGACATGGCGTGAACAAAATGAGCTGGGGACATGGCAAGAACAAAACGAGAGCTAGCGACATAGCGTGAACAAAACGAGAGCTAGCGACATGGCGTGAACAAAACGAGAGCTAGCGACATGGCGTGAACAAAATGAGCTACCGACATGGCGTGAACAAAACGAGAGCTAGCGACATGACGTGAACAAAATGAGCTAGCGACATGGCGTGAACAAAATGAGAGCTAGCAACATGGCAAGAACAAAACGAGAGCTAGCGACATGGCATGAACAAAACGAGAGCTAGCGACATGGCGTGAACAAAATCAGAGCTAGCAACATGGCAATAACAAAACGAGCTACCGACATGGCGTGAACAAAATGAGCTAGCAACATGGCAATAACAAAACGAGAGCTAGCGACATGGCGTGAACAAAACGAGCTACCGACATGGCGTGAACAAAACGAGCTAGCGACATGGCGTGAACAAAACAAGCTAGCGACATGGCATACGCAAACTGGGAGCTAGCAACATGCCATGAACAAATGTGGCTAAGGCATGGCATGAACAAAAGTGGCCAGCCCAGGATCCTGACAAGACGATAAGCTAAACCTACAACGCACTGAGCACCAAACAGAGCAAGAAGGGGAAGCCATAGCAGGAAAGTAAGCTAGGTGCTACACTAGCAGAAAACACTAGATAACTGTGAATATTAGCAGGACATTTAATAAAAAAGAAAGGATGTTTGAGTATTACAAGTTTGTTTTGCCACTCTTGCAAACAGTCCATACCAAATAAAAGGTGATAATATTTAGAAAAGAGCAGAGTAACGCTGTACAAACAAAGTTAATGTAAACATCTGTAATACCCTCCAATATTCATCTATTAATGGGTCAGGCCCTGACAACCACTGTTTGTCATCATAGTAAAGAATTTTTAACATCAGGCATAGGCTTTTATATTCCTATGTAAAAGTGAAACTCAGTGTTACAGCATGTTCCTCTGCCAAAACCCTGAAACAGCGGCATGGAAAGAGCAACACTACATGATGAGATATCTGTTCCAACAATATAACTTGGGAGAAATCTGTTAATTGAAATGGGAGATGAAGAGACGAGGTGATAAAATGACACCTTTATGATACGACATCCTGTCTGTCACTCACCTACTGCTCTTTAACAAGACCACTGAGTGTGTGGGGTGAGGGGAGAGACGTAGAGAGATTGACATTGTTTTACATTAAATTATTTCTTAATTTTGGGTTAATTAAGGTTCAATTAGTGACAAAATATTCACTGTCAAACTGGAAGCTGTGGTTATTTGATTACAATCTGGTCAGTTGTTTTAGCATTGTGTCAAAAGCATTAATTCAGATTTAGAATAATCATGAATCAAAAAGCAACACTGGCTATTAAAATGTGTTTGCATTGTTAACGTACCACATATTACAGTGTGAGACCTTAGATGGATAAAAGATGGAGGATGAACAAACTAAGGAGAATTACAGAACAGGTGTCCAACAAGAAACTAAACACGTCACTGGGGAGAACGAGAATCAGGGTTCAAACACAGGGAAGTAAAGACAGAAGGTAGGAGAACATTTCATCAATATGGAAAAACACAGGGGGGGTTCAATTAAATACTATTTTATTTATACAATTTCCAAACAATCAATAAATTGTACTGATAATATTTAATAAACGTATTTAATATAAAACAAGGTTATTTAGTAATATTTAAAAATTGACTGACTGCTCAGGTGCAAAGTAACAATAACGTGAGACAGGACTTTGTGCATTAGAGAAAAAAGATTCCCTAACAGAACCAGGCTAAGGGTGACGGTTGCAACCGGTGGAGGCCTCCACCGGTTGCAATGAGAGGAAGGGGAGGAAAGGAAAGACACTCAGGTAGGTTGGGTGCGTTACAATCTCATTTGTTTGTCTTGCTTTGTTCATTTTCTGGTTTCCCTCGGCCACGCCCCATTTTAACATTTACTTCCTGGTTTACACTCACCAGGACCAGCATCAGAAATCTTTTACACCTCTTGTCTGTTTATTGGATCACCATCTTTGTGCCTCTATGACTGTTGTTCCAGTCAGACTGTTGTGTGAGACTAGGATTCCCACAATAAACAATATTGCTGGAAATGTATAATAAAGTAGAATAATATTAAAGTGCTTGTAATTAATAAGGACATGTAAATAGTAATAATAAAAAATAAAATAATCACCATGATTATCATCATCATCATCATGCATACAGTAGTATACACTAAGGACCACAAACATGAATATTTGACAGCAGCATTTTTAAATTGAGCTGAAGCTTTGAGTAGACACGACATATAGCATTGCCAGGACTTTCGGTAACTTCTAAGAATACATTATGTCAACATATATAAATGGTTTCAATTTTATACTAGTTATGATCATGTGATCATTTCTCATCATAACTATTGAATTGTGTTTTGTGCAATACATTGAAAAAAAAACGTGTTGAGTCTAGTTAAATCTAGTTGTAGATTGCATCAATCAAAGCCTCATTTCATTTCACACACACAATTTGAGCGTACGCTTCAATACACATACACATGGAATTAATTCACTGCATGCATGAATACATACCTGTCTTACACTTATGCTTCAGCACACACTGACACGTTCATGACTCCAGTCAGGAGCTAACGAACAGGCTCCCACCAGCACAAATAAAAAGGCAAAACACACACATAGTACAGAAGAAAACCATGAGTTAAACCATAACATTGAATCAAACTATAAGGTTTGGTTTTAGTTAATTGAAAACTCACTGATACCCGCTGTTACTGTAGAATATTTTTCTATATTCATAAATCAAAAAAGTCACCTTTCATTAAAAACAGCAGCATCAAGAAACAAATCAAAGCCCAGTCAAGTACAGTGTCCTGTACAAATGTTTCAGATGAGTTAGCAGATTCTATGGCCTCAGTGGAGAATCGAGGCTTTATTTAGACAGAGGCTGCCCAGTAACTTCTGTTGACCAGCTGTGTTTTTTCTGGCTCAGATTTCACAGTGACACAGACAGACACACGTCCTGCTAGTTCAGCAGTTTAAACCAGACACTTGAAACACCAGGAGATGCAATCCATCATCAATAAGACAGACAGACAGACAGACAGACAGACACACACACACACACACACACACACACACACACACACACACACACACACTAGGCCGAAAAAGCAAGCAGATTGAGTGGTTGCGGCCAGATACTAAGTGCTACATGGCCTCTCAGGAGAACCATCCATGACATATGTGAACATGTGCCAGCCTTCCTCCAGTTTATACAGGGACATCAGCCACCACTGAAGAAATAAAACCACGTTGGAACAACCCAGAATCAGACTGAGCAAAAGTTTATGGTTCATAATACACACAACAGGGCACAGAGGAGACAACAGGAAAGGAAAGTGTGGTGGAAATTTCCAATGAAAAGGGCTGATGAGAGAGTTGTATTTTGTGTAATTTATTATAAAAATAAGGGAAAATAAAAATAATGAGGAAAGCAAATCAAAAACATGGATGTTCACAATAACAAACCAAAAACCAGCTGGAGAGATCAGAACATACACCACAGAGGTGTGATACAAAGATCAAAATCCTCAAGCTGTCTCTGCCTTGTTGTCCTTTATTCCGGCCCTGTGAAATGTTTCTTTGGTCTGATTAAATTGTCTGCATTGTCTCGCTCTATTGCTATGGTGGGAGTGTTGATATTCTGCATCTGCATCAGTGGCGTCTTGTTATCAAAGGGGAAGGAACGCTAAGCTTCTCTTAGTTCTATGGCCAAACAGAATGGACAGAGACATATCATAATGTCAGATATCCCAACGTAATGTACGAACATAACAGACGAGATTAGTTGTTTGTGTAAGAATGTTCAGTGTTGCACCTAACCAGTCACAGACTGCATAATGACTGTGTTGGATAAGAAAAGCACAAAGGCACCACTACAGTATTCCCATTACAGAAAGTTTCACAATACGTGCTGGGAAAAGGAAGTAAATTCTTTCGATGAGTAATCATTCTGGTTCCTTGCTCTCTCAATAACTGATACGCAACAAAATTTTGAATTAAATGTGAACTGTTGAATTTCCCACATTATATATTCACTGGAGGCAACAGATGTTTAGTGCAAATTCATTAACTAAATATGGTGATTTCTTTGGATCTCTGTTTATTAACTATTTCTGGATCACTGACGGTTTCGTGTGTTGCAGAGAGGACTTTATACAGAAAACACCTTACTGTAGCTGTAGTCTTATTTTATTTTATGGCTTCTGTTTCTCTCAGTTTCTCTGGTTTCGCGTCATTGATTCTCTATACAATCGGATGAAGTTTAATTTGTGATCACATTTTAACTGAAATATTAGTTAAATCAGAGATAATTGAAGTATGATCACAGGTTAAGACAGCAGCCATGTGATACAGTGTGTGCTACTGTATGAGAGGCAGATGGATCATTTAATTGTGACACATAAAATGAAAACACAGCTCATCTGTTTTGCCCTGTTTTTGCCTCCTAACCTTTTTGATCAGCATCATTTTGATGTAGCTAATCAAGAACAACCCTTTGATCTGATTACTAAAAACAATGGTAATATGATAAGAGCACAAATTATAATATAACAGTTATAACAACTTATGTGTCTTCAAAGTCAAAGTCTGCTCTATTATTACTACAACCCTATGTGCAAGATATACAGTGTATCAAAATGATGTTACTCTCAAGCCTGTAAATACTAAATGACTAAACAACAATATAGAGAATAAATAGAGGTCCAGGTCCTCCAGGAGAGGTCCAGCTGGGACCCTGTTATATGTTTTTTCCAAACCTGACTGACTGATTTTCAGTCCAGCAGTCAGTTGCACGTCAACATGTTCAGATCAGATGGAGGTGCAGTAAAACATGGAGGCGCATGAAAAAAAACTGTAACAACTGTATGCACAAATCATGTGTTGAGGCTGACTGGCGGGAAGCGTATCGCGCACCCGCTGAGAAATCCATTGGTTACTCCTGTCAGAACAGCAGAGATATCGAACCCACATGCATAGCGTCAGACAAGGTTGTAGCTTAATTGGAGACAGGCTTTATTGATACAATCGTGGTCAAGTCAGACAGGGTCATACACGAGGAAGCTTCAGTGACAGTACAAAGGGAGCAGGCAGGTTCAGGTCCAAAAACAGGCGAGGTCGTCAACAGGTAAACACGGCAAACAGTCAGGATTGCTCATCTGGCCCGTACCCCTCCCAGTCCACCAGGTACTGGAAACCCCGTCCCCGACGCCTGCAGTCGAGGAATTCCTGTACCATGTAGACGGGATCGCCATCCACGACGCGGGGCGGTGGAGGCGGCTGGACTTGGGAAACCATGGGACAGGACCAGAGGGGCTTGAGTTGGCTGATGTGAAAGGTGGGGTGTATCCTTATGGTTATGGGTAGGGAAAGCCTCACAGACACTGGGTTAATGACTCAAGCAACGGTATACGGACCAATGAATCTTGGAGCCAACAAGTGACTAGCCTAGTAACCGGAGATCCCTGGTGGAGAGCCAGACTTGATCTCCGAGTTCATACACAGGACCAGGAGTTCTTCTGCAATCCACCGCCTTCTTGTACCTTACCTGTGCCTGCAACATCGTCCTCCTGGCCCGCAGCCATGTCTGATGGCACCTGTGGACCAAGGCATGAGCTGAAGGGACGTGGACCTCGCCCTCCAGGGACGGGAACAGGGGAGGCTGGAAACCATGGGCACACAAGGGTGTTAAACTGGTGGATGCGCAGGGCAAGGTGTTGTGGGCAAATTCCACCCACACAAGCTTGTGGGACCAGGAACCCGGGATCTTGGAGGTGAGAAGCCGAAGTTCCACCTCCAGCTGTTAGTTGGCCCTCTCTGTCTGCCCGTTGGACTCGGGGTGGTACCCCGATGACAGGCTGACCTCGGCTCCTACAAGGGCACAAAACTCTAGCCAAAACCGGGACACGAACTGGGGTCCTCAGTCGGGGAGACAATGACTTGAGGGAATCCATGAAGTCGGAATACATGGTCCAACATGGCCTGCGCTGTCTGTTTTGCTGATGGGAGCTTGGGCAGAGGAATGAAATGGGTTAGTTTGGAGAACCGGTCTACCACCGTCATCACCACTGAGTTCCCCTGGAATGGGGGTAGACCTCTCACGAAGTCCAGTGCCATGGTCGATGTGACACTGGCAGAGGCCTGCGGGCCGCTGGTGAGAGGGTTTGTGCATAGAACAGGTGGGACAGGCAGCTACATATTCCTGCACATTCGCCTTCATGAATGGCCAGAACCGCCTGCCAACCCTAAACGTGGTACGTGGTGCCCCCAGATGGGAACTCACGGCCGATGCATGGGCCCAATGAATTACCTCCCCTCGGAGGTCTGGTGGCACAAACAGACGGTTAGGGGGGAATGCCGGTGGAACAGGGAGGCCCTGCTCAGCATCCTGGACATGCTGCTCCACCGGCCAGGAAACAGCGCCCGCAAGATACCCCACAGGCAAGATGGTCTCTGGTTCTGCGGGTTCCTCCTGAGTGTCATGTATGTAGGGAAAGAGAACATTTTGATTTGGTGTTTTTAGACCCTGGGCGATATGACAAGTGAAAATTAAAACGTTTGAAAAACAATGCCCATCGAGCCTGGCGCAAATTCATTTTCTTGGCCGTTTTCACATACTCAAGGTTTTTATGATCCGTGTATATCAAAAAGGGCTGTTCTGCTCCCTCCAGCCCATGCGGCCATTCTTCTAAAGCCAACTTTATGGCTAAGAGAGAGGTTAATGCATGTAATGGAGCCGCAATGCTGCTGAACCTTCGAATGAACCTCCTATAAAAGTTTGCAAAACCCAGGAAGTGTTGCACATCTCTGCGGCTCTGGGGAACTGGCCACTTCTCCACTGCCTTTGTCTTCCATCCTGATCTGGCCCTGGGACACTATGAACCCGAGGAACGATACTGTATAAACATGGAACTCATACTTTTCCGCCTTCATGAACAGGCAATGCTCCAGCAGTCGCCTTAAAACCTGGCGTACTTGTGAGGTATGTTCCTCCTCTGTACTGGAAAAAATCATCAAAGTCATCAAGGCATACGAAAACAAAACTGTTGATCATGGGCCCCAGCACTTCGTTAACGGAGGACTGAAAAACCGCGAGCGCATTGGTAAGGCCGAAAGGCATAACAAAATACTTGTAGTGGCCATTAGGAGTATTAAACGCTGTCTTCCACTCATCTCGCTTGCGGATCCGCACCAGGTGGTATGCGTTGCGGAGATCCAGTTTAGTAAAGTACTTGGCCCCAGATAATAACTCGAATGCAGATGAGAGCAAAGGCAAAAGGTAAAAATCCCTGATGGTGATATCATTGAATCCTCTGTAATCCATACACGGCCGGAGCAAACCATCCTTTTTCCCCACAAAGAAGAATTCAGCCCCGGCTGGCGATGAGGATGGCTGTATGATGCCTGACGCAAGTGCTGAATCCAGATACTCCTTCATGGCTTGTCTTTTTTTTGGGGATAGCTGGAACAACCTCCCTTTGGGCGGCATCTAACCAGGCCTCAGGTTGATGGTGCAGTCGTGCTTCCTGTGCGGGGGGCGTGACGTCGCCTTGGCTTTACTGAACACCGTGCAAAGGTCGTAGCACACTGGGACCCATGTCAGATCTGCCTTTTCCTGTTTGTCCTCTGCGGATGTCACGACCGAAGGGCCCTCTGGCTCGGTCGTGGCCTGAAAACAGGTGTTATGGCAGTCCAGGTCCCACCCGCTCACCTCACCGCTCCACTAGTTCAGTCTCTGATTGTGTTGCCGTAACCAGGTGTGTCCTAATACTACTGGGTGGTAACAGCACTAGACCTGCGTCCACCTCCACCATGAATTGACCAGCCAGGTTGGGCATTGGTGCCGAGGTGAAGCTGCCCTTAAGGCGCTGGAAGGTGTTTTCTGCTTCTGCTGACCACTGAAATGGGATCTTGAGAGAGGTTAATGCTTGTAATGGAGCTGCGATGCTGCTGAACCTTCGAATGATCCTCATATAGAAGTTTGCAAAACCCATGAAGGGTTGCACGTCTCTGCGGCTCTGGGAAACTGGACACTTCTCCCCTGCCTTTGTGGCCACTCCTCCACTTCTTTTGTGGCCACTCCTCCACTGTCTTTGTGGTGCAAACACCATGAGAATGGGTTCCGTGTGATGGGTAACCCTCCAAAGCCGTTGCTCCATAGTCCAAAACGTGAAGTTAGAGAATCCAGTGGTCATAGTTAAGTGTTTGTCTGGGCCATAGCAGGTGACATTGAGTCTTATTTTAAGCTCCTGTCTAAGGATAATCAGCAAGTATGCTAAAATTGTAATACATGCAGAAGCTAATAACGCCCCTGGTACGTCAATCTTCTTGAATTTCCCCGCTGTGGGACTAATAAAGGCATTCTTAATTCTTAATTCTTAATCTGAAGTCACTAACTTTGAGTGGGTGTGTTCGTTTGCCAAAACAATGTCGGACTCCGTAGCAGTGATGTGTTGTTCTTGATTGATTTGTCCGGAGAAATGAGTCCTCTCAGAGAACAATTCTTTTATTTTAATGCAAAACCTTTTCTCGCCACATGGCCGCAGCTGCTTAAGCTCAGTCAGCAGGACAGGAAACAGAAATCGTTCTCGATTTACTTAACTGAGCATCCATCCTCAGAGATTTGGTCTTTTGTCATATTACAGCCAGGCCCCTCAGGCTCTGTGGTAAGCAGCAAGCACATCTAGTTCGGTCGCGGTTCATTTGTACAGATCGTTAGGGTTCATTCGTTTGTTCATTTGTGATGTGACAGCTGTAGCACAGCTATGGGGCTGTGTGAACTGAGAAACAAGGAAATGAACAATGTCTGATATCTGATGTTCATTTATTTGTGACCTGACACTCAACATACATTATTTGTTCATTGAATCATAATTAATTAGTGGTCTTTGATTCTTGTAGAAATGTGTAGTGTCATTCTGTATATATTGTATTTGTGTTTGTAAATTAATACCTAAAAAAATTATATCATGTTAATTTTGCGTTATATGCTGCCAAAATAATAAAATATAAGAATATAACATCAATATATAACAACAAGAATATGAATACTAATACTAGTATTACTACTACTACTAATAATAATAATAATCACATTTTGGACACATTAAACGTATCATGTAAACATATTGGGGAACCTATTGTTACTTTTTTCTTTAAAAGTCTCACTACTTGTCAAAAGAAGTTTTCCTTTCACTGCAGCTCGGGCTGCACGATTTCGTTCACAGCTCAGGCTCTGTGTGTCAGACTACGGCAGAGAGCGGACCCACATGCACAGTGCGAGGACACGATGGTAGGTGGTAAAGAAACAAGATTTAATCCAAAACTCTTGGTACAGGTCGGTCCAGGTCATACACAGAGGGTCTCAGGATTTCGGTACACAGGAGCAGGCTGGATCAGGTTCAAAAAACAGGCAATGGTTCGGTAACAGAAAACAATCAGGCTACAGTACCGTCTGGGATTAGGCAGGAGTCGGAGTTCAGGGACATGAAGCAGGGTCAACACCAGGTAAGCAAGACAAGGAAACTGCTGGAACGCGATGGCTGACATACGACGATCTGGCAGATTACTGTGGTTACTGGTGGTGGTTAAATACCCAGGTGACTAATGATTAATACAGGACAGGTGTGAGTAATGACAACCGGAACGTGAAGTGGGAAATAACCAGAGGAAAACCGAAACCGATAGTACTACAAAATAAAACAGGAAGTCAAACATGACAAGAGAAAACAGAGTCCTTTAGAATAAAACGGGAAATAAAACCAGAACCTGACACTGTGGCTTTCACTCTGAGCCTTTCTCACCCAGTCTCTAAAACTCAGTTATGTTTAATATTGTTTACCATCCTCCTGCTCCATATTCAGAGTTCTTAATTGAATTCTCTGAATTCTTATCTGACTTAGTTCTTAACAAAGATAAAGTCATTGTAGTGGGAGACTTTAACATTCATGTAGATGTTGACAGTAACTGTCTCAGCACTACTTTAAACTCATTAATAGACACTATCGATTTTACTCAGCAGGTAAATGAACCCACTAATTATTTTAACCATACCCTCGATCTTGTCCTGACATATGGGGTTGAAATTGATAATTGACCTTACAGCAGCTGGAAAGGAATCTTAATATAGCAGATGTTCATCTGACAACGCTGTTGCCAGATTCGTTCAGAGTCCTTAAATATGCATTAGGTTCATTGGTCACTCTAGATTGCCCGTAGGTGTGAGTGTGTGTGTGAATGGTTGTCTGTCTACGTGTATTGCTCTGCGGTGGACTGGCAACTGGGTGCACCCTATACTCTTGCCCACAGATAGCTGGGATATGCTACAGCACCCCTGCGACCCCACATGGGACTAAGCGGTAGAAAATTGATGAATGGAAGACCACTGTCTTACTTACAGAGCTTCTTCCCCATAACTAAATATGGAGTATGGCTTTTAAGGTTGCTGTGGTCAAACCTTTATTGAAAAAACCTACTCTGGACCCTGGAGAACGAGCCAACTATAGGCCATTTTCAAATTTACTCTTTATTTATAAGATTCTTGAAAAAATTATGGCTAAACAATTATCTGATCACCTGACTGGGAATAACCTGATTTTCAGTCAGGATTCAGAAAACACAGCAAAGAAACAGCTCTGGTTAGAGCCACTAATGATCTTCTCTTACCTTCAGATGATGGTCTAGTTTCTGTCCTTGTGCTATTAGATCTTAGTGCTGCATTTCATACAACTGATCATAACATTCTATTACAGAGATTAGAATATAGCATCGGAATTAAAGAAACAGCACTATGATAGTTAATATATAGTAAATTCTATTTGTTGAACAAATTCCAGTTTGTTCATGGTAACAACAAATCCTCCATATGCACAAGGATTAGCTATGGAGTACCACAGGGTTCTGTGCTTGGTCCAGTAAGGTTCGGTCTATACATGTCTCCTGTAGGTATGTTATTAGGAAGCATTCTATAAATTTTTATTGTTATGCAGATGATACTCAGCTATATCTGTCTTTAGTAGCAAATCAAACCGATCAACTACTCAAAAGTCAAAGATGTTTAAAAGACATCTAATCCTGGATGTCCCAAAACTTCCTTCAACTTAATTCAGATAAAACCAAAATTCTTATCGTTTGGCCTAAAAATCTGAGAGAGACACTATTGAGTCAGGTAGCCACCCTGGATGACATAACATTAGCTTCAAATTGTACTGTGAGAAACCTTGATGTCATCTTTGACCAGGATCTAAAATTAGAAGCATCTTCTCTCAGAGTGATGCGGAGAAACTGATCCATGGATTTGTTACCTCTAGGCTGGACTACTGTAACACCTTATTCATAGGATGCCCTAACAGCTCCTTAAAAAGCCTACAGCTAATTCAAATGAGGATTATGAGGCTGCCCTGCAACAGACAGCCGAGAGTGATGCATCGTTTCTCTGTGCCAAAACAAGCACAGCTGAATCTGATGAATGTTGACATTGCTTTACATTTTTAACAACAGGTTACATTTTAAAAGTGTGTTTGAACAAAGATGTTGTTTCTTATTTATTTCTGTTGGCTCTACGGCTTTTTGCAGGGAAATAAATGATAATTTCTCTGCATAGATAATATGGAGGGTAAGGAGTGTCCCTTCACCTGGAAGAAGTAGACCAGTGAAACTGTGGAGGAACTTCAGGAGTGTCTGGATTGCACAAACTGGTAAGTTTTCAGGTCTGCCACCAACAGCTTGGACGAGACTGTGACGTCAACTTCTGTCAAGACAGCATCATTCCAACATGCACCAGACCAACGACAAACCCTGGTTCACAGCAAGGCTCAGACAGCTGAGGTCAGAGAAAGAAGCTGCGTTAGGAAATGCAGACAGAGACAAATACTAAGAGGTTAACAACAGATTTAGCAAGGAGGTGAGAAAAGCTAAATCTGAGTGAATAGAACAGCAATTCTCACCCAACAACTCTGCCTCTGTCTGGAAAGGACTCAATACTATCATAAACTACAAAACACTTTAAAGGGCTGAACCCCTGCAAAGCTGCGGACTGTGTCTCCCCCTCCACCCTGAAGCACTGTGCCAACCAACTGTCTCCAGTGTTCACAGACATTTTCAACACCTCACTGGAGACATGTCATGTGCCAGCCTGCTTCAGATACTAAGTCATCATCCCTGTACTCCAAAACACGAGAATAACAGGACTTAATGACTACAGACCCGTGGCCCTGACCTCTGTAGTCATGAAGTCCTTTGAGCGCCTGGTCCTCTCCTACCTCAAAGACATCATGGACCCCTTCCTGGACCCCCTGCAGTTCACCTACAGAAGCAACAGATCTGTAGACAATGCTGTAAACATGGCCCACCTCCTGTCTCTTCAGAAGCTGCACATCTCCAGGACCCCGGAGACAGGCAGCCAGAATTGTAGCCAACCCTTCTCACCCAGGACATGAACTCTTTCATGATGGCCGCCCACATCCAGCCTGGTTTTCAAATGCTGTCAAATTAAAGGCTTGCTGATGTGTTTGGTAGTAGTTATGTAAGGCCTTAAACCTTACCATGTAAAGTGCCTTGAGATAACCTTGTTGTGATTTGGTGCTATATAAATAAAATTGAATTGAAAATGAAACCACTAAGCTGATTTATAAAGATATTT
The DNA here is from genome assembly GCF_900634795.4 of Betta splendens. Lineage (NCBI taxonomy): Eukaryota > Metazoa > Chordata > Actinopteri > Anabantiformes > Osphronemidae > Betta > Betta splendens. Next base: position 530,016 of record NC_040886.2, read on the forward strand.
AAAAATAGAACAGTCCAGTTAGTGAAGTGATTGAGTTCCAGACATATGGCCATTTCACCCCATGTAGATTTTACTTAAACATCAAAGATACCAAAACTGTTTAGCCTGAATCTTATGATCTAGCACAAACTTTATTGTTACTTATCAAAATGTGCTAAAGGTGCGCATGTGGCTGGCACCTGGTCTGTCTGAAATAATAACAGCATCAGTACATTGATAATGAGAGAAGAAAGCGCTTTGTTCATTGTGGATAATTATTATATTAGTTAACACCTCTCTAATGAACAGCTGTTCTCCATCCATTTGCTCTGTGTGTGTGTGTGTGTGTGTGTGTGTGTGTGTGTGTGTGTGTGTGTGTGTGTGTGCGTGCGTGCGTGCGTGCGTGCGTGCATGCGTGTGTCAGTCTGATGTGTGACATGTTGTAGCTGCTTTTATTATTATTCTTGCTTATAATGTTTTGTTTGTCTTTTGTAATTAATGTCATCTACATGATCACAAGCACAGCCATGTGTGTCTATATTTGTTTGGCTGGAAAAATTCTCATGAAACAACATTGGTATGGTATATTACAATGGGATATTGTTTTAATATTTTGAACATTCTTCGACTGGTTCACAGTGTGCGTTTGTAAGTGTGTGTGTGTGTACTTGTATTTGCATCAGTGAGAAACAAAAAAAGTGAGGACATTTTGGCTAGTCCTGTTTGATGGTGATGGTTTGAAGATGTGATTTTAGGGCTGAGGTTAAAATTGAGTTTTTGGTGTAATGCATAATACAATAATACTTGCATCAACCATTGCAATTTCAATTTTAACATATTGTAGTGGACCACGGCGGTTAGAGCTGTCTCCACATGGAGAGAGATGTGTGTGTGTGTGTGTGTGTGTGTGTGTGTGTGTGTGTGTGTGTGTGTGTGTGTGTGTGTGTGTGTGTGTGTGTGTGTGTGTGTGTGTGTGTGTGTGTGTGTGTGTTGAAATGGCCACCAGCTCCGCTCCGTCTATTTTCTGTTTTGCCCTGTGGCTTTTCCTCCTGTTCAAACCATTGTTTATTCCTGTTTGTCGCCTTCCTCCTGTAACTCCTGTAACCCCCCTCTCAATTTGTATTTACAGTAGCCTCCCCTTTGCCACAAAGAGAGCGCAGATCTGTTTTTTTAGTTCCATTTGTTGATCCAGATTTCTACCGAAATCAATCATGGCCACTCCTGTGTCTTCTTACCTTTGAAGTCAAGGCATTGATAAGCATTGTTTCTTGTGTTCACTGCGTTTCTTTATTTGCGGAGGTTCAGCATCCTCAAGTGATTCATTTAGGGCTCATCAGGAGTGTTCTGTGCGTATTTTTACTCACCAGAATCACAGACCTACTAACCCTTCTACTATCCGGACGGTCTCTCTACTGTCATCCAGTGGACTCCTACAGTTCAGGATCAAGACACTGGTCTGCTTTATGTCACTTTTCTCACCACTCTGGTTCCAGCTCTCATAAAATAAATATGACTTACTATGTGAAGCCCTAGAGCGGGAGTACAGTGACATTTTATAAGTGAGCGTCCAAAATACGACAGTTTAGGTTTGATGCTGATTGTGCCCAAACACAGGATCCCACTTTAGTGTAGACTTTAGATGGTGGAAGGAAAATAGGTCATTTGCGTTTCAAATGTGGCAAATAAGGTCATTTCCAGGTCTAATGAGTTGAGTGCTACATCCAGTCTATTAACTATTATAACCCTTATTTAAGTGAAATTTATAAATTTCTGTCACTGATTGTTAAAGTTGCAGATTATCTTGTATAAATACACACCCCATCAAAACCTTACACCTGATGTTTTTCCTTCTTATTTTTCTTCTTTTGTTTTAGGTTCCTCCTGTATTACATTTTCCTTTGAATTAGTGCAAACCTAATTATAGTTATTTGATCTGATTCATCTTTTAATTCTTCTCCATTGTCCATCTATCTCCAATGTTCTCTCTTCCTGAAGAAACAACCATGTATTTTGCCTAAAATCCATGTCTTTAAGGGTTTACAAAGGTGAGACACACTAGTTATTAGCAAAACAGCTTTACACACATTGATGCAGAATACCAGTCATGCAGAATAAGTCACAGGTTCATCTTAAGAAATATTTTTGATACCAGTATATTAATGTGCGTGATAATTCATTAAGGTTGATGGTGGAATGTTTAGTTGCAAAGAATATTATCATCCACATCTGGAACCAGTTAACAGTGCATCAACTGATAAACATAAACAGCCCAAACAAAATCACTGCTCACACCAAGAGCCTGGAATAAAGTGGACACAACCTAATAAAGCAGAAAAGCACAAGGGAAGATTACAGATGGGCTTCCATGAATTAGACCAGCAGGAAAACAGAGCCTCAGATTAGTTAAACAGAAGGAATGAAACAAACAAACAAATAAATAATACAGATCTCAATTTCACCCCTCTCAGGTATCCGTGAAGACGTTTGAACTGGACAATGTTCAACCTTGCACATAAAAAACAGATTCCTCCTAATATACCTTTTTACCTTTTTTTTAAATCACATTTAATTGTCTGGGAAATGTCTGAGTTAAATTGGTTTAAAATGTTACTTAATATGTTTCAGTCTTCTCTATATGAGAAGCCAGGTCCACGTACCATCACAGTGTACTGTGCTAGATTTTACTTCCCTAATTATGTTGGCAAAGGCAAACCAGCCAAACAATTTCTTAGCAAACATGTACAGCTACAGTAGCAGGTTTCTTTCACACAATAAAACTTTATAGTAATGAAACTCTCGTATACACACAGACATGTTCCGTCCTCCACATACACGTGTTCTCACATACAGAGTTAATGAAGCGAAAACAATATTCTCAAGGCCTTGACTATAAAAAAGGAATTTGCACTTTATAAAACTGTTGCCACACATAAATGTAACACACAGACACACATCACAGCTTTAAAAGGTGTCATTTGTCCGCTTCAGTAACCAAAGTGAATATTCACTCTGACAGCTCTGAGCAAGTAGAGAACCATTGTCAGAATCCAATTCAATTCATTTGATTTCAGATCAAAGGTTTACAGACGTATAGCTCCATCAAAGCAGCAGATGAATGCTGGGTTTTTATTACCTCCCCCTTGTTCTAGATAATGTGCTACAGTAGGTGTACGTGTTTGTGTGTGTTACATATCAGTGAGAAACAAACATATTTCCCTATGAAGTGAGGACAATTTAGTCAGTTCTTACAAACTGGGAGTCACGTTTTAAACTTAAGGCTGCTGCTGCTTCTTGATGGTAACACTAATAACAAATTATGATTTATAAGTATGTACTCATTTTTTTGTGATTATTTCATTATGGTCAATGCTTAACATCAGCTGCTTGAACATTTTACATTTTGGACCAAACATTTTGGAGTTTATTTCATTACTGTACATTCATCACCTCAATCTCACTCAGTTTGTTTGTAAACACAGTTTCATTAACTGTATTCATTTATATTCTAAATTGAAACTAAAATTGGGAAACTGCCTCAATTTCTGAGAATGTGTGAAAGCATGTCTAGAGAAAATTAGTGAAAATAAGTTTTTAATTGCATTGGTTTTTTTTTATCGAGACCTGTTTGTTAATAAGTTAAAGTCCTATTAACCTTTTCGTCTGCCCTGGCATTTTGCCTCCTCCTAAATGAGGAATTAATGACCATTGTAAAGTCATTAATGAAATTTGCAGCTTATGTTGGATGGTCAGTAGCCAGAGAGGCAGAACAAGCTTGTTGTTTAAGAAGCGTGCTCCCTTTGTTTACGGAGCCAAACACATTTACGACTATGGTTCGATCCTGGGGGTACCCCAAGGGGACCTTCTTGTTCCTTGTGATTATGTGCTGATGCCAGGACGAATTCACCGCCAAAAGACGTCAATATACTCACCATGTTATTATATGAAGCCATGGTTCAGGACACGTGCTTGTGTTTTTCAATATTTCCTTTCATTCAAGATGAATACGGAATGCTCAAAAAATCTTCAGCTCCTACTGTTCATTCATACTTGTAGATATATTCTTCACTGATACCATTAAATAGTTCACCTTTGTTTGAGCACGAAGACAGTGGGACATGTAATTACTCTTCATCCAGTGACGTGTGGAAGCGAACAGATGTAAATAGGACTCGCTATATTTCAATTAAATTACTATTATGTTATATTGTTATAATATATAGGGGGGCATGGCAGCCCCTAACACCATCAGCAAGACAAGAGAACACACCAGGGGTGTGTTCCAGAAAGCGGGTTTTGTGACATACCCAGGTAAGTTTGAGGGTAAGTTAGTGATTAAGCTCAGCTTTCTGTTCCAAAAACAGAATTCAGGGTATGTATGTAACCATAGCAACTTACTCTCTGAACATAACCTGCTCCGGAGCAGGTTATTTTTCGGGGTAAGTTCGTTTCGGAGGTTACTGAGCAGGGCGTGTCCGTTTGACGACAAGCCTGTGGACGTGGATGCGCAGCTTATTAGAGAATTCTTCCACCGTGAGAGGGTCATAAAGCCACGTATCAATGTTTTTTCATATTCTGATGATTATTTGAAGGAGCTTTATTGTTTCTCTAAAGAATCCTTAATTTATTTAACAAACCTTTAGAGAGCTTTCATTTCACACTTAACAAACCGCGTGCTGCGCTTACCACAGAAAGCATTCTGTGCGTAGCTGTTCTTTCTTTTGCATCAGTACAGTTTTGTATAATTTAGGCGATGCAGAGCGTGTGGGAATGGCAACGGTGTGTAGAGCCGTTCGTACCGTGTGTCTGGCACTGAAACGGTTCCTGCACACTTTTGTACAGTTCCCTGGCCACAAACCTCTGCGTGTCATTAAAGATGAATTCCACAGAGTGGCAGGTTTATCCTTTCAACGATAATCTATGACACATATTTTATTACGTATACCTCGGACGTACTGCACACACACACTTTCCGTATTACTTTATTTCCATTTCAGGGTTTCCAAACGTGATTGGGTGCATCAGTCAATGAGGGAGACTATGTTAATAGGAAGTCATATCACAGTATCAATGTGCAGGTAACTATTATTTCCTGTCCCGAATATTTGAGTTTAAAGGCAATTAAACTCATTACTGGTCCACTAACTTGGTACTTGGTACTAACTTTGATGGCCAGTCTCTTCTCCTCTATTTTGAGCAGTATAAGGTCCATCTCCAAGTCATTCTTTTTGATTTATTGTGGAAGATGGACCTTATACAGCTCCTTTGCTGGCAAATATGCAAGTATTTACTATATATATATATATATATATATATATATATATATATATATATATATATATATATATATATACACTATACTATAAATATATACTATATATAAAGTATATATATAGTATATATATATATACTTTACCTGGCGATAAAACAAATAACTAAAAGGTACTTACACATGTCACAAACATTGTGCTTTCTGAAGGGTCCAATAACCCATCAGTAACTCCAAGACAATGCTACCCATAAGATGAAAGTGAAATAAAGTCAGAGTACTACAACATTGTAGAAGGCATGCAGCATATGCAGTAAAATAAAACAAGCCTACATACATACTACTGTTAAGCAGATTCAAGAGTCCTAGTGACAGGGATATTAGTTGACTTAAAGTCATAAAACAATCATATAAATTAGTTACTCATGTTGTGGGAGGTAGTGTGTGATGAAGTGCCCCCAGAAATGCCCTCAACCACTGGACGCTCTTTAATTAGGGACAGAGCCAGCTCCTCTGAGGGGAGGGGAGATGGTGGTGACCCCCCACATGCCTGACGAGCCTCTGCCTTGTTTCTATTAGCTACATTAGAGAAAGAATACAATAAAACATGTTTAATATATCCATCCATCCATTCGGTCGTTGGGGTGCTGGAGCCTATCCCAGCTGTCTATCGGCGAGAGGCGGGGTATACCCTGGACAGATCGCCAGTCCATCGCAGGGCAGATCCTGTAATTGTGTAATCAAATCTTACTTTTTTGTAGGATGTTTTTGTGTTTCATTTTGACGTGGGACAGAGTTCTTCTTGCTCCAGAAGGATTACACCTTATTTAACAAGAATATTACCAATATTATTAGAAACCTATAAAATTATTAGTACAAACAATGTTGAAGTTATTTTTAATTTTCCATTGCAAAAAAAGAGGAGGGGGTAACAAAACTAGATAAAGCATTTCCATAGAAGAATGCACAGTGAATGCTTCCATGCTGAATGTATTCCTGAAGAATTGCAAAAAATAGCTGAAACATTTAACATATCTGAAAGTAGCATAAGCACATAAAGTATAGATGAATGTATCTGAACAGAACTGGGCGTTGTTTAAATAGAGCTGAATATTATCAAAAGAAGCTAAACCAGTTGAATTTCAAATTAAGGAAAGTTCAAATAACGCTAAAAAGAAGGAAGTATGTAAAGGATTGCTAAATTTGATGAAACATAGCTGAATGTATCAAAATAGGTAAATAGAATCCAAGCGCTGAAAGAATAGGTAAATGTTGTGGAAACATTTAAAACAGCTAACAATACCTGCAGAGGAAGTAACTAAATTTTCAATTTGGAAAAGTTGGAGCATTAGGGGGAAGCATGGGTATTGCTAAACAGTAATATAGTTTCATTAACTAATTATAATTAACCAGTCAAAAGCAGTAAATGTGCCAATTAGTGTTAAGATTTGGATTGGTGGTTTCTTTCGAAAGGATATGGAGGAAGTGTGTGCCTAAGTTATAAATTGTAAAATAGCCATGTAATATAGTCATAATAAACCAGTTGAAAGCAGAAATATTGCTATATAAAGCTGGAGATCTGAATTTGTGCTTTTATTTAAAAACTGTGTGTGGTTAATTGCTAAAGTGTACAACAGTGTGAATGACTAGTCACAGATGACTCTTTTATAATATGGCTGAAAGTTGCTGATATATTGAATTTATAACTCAATATATCTGAAGGATATCAATGTAGTTATATTAAGAACTGAACGCATAAACATGCGTTATTGAACTGTTAAATATTCTAATTAACTATTTGTAAATAATCAGTTGGAACATTACTGAAACTACCCGATGAGTTAAATGGATAGTTTATCATATCTGCAAAGAAGAAGTTGCACGAATTCAGCACAGCTGAATGTGCACGAATATAATAAAAGCAGTTTGATTTCAATAAAACCTATTTCACACATGAGTACAGTGCTGTAAATCCTTCTTCGGCGTAGTGGCCGAGCTCCTCACATCACCCTGGCTTCCACAAGTTGCATTGTTCATGCACCAACGTCTGCCTCACCCTTTGGTTGAACGATGTTAAGCTACAGCTTTACTAACCTTGTAGTGGGACACTTTCCAAATCCAACTGTAAGTATTACTGATACTTATCACTACCAATATCAATAATGTGTGAATATGGAAATTTTGGTATTGTATGTCATGACTATTATTAAGTAGTATGGGATATGTATAACAATGCATATGTGTATGTATATGATATGTATATGTTTGTATGAGTATGTGCACATACCTTAACACTATTATTGGTATTAGTATTAATCTCCAAGGTTAGATATGCTGCTTGTTAAACTGCTGGACAGAACAAAAAAAAAGAAAAGAAAAAAGAAAGTTTCAGGGTTTTTTTTGTTCTGTCCAGCAGTTTAACAAGCAGCATATATTACGCTGAATGGCATATTGTGAAGGACAGCTTTGCTTTAACAAGAGGGGTATATATAAAATATAGATACTCTTCTTCATTTATGGTTTATTTGATGGTCTCTTTAGCTAATCCCAAATATGTGTGATGTTGCTGTGTTGGTGGACAGGTTAAGTTTCTGCTTTAGGGTGTGTATGCGGGAGGGGGGGTGGCTGTGCAACCAGCTGCTGAAACCAAGCAAATCTGTTAAGTAAACAATCGGTGCAAAATAAATAAGCAGGGATGTACCTTAGGCTAACACATTCATAAAAGCTGAAAACTTTCTAAAAGTTCTTTGTCTATGATATAAATTACCAATATAGTGATACATTAAGCATATAACTCAATTTATCTGGGAATGAAACCTCGATCACCCCCTCCAGAGTCGAGAACTTAAACCGTTGAGCTACGAGATATAACAGCTGCAAGATGACTTGGCTGAAGAGTTTCCTCCAGATGGAAAAAAATGCTTAGTCATTTTAACATGTTTATTTTATTAAACAAAGGCTTAGGTGTAAACCTAAGCAAATGATTATAATGCATAATAGAATAATACTTGCATCAACCATTGCAATTTCAATTTTAACATATTATAGTGGACCACGGCGGTTAGAGCTGTCTCCACATGGACAGAGGTGTGTGTGTGTGTGTGTGTGTGTGTGTGTGTGTGTGTGTGTGTGTGTGTGTGTGTGTGAATATAACATATTTATTGGTTCAAACTACAACTTGAGAGTTGCAACAGTCCCAAAACAGTAAATCTGAAGCAAATGATAATATTTTAATACAAAATCATGCATCAACCATTGCAATTTCAATTTTAACATATTGTAGTGGACCACGGCGGTTAGTCCCGTTCTTGTGTTTGTAGTGTTATAGTTAAAGTTAGGATTCAAAAAATGTTATACCTTTAGTGAAACTAATTTAGCATCTTGTTCATTTATGGTTGTAATGTGTTCTTTTTGTTGTTGTTCTTTTTTGTGTGGTACACCATGAGTGAGGGGATTGTATGTGGGAGTGACCATCAACGAGCAGTGATTTGTTTGGCGTGGGAAAAAAATGGTTAGTGCTTTCTGGTAAGAGAGGGAACCAAGATGTACTATTGTTTAATGTCTCTTTGCCTGCACAGGCTAACCTGAGTTTCTGCAGTGAATGAGACATGAATGATTTTACCTATATATAAGCACAAGAATTAACTGGGCAGTCAGTTGATGGGCCTTGCTTCTTGTGTGTCAAGAAAGACTCTTACAGTAATTATTTTATTGAATGTTGCTATAGTCTAAACCTAAGCCAAATGTGCAGCAATCGTTTTTTCTTCTGTATAAGGAGAAGGTCCAAGTGGACTAACATTCTGTGAATAAAAAAAGAATTGAATAAAACATTGACAAGGTTGACATTCTTAAATATATATATATATAAATATTTTAATTAAACATAAAGATTAGTCTCATATTTAAACATGAAGAGCCTAATGCAAAGATTGTTCATTATTCATTGCAAAGGTCACTCCTACTGTATTAACACCAGTTCCTGTTATGGTGCATCACCCACAATACATTGTGCTCTAAATTTGCATATATTGTTGAATGCTGTAATGTTGAAATAAAAACACCCCCTCAACTATATGAAAGACCAGGTAGTTTAAAAAAGCCTAATGTCTACAACTGCTCTTATGGGGAATCAACAGTGCAATGAACTCATCAAAGTGCTAACAAACTCAATCCCTTATCTGCTGCAGCTGCGCCGTTGTCATGGGGACGGTGCTCCACAGACTCTGAGTCTGATTTCCACCCCATCTTAACAGGCCAAACCTATAAAGGTTGAGCAATGAGCAACTGGTGTGCGTTTTATGCTTGAGGATTGAAAATTGTGGCCAGTCACAATTTAAAAATGCCTGTCCCTCTGTGATTTTACCCAGAAGTCAGAGAGTATTTTCCATTTGAGTGAATGGTAGTGAATTAATAAAGATTACAACAAATAAACAGTGAATGGTGATAACGGTAATTAAATAAACTCATGCATTTACTCTGTCAGTTATTTTTTGCCAAGCTATCTCTCTTTCCTTCGTTGATGCAGCTGTATTGCTTTTTCTAATAATAATCGGCTTAAATTCCTCCTTCGCCAGCATCAAAACCTCCAACTCCGCCTCTGTGAAATATGCTGCCCTTTTATTGCCGCTTTGGTTTTCCATGATGACTCATGAATTCGGCAATCCATTGACAATGTCTTTATACATACTGTACACCGTGCACATGCGTTAACTCTGGGTTACTGACAGGAGGTAGATTAACCTAACTCTTCTCAGGTATTTTGGAACCGACACACTCTAGGTAAGCAGGTTCTGGGTTAATCAACCCAGAGTTCAGGGTTTAGCAGAAGGTTAATCAACCCTGCTTTCTGAAACACACACCTGAAGTTTTCGGTTTCAGAACAGCTGAGAAGAGTTGGTTTAATCAACTCCAAGTAGATTGACTCCGAGTTAAGCGTGCGCACCTGATCAATAGAGTGAAGACATTACGAGTCACCATGGCAATAGGACAACCAAAGAGGTTTGGGAATGGATATGATAGCACAAGCATATAGCGACTACGAGTCTATATTCCGTAGATAAAGCGACACGGCTGCAGTGGCGAGTTTACATTTTAATCATACAGTGTATGATTACAGTAAGTAATTACTAAATAATGTTAGTATTGTTGTTATATTTCACTTGTAAAGTATAGAATCGTTCTTAATTCTTCACTCATCTAAGGAGTTACTTCAGTAATTGCACAAAATACTTTTTGTATACTTTTTATAAATTAAAAGTGCAGTGTTGTGGTTGTAAAGTAATGATATTCCAATAATTCAATACGTTTTATGGAGCAATTATTGCATCAATCTAATTACGTATATGAAAGTTGTCCAACACTAATGTAATAATATAAGAATTTCATTTCATATTCTATGTAATTGCAATCCTGCGGGCATAAAAAGAACGTGGCAGCAGCTAAAATCAAATATAAAAACATAATTCAAACAGGTAAGGCAGGATCATATCATGGGTGTAGACTACCTGATGTTACAAATATTTGACATATTGAATAACTAAATAGCATGCAGAGTATAGCAGTGCAGCAGCATTGTTAACATGGGTATAATGTTTTCACACAGAAAACACTGGAAAGCAGAGGCTGAAGGAATTCCTGACTCCCCAGGATACAAGTGCATTTGTAAAATGTAAGAGGCCTACCTATATATTTGATATTTACATAAGATACTTCTCTAAAGCACATTCTTTGTTGGTCTTAACAGATTCTGATGGTAATATCAGCCTCTTGGATCCTCCTGTCAGAACAGGAGCCCAGGCTGTTGTAAGTGTTCTACTAATAAGTAGTATTAGAAAGTGTACTCTAACCAAATGTTCGTCCTTATAGGACTATGAGGATAATGAAACCATTTTCTGCCACAGAGGGGCCTACAGAGGTAATATTAATACAGTGTATACACCACATGATTTCCGATGTTTGTGTTGCGTAGCCCAAAGGATGTAAATTGATCTCCAAGTATACTGACATTATTATCTCCCCTCTGCCCCAGAGTGTGGAAGAACAGCAGGAGGGGACAGCAGAATGTGACGAGGGTCCTTTACATTCTCAGTACAATTCTGTAAAAGTAACAACGAACTATGTCATTTAACTTTAAATCTTCTGTATTTTCAGTTACCAGTTAAAGAGTTATAAGTTAAAAACTACATCCTAATAATAAGTATAATGTTATACTTGGACCGCATGGGTGACCCCTATCTCCAGCAGAAAGCCGTCAATCTCTCCTAGAAGAAAGTTTACATTACTTTAGTGCTGCATAGAAGTGCTCCTGTGAGTGTGTAGTGCATGCATGAAAGTGTATAGGACATACATATACTGAAATTACCACAGTGCAGCCTGTTACTTAGGGTTGACGCATGATATATTCGTGAGTCATGACCAGAGTTGGGCTACTTGGCCTCCAGTTTTGTGATAATATGTGCTGCATCACATATGATCTTGGTGGTGTAAAAAATAGTGATGTGACGTTCGCATCGAGGCTACGAAGCGTGTACCGAGTAGAGGAGGCGGTGTTTCCACCATGCACCTACAGAGGCTCACTTCATTTAGGGGCGGCAAAGCCTTGCGGCCCAACTGTACCACGTGACTGATTCAGGAAGCGGTTCGGATTTTGCCACCGGCTCCAACACTGGGAGAAACAGAAATATGTCTATCCCCTTTTAGCGGTAGCAAAACCCTGTGAGTGGCTGTATTCCAAAGCATAAGAAATAATGTCAAAAAAATATATCGTCTAAGACCTGCCACAGTGAAGAAACTGACGTTTTTAAATAAAACAAAAACAATGATGTGTCTCCTAAACCACAATCCATACCTCAATCTTACAAAAACGCAATCATTGTCCATCCCCTCACCTCACTCCAAATAATCATTTCCATTTTCATCATATCTAAATAATCATTTTCCATAATGCCAGTTTGTGTGTGTGTGTATTTGTACATACAGTATAACATACAACATACATGTTTTGCATACTTACAGTATTTATTTTGCTGACCGCTTAATTTACAGTCTTTCTGCAAAATGCTACACGCAAATTCATGCCACTGATATCGTTGCGTCCAGTAGATGTCCTACTAGAGCAAATTAAGCTTCAAGAAGCTTTGCGCTGGAGTGAACCAACTTGATGAAAGGCTTCAATGCTTCGTAAAGCTACCCATTACTAGTAAAAAATGATACGTATCAGTTACAGTGACCATTAGAAAGAGTAGTCAGTGTACCTGTAAATTTATTAGTTTATTTCCAAAGGTCACAGCAAGATGGTGTTGGGGTAGTGTGAGGGTGGTGGTAATTACCAATACCACCACCCTCACACTACCCCAACTACCCCAATTCATTGGTAAATGAATTAGCAACACCACCTGGTCTCAAAAAGGCTGAGTTTCACACAGGTTTGTACCAATTATGTTGGGAATATGCGAGGAGCACAAATTATAATAATTGGATTTATAGCTCCTGAGTGGAGATACCAATTATGTCTATAATTTAGATTCACAAATTTGGTTATTAGCTTATATATATATATAACTATATGACAAATGTCTATAGTTTAATAAGTGAAACACTTATTATTTAGTGATGGGTAGATGAGGTGTCACTGAATACTGACACCTGCTGGACATTAAAACTCCCTACAGGCAACCTAGTTGACAGACTCAGCTGACACTGATTTTGTGACTTAATATATACAATAATATAATTTAAGTCATTGTATGTTATATAGTATTATTTCACATCTTCATTTACATTTAAAATTTATATTTTTAGATACAGGGCGGCACGGTGGTGCGGTAGGTAGCACTGTCGCCTCACAGCAAGAAGGTTCTGGGTTTGATTCCCGGAGGCGGCCCTGGTGCCTTTCTGTGTGGAGTTTGCACGTTCTCCCTGTGTTTGCGTGGGTTCTCTCCGGCTTCCTCCCACAGTCCAAAGACGTGCATTAGGTTGATTGGCTTCTGATTGGGTCTAGAAGTGTTGCTGGGGTCAACACACTGAGGTGGTTTTGTTTAAATAGGAAAGTTCTGTCAAACAAATACGAAATTTAACCTGCATAAAATAATATGATTAGTAAAGAGTCACTTTGGAAATTAATCTGAATTCATATAGATTAAGTGAAAACTTTAAAATTAATTAATTATTTTAATACTACACTTTCACTTCATCATAAAATTAAATCATAAAAGAAACCTTATTTTCCGATATGAGATGAATTATAGACGAATTTGACTATGAACGGCAAACGCTCAGGGATTCCTTTCGGCAGATGCAGCCCGACACATGCGCTTCCTTATAAACACAGTCTGGCGCGTCAGACGGTGACTGATACAGGAACTGTATCGGTCACGTGCTTTCCCAACGCGATACGCGCACCGACACAGTGTTTCGCTCTAAGAGCTCGACGCAGGCGCCGACGCATCGGTGTTACCGGACCCATCACTACTATTATTGATTTAATAATTAATAATTGAATTAATATCACTTAATTTACGGGGAACCACCCTGTTTCCAGGGACCAATAACCAATTTGGAATAGCCAATACAGTCTCAATTGTATTTAAGTTGAAGGATGAGCTCCGTACCATAGCCGACTTAATTCACCAGTGCTGTAAAACCATATACAAATAATCACAGACAACGACCAGTTAAATTATGAACGCTTTATTAAACAATTAGTATTAACTCCAGTGTTAACACTATCTTGAATAACTCAACAAATCACATCTTAATTTGTGTGTATGCGCGTTACCTGAGATTAGAGGTGTGTGTGTGTGTGTGTGTGTGTGTGTGTGTGTGTGTGTGTGTGTGTGTGTGTGTGTGTGTGTGTGTGTGTGCGTTAGAGAGGGAGAAAGAGAGAGAGGGAGGCGGTTACGCTGGCGGTTTCCTGCCGTGTGGCTGGGAGTAGATGGGTGATCAGGCCCGTTCTCTGTGACGACGTCCCCGTTAGTTCAGCTGCTGGCTGCGGTGGAGGCTTCAGGCGTGCCGGTGCAGAGGGAGCTCCAGGTGGGGAAGGGACAAGGGTCAGAGAAAACAAGGGGCGACTCTTTGGTCACGGCGGCTTTTTCTAACCGTGTTTTTGATCACGCCCGAACTATTGTTTGGTCCAATCAGGATGGCTGACGTCCAAGTTCCTCCTCCATTTGTCACTTGTATCAGCGGGGAGTTCGAACGTCTCAGCGGGGGAGCCAGGTATGGGTCCCCAGCCTGGCGCCTGGTTTTGGCGCTCAGATTTGAAATCTCTTTGTTCTCACTCACTACTATCGGGATGAAGACATTACATGCAGGCCGCAGAATTTCCTTTGTCTGGGGGGAATGCATGTGGGACCTTAATACTGATTCTGTTAATAACCGTTTATACGAATGAGGGCCCCCAACAATGGTATAAACTGATTAATCATTTTTCAGATTAGCTTTACTCAAACAAATTAAATACAACATACCAATCCTGTGAAACTCCTCTTTAATAGCTCTGAGGAGTTTCTCAACAACACAACAAAGATTTGCAGGAAAGCTCTTAACGGCGAGGCAACCTTTCAAACTATTACAGTGGCCTTACTAATGTGCTCAGCATCTCCAATGTTATAAAGAAAACTTCTGTTTGCAAAAAAACGTAACGCAACAATCTGCTCGGATGTACGAGCATGGCCATGATGGGTGATGTGTCTGATGTACAGTATGGGTGGATAAGATTTATTAATATATGTATGGAGTCTCGAGAGAAACGGTACCGCTCAAATAAATATGCAAGGCGACATGACAGAAAATTAACTTAATATCCTCATTATCGTCTCGTGGCGTAAATTCAGTGCCCTGCAAATTAATACATCCTCCTCATCTACAGGATGAAATAGACGTGGCATTTTGGTTTCTACGCAAAGGAAACAGGTTAAATCTATGAATGAACTGAAAGATTAAATGAGGTATTTAAACACGGTTCACTTTAAGAAGGGGCGGAGACCGAAGGAAACTCTGGGTTTCCCGAATAAAACCTGCTCGCGACCAGGTTAGGTTCACAGAGTAAGTTGCCATAGTAACTGACTCTGAGTTTCGATTACCTTGCTTCTTGAAACAGGTTTAAATTTACCCCGCTTTACAGGTTTAAGTAACCTCGCTTTCTGAAACCGAAAACTCTGAGTTTTCCTTATTTCGGGGTTAACAATGTCAGAGTTTCCACAAAACCTCCTTCTTGAAACGGGCCCCAGGTTTGCAAACTCAGTGTAAGTCAACTCAGAGTTCAGTTTAAACTCAGAGTTTGTTAAACGTCTTCTTGAAACGGCCCCAGATAAGAGTTAGGTTCATCTACCTCCTGTCGGTAACCCAGAGTTAACGCACGTGCACGGTGTATATATAAAGACATTGTCAATGGATCACCGAATTCACAAGTCACCATGGAAATCTGAGGTGAAAAATAAAAGGGCAGCATATTTCACAGAGGCGGTTGGAGGTTTTAATGCTGGTGCAGGAGGAATTTAAGCCGATTATTATTAGAAAAAGCAACACAGCTACATCAGCGAAGGAACAAGAGTTGGCTTGGCAAAATATAACTGACAGAGTAAATGCGTGAGTTCACTTAATTACAGTTATGTTGTCCCTTTCTTTTATTGTAATGGAAAATTAAACATAACTTCCACATCATTCTGTACTATTAATTCCATGAGATTGGAATAATATTGGATAACAGTTCTTGTTTAATAAGTTGTAATCCTTCTGGAGCAAGAGGAACTCTGTCCCAAGTCAAAATGAAACACAAAATCCTACAAAAAGGTAAGATTTGATTACACAATTAATGATCTATGTATTAAAGATGTTACACATATTCTTTCTCTAATTTAGCTAATAGAAAGAAGGCAGAGGCTTGTCAGACATGTGGGGGCCACCACCACCTCCCCTCACCCCATCTGAGGAGCTGGCTCTGTCCACAAATAAAAGGTGACCAGTGGTTGAGGTAACCCCCGCAGTAAGCTGCTCCAGAGCAGGTTATGTTCAGAGACCATGTTGCTTTGGTTACAAACATACCCTGAAAGTTACTTCCGTTTTTGGAACCGAAAGCTGAGGTTAATGACTAACATACCCTCAAGCTTACCTGGGTATGTCACATAACCTGCTTTCTGCCTTACGTTGTGGGGAACATTTTTAAAATTTTATTTAAAGAAAAAAAAAGTCACCAAAGATACATGATTCCTGAAAGCAGCTGTCTAACCACGCTTCCATTCCAAGAAGCTTGTATTAAATGAACAGCATCAATGTGTTGCTTTGATTTTTTATTTTCTGCAAGTAAAAATATCTTCAAAGTGCATTAGTACAATATTGAGTTGGCACATAACAGGCTCCTTTTGGTCTTTGGACAATCAGTCATGACAAATGCACCACAGACACATCAGAGCTTTTCTCAACAACCTTAACAGCTCTTCAAAAACATTTTCATTAACACTTTGAGTGATTTAATGCAGGACAGTTGAATTTGGCAAATTGACGAAGGCCAAAAAAGTTTTAGGGTCAGTATACCATGATGTAATGTGATGTGACAAAGCATCGTAATCTAAATATGTGGCCATCACAATGCATCATCTGTAAAAACTAATCGCAAGGACATCCAACGTGGGTTTGGTTTCAGACCATAAAAATTAATTAGCAATCACAACAAAACAAGACATGTCAATATTATGAAGCAGCAAAAGGACAAGGCTGTTGTTCCTAGAGGTTCGGTTTCTCCCAACTGGATCAAGATCTTGGTTTTCTGATTGAAACTAATAAAGAAAATAAAAACTCAAGGCAACAAAAACAAAAAGGAGCAAGGGAAATATTATAATGGTAAAAAAGTAAAATAAAAATACGGAACCAAAATTTGCTGCTACAATTAGAAACAAGAATTAGAAACAAAAAATAAATTTAAGCCTTATATGTTAAACCTTAAGAAGTTTTACAAAAGTACAATAATATAAAATGACTTAGATCCACCATGAAGCTCCATGTTCCATCCAGCTCACATTCTCTAACCAGTTAGATTTTCATAATGGCTTTCGGTTTCCCTTGGATTCATCAAACAATGTGCTTTAGAGAATATTGTCACATTAATCAGGAATTGTTCGGAAAAAGTAAAAGAACAGAAGGCAACAGTAATCCGGTCTGACGTCTGAGACTGGTCTCTTGTTTCAGATCTAGTCTCTGAAATGTAATTCTAATTTTCAGATATTACAAAAATGTTTGTGACACATGACACTGTAAATTCTGGTTTGAATCCCACCCTTTCATCACAATTAGTGTAGCTCAAATCTGAAGAAAAAGGTGGGGGTGTAAGAATCCCAGGAGTGATGAAGTGTCTAAGCTAAGCTGGCTAAGCTACACTGGTAAACCTGAGACGGCCGGACCCAGACATTCATCCTTTTCATGTAGACCCACCACTTTACATGAGTAACAGTGAGCCTAAATAGCAGCATAGGTGCCTGCTGCAAAACGCTACGGCACCTAGGACGGATGCCAAGTCATCTACAACAGATGCTGCTCCATTGACAGGAAACGCAGCAGCATTAGGATGACACGGTCGGTGAGTGTGGACGTTTTGAGAGCGCTTACAAAGTTCCGCTTGCCAGCTTCCTTCTGCTTCCCTGAGGTGCAAGTTAAGGCAAATCAGCAACACAAAAAGAAACGATAACACTGCCACCAGTAATCAAATGTTCAGGTTGGCAACAGCCTGTTTTTTCCAGAATCAAAGTAATAATTAAAACATTTTCAAGCAAGCACTAGTGTAAGACTGATGACATGCGCCGGTCCCCAACTGAGGCTGTAATGGAGAAAACTGCTGCTGTGTGTAAACACTTCCTTCTCATGCCTGTGTCAATCAGACTATTATTTGACTACATTGACGATCTGGTCTCACTGCAACCTGCTGACTAAACAGGCCAAATCCAGGGAAAACTAGCAGAACAAATCTCAGCAGCAGGAGAATTTGATCTAACATCTAAGCTGAACAGAGGTTTTCCAAGCTGTGGTCCTTGGTTTATAATGTGAAGTTACTCAATGGAAGCATTGCCCCAAATGAAGCTATATTACAAATACAATCAAAGGATTATTTAACTGCTAAATCATACAACTTTCATTTTGTTTTTGTAGTTTTACCCACATTTACGACTGGAGACTGTAAGCAGCCAATCATGGTCAGACTGATCTGTGTCGTCCTTTTAAATTTTGTCTATGGTCTTTCACTTAAATAGATTCATTTGGTCCTTTAGGAGGAAATAAAACCACTTTGAGGGCTGCACTCAAATAAAATCAAACCAACACATTATTATTCATTAATTCATCAATATGCTTCACCACGAAGCATTTTCAACTGTTTAAACCAGAGATGAAAAAAACAAAACAACAAAAGACATTTACATTCAGTAATAAACAACACAGGATCCGGGAAGTGAATGCTCAGCTGATCTGCTGAGCTCTACAAAAAGGTCCTGACTACTGGTGAAATGATGATGGTAAACAGGTTAGAGTCTGCTGTCAGTGGGTTCAGATTCTGATCTTACAGGTATTGCTCCTTAACTCCAGAACTGGATCACCATGTAAACTCATAGCGGCACCATTTGGCAATCAAGACTTACAAACTTCGGGGACAGAAGACAACGTCCACAATTGTGCTGTGCATCCTCCTCCTCTACACGCCTGAGTCTGCATACATTCCGTTGATCAGGTAGTCCACCTGGGTGTAATCCTTTCTTCTGTAGCTCTCATAGGCCTGAGTGACAAACACGGATACGGTGACCAGGAAGAAGAGCAGGCCAAAGAGCAGCACAGCTAGTAAAGACGCCGTGTCCAGCAGCTGCCTGGTCAGCGCGTCCTCTGCTACATCTATCACTGGGATGCTGGTTACTGCAGCAGCTGAATCACTGCGATTCGTAGGAGCTGATGATGTTTCTGTCGTTGCTGCTGCTGCTGCCGTCGTTGTCGATGCCGTCGATGTCGATGCCGTCGTTGTCGTCGATGCCGTCGTTGTCGTCGATGCCGTCGTTGTCGTCGATGCCGTCGTTGTCGTCGATGCCGTCGTTGTCGTCGATGCCGTCGTTGTCGTCGATGCCGTCGTTGTCGTCGATGCCGTCGTTGTCGTCGATGCCGTCGTTGTCGTCGATGCCGTCGATGCCGTCGATGCCGTCGATGCCGTCGATGCCGTCGATGCCGTCGTTGTCGTCGATGCCGTCGATGCCGTCGTTGTTGTCGATGCCGTCGTTGTTGCTGTTGCTGTTGTTGTGCTTGATGTAGAGGCTGGTCTTGTGGTCGTCACCACTATGGTGTTGACTGCGTTTACTTCAAGTGTACTCTTGGCAGCAACGACAACATCTCTCGATACACTGGAGGAGAAGGAATCAGTGAGGACCACTAGCAGGCAGAGGAAGCAGAGACACACTGAAGGACTCAGTTGGAACATGGAGTGGAACAGGGACATGGTAGACACTAGAGAACACAAACATAAAACAGGCACCGTCAAGGAGACAAATAAAAAACAGAAGGCAGCATCCGCTGTCTGGACAGCAGTGATCACAACTTTATAATTATAATGAATTACAATATCAATATCAATTCAATCTAATTCAATCTACTACACCTCTGCAATTAATTCTCCTTGTGCAAGGTTTATCTCTCAATGTAAATCTTGGTTCCGAAACGTTCGGGGGACGTATTACACTTTATACTTTGTATTAGTTGTTCAAACTCTAAAACAGAACCTATGGAGTCAAATTAGGGTCACATCAGATTTGTGACTGCATAACAAGATGTGTGTGGGCGTAAACCAATCTGTGCGTGCGTAAACCAATCTGTGTGTGCTGTGCTTTGGTATCGGTGACATCTTGAGAGATTCAGCAGCAACACTAGGCTTCTGTTTCCTTGTAGACGGTGTTGATCAGCGGGAAGCATCAAGATGCTGCACTGAAATCCAAGCCTGTCTAACAACTGCAATACATATCAGGCTGTTTAAAAGCATTGTTAAAGTAAAGGTGTTTGTTATGGTCTGATAAACGATCACACAGAATCACAACGGTAGCGTTACTAGAACTTAACTTCAGCTGCATCATAACATAGCATGGCACTGCTAATAACCTGTCGGCTAACATGCTACATTGACGTATGATAGAAACACCAGTTTAACGTTTGCGCAACTGCATCACCTCCGCAAATCACGAGAAAACGTCACACTTCATACACATGAATATGAGCCGTCATGTCTGTCTGATCATTAAATATAATTAAAGCCATCAGTAGTGATGGGTAGATGAGGCGTCATGAAACGTTTCGACACATTGCAAAACTGTATTGATACTGTGCCGATACTGTGTCACTGAATACTGACACCTGCTGGACATTAAAACTCCCTACAGGCAACCTAGTTGACAGACTCAGCTGACACTGATTTTGTGACTTAATATATACAATAATATAATTTAAGCTATTGTATGTTATATAGTATTATTTCACATCTTCATTTACATTTAAAATTTATATTTTTAGATACAGTCGATAAAGTGGACATGTATCATAACGTAAAAATCTAAGTGAACATGTTGTGAATAAAGATGCCTTTTTTTTGTTTTTTTTTAAACAAATTTGGTCTCTCTGCCCACTGCAATGAGGAGATCCTGCCCAAGGTTATCTAGAAACAACACACTGCCATTTTAGTACACCATTTCCAAACAACAAGAAACAAATAATGCTGAATAACATGCCTGAAGTGGGTGTAGACAGCTGCTGTTCTGACTGCAGTCTACTGACGGCCTCATTGCACTTGGAGGAACCAGGGTGATTTAAATCTGGGGTCTAGAAGTGTTGCTGGGGTCAACACACTGTGAGGTGGTTTTGTTTAAATAGGAAAGTGCTGTCGAACAAATGTGACATTTAACCTGCATAAAATACTGTTATTAGTAAACTAAGAGTCATTTTGAAATTAATCTGAATTCAGATAGATCAAGTGAAAACTTTTAAAAATTAATTAATTATTTTATGAATACACTTTCACTTTATTATAAAATTAAATAAAAAATACACCTTATTTTCCGATATGAGATGAATTATAGATGAATTTGACGATGAACGGCAAACGCTCAGGGATTCCTTTCGGCAGATGCAGCCCGACACATGCGCTTCCTTATAAACACAGTCTGGCGCGTCAGACGGTGACTGATACAGGAACTGTATCGGTCACGTGGTTTCCCAACGCGATACGCGCACCGACACAGTGTTTTGCTCTAAGAGCTCGACGCAGGCGCCGACGCATCGGTGTTGCCGGACCCATCACTAGCCAGTGGACTAGCTTGTTGCTGCTTGTGGAGCTTTCAGGATCTGCTGTGCCACGTCAAAGGACTGTGACAACTTCCTTGTTCATTAGCCAATCAGAGCGTGGAGGCAAATTATGGTCACGTTATTTTACTTCTGAATTTAGCCCGGATTTCTGCATAATTTTCCCTAAATCATAAGTGTAAGCATGGTATAGCCCCACTAAGTCTACAAGTACAAATCTTACGCACGCACAGATTGGTTTAGACACGCACAGATCCAATGTGACCCTAGTTTGACTCCATAAGAACCTGGCTGAAACCATCGCCCTAACCGTCGTTTTTCTGCCTTGATCTGGCAGAATATTTATAGAAGTCACGTATGTAAAATTAATCCGGATTAAACAGTGACGTCTGTCAAAGTCCAAATGTTTAAGGAGCGTCGTCGATCAACTTAAGAACAGAGCTCCATTGTGGCACCGTGGAGACGTGGAGCCCAGTGACGAGAATAAATAAATCAGACAAAGACCAAACTCTTTTCTCAAACACGAGTTATCATGATGATAACTGTCCGAGACGCGGTGCGTTTGTCGGGTTTCATTCCACGAGCGAAAAATGTGTTCAACTATAGAACAAACACGACGAACAACACGCTAACGTTCAAACGCAAATCTTGAAAATCACACTCATGCATCAACAAAGCTGAAGTTGTGCACAAACCAAACCGCTGCTACCACTGTAACTAACACACAGTAACACGACTCAGATCGACACAACCTACTGCTGTTAATGTTTGTTGAGGCCAACGTGATCGCACATTTCCCCCTCAGCAAACAAGACAGTACACGTCAATGCACGTTGATACCGTAGCAGACTCACCACAAATCCCTTAATGTTACACACTGTAGATGTGGACGTAAAACAGACAAGCTCATCGAAACACTTCCTGACTCCAGAGGCGAGCTTCTTCTTCGTCGACTTTATTGCCCCAGCGTGAACTCGGTGTTTGGCTACTCTGCCCTCTGCGACCACAAGAGGACGCATACAGCAAAATGACGTTATTAAACGAATGACTGCATGAATAAATAAAAAATGACAAATCTTTTGCAGGACAATCAAAATGTTAAACAATTGAAGACAGCTCATTATTAGTGCATTACTGACATTTTGCTTTCAAAATATGTGAAATAATATTTGGTAGTGATTTTTTCCGATAATATACATTAAGGCGTTTGATTTAATTCCAGCAGCCTCGTGAAGCTTTGACGTTTTCCTTTTAATTGCACCGAAGAAAATTTAAATCGATGCATCAGTTTACCTAACAGCGTCACCTAGTGGCTCGCTAGAACCATAGCAACGCGACTGAAGCACCGCTTCAACTGCGCGGTCATGTTGATCCTCTACTGTTTTGACCAGGATTATTCGCCACAGAATATGGGGTTTAGATGAACACATCTTGCTTTATTCCAGCATTTAAAAAAACATTTAAAAATAGCGGATTGTCGGTCATTTGGGAACAGGTGCATTTATTAACAGAAACAAGGTTAAAATGTTTGGTTCAAAACTTTTTGAAACAAAATGTTTACAGTTTAATAAATAAAGAGGCTATAGTGAAAAAATAACTCATGAGTGATAAAGATTGAAGAGAAGCAGCTCTGTGATATCTGACGAAATAAAAACAGCTTTTAATTATAACAAGATTTACTGTAACGTGTTTGTCTTTGAACAGTGTCACTGTATGATGTCCCATGAAGCATCTAGTAGGTCTGGAAAAAGACCAAAGCCAAAGCTCACTGAAGTTGAGTTCACTTCCTTCAATGATTGGACGCATTTTATGATGTGACGCAACAGGTGGCAGCTCGTTGCATGAGCGGCTTCCCGTGGTATCATCTGTAGGGGAGGAGGTGAGACAGCCAATTACATGAGTTCGTTCGCGTGTGTCGGCGGGTGGAACCAGAACTCGCCTCTCTCACTCAGTTACTGGCACACGCACGGACGCGCGCACGGAGCGTGTGCGTTTAGTGGCACGTACAGAGAATAGTGAAAGGAAAAGCAGCACTAACGGCAAACGTGTGGTCGTGGTCCAGAAGAACCGAACCGTCGCTATGTCCTTGCCCGTCGCCTCCAGGCTTCTCAGACGCGCGCTGCAGACGCAGCTCGTCCCTGTGGCCAATATCGCATCCAAACCTGCCAAGAACAACATTACTGCAGCGGTGAGTCATTTCCAACTAAAGCTTTACTTTATTTTCTTGCTTGTACATGTGCATCTATACTAAAATATGGATTAGTTGTCTATATAATATGTATAATATATTTATTAACGTATTTCCTAGCAGTAACAAAACTTGGACAAGTGCGTCAGAATCGCGCCATCACTGCGTCTAGAAGTAACACGTACACATCCGTGTCAGCTCAGACAAAAATAGCAACTGGCCAGAGTTTTTTTATGATTGTGATTATTATTATATGCCCACTATAACTACGTAGGAGCCTACAGAACTCCACATAATACGAATTTAGCAATATTTGACATCGCAGGGCTGAAGTTGTCTATCGTCGCCTGCTCCTCAGGTGTGACCTTCAGATTGGGCTGCAAAGAATATTAGTCACTGTGTTACTTCAAGTGGAGCAAGCCACTGCACTGCCTGCGGCTGCTTTATCACGTACTGCTCTATTATCACATATTCATCTCAGAGTAGTCGCCGTGGTCATAGTCTGCTCTGACTCCGTCATTCATTTACGTGTTAAATAATTTCAGCTGATGAATAGTGACTGGTGGGTAAAGGTTTACTAAGGGAACAGTGTGATAGCTTCGGCCATTTGATGCCATGTGACTCTTAGACAAGGGTAGTGTGTGCCCTTGAGCTGTGGCATTGATTCATGATGAGGTAATGTCACCGTATGTGCAGGACTGCAGGTTTGCTACAACACAGCACCCAAACACAAAGACAACATTCCTCTGGTGGCTGTTCACTGCTACTCTTTGTGTGTGTATGGTTAAATGCAGAGAAATTATTTCCCCAAGGGGATCAATAAATTCTGACTTATCTTCCAAGAGCAGGACTCTAGTTCAACATTGTGGGCAGATACAGAAATAAGTGACAACTCAAATAAAATCATTGAAACCTGTAAAATAATGGGCTTAGTGCAAACTATAACTATAATCAATAACAGGGCCTAAAGCATCAGAGAATCCAGTTTTTGTCCTTCTAATGATGTCATGTATCACACCTTTAGCCATTTTCTAGGTTAATCTGCTACTGTTAAAGAGGGCGGATGTGTACACTTTGCATTTATCACAACTCCAACACATTGGTTTTCATTCAATCAGAGTGAATGTGAGTGTAAGATGGATTATTTCCTTGGCACTATGGACTAAGCCATCTGTGTCTGTGCATCCTTCAGGACCAGGCCATTGGCATAACAGTCCTTTTTGGGCTCATCATGGCTCCGTCATGTTGGATACTGGCTCATCTAGAGGACTACAAGAAGAAATAACCAGACCAGGAGATGTAGAGCGGAACAGCCAGTCAGCACGCTCCCTCCAGTTGTCTCCTCCTTCAGACCAGACCCAGTCCTCTGCTTCCATGTTGTATTTGCACTTCTGACGTACAAACATGTACATTTGTGCACACAATGTCATATGAATGAGAAGATGCTCAGTACATTAAAGGACTTGTGTTGCTATGTTCAAATGTGTTAGCATATTTATTTTCCTATTCTTAAGCAAACTCCTGTCATGATCACTAATCATAGTATTCAGTGGCTATGCATTGGAGCCAAATCTAACAAACACTTACAAACAAAAGAAGGTTTATTGATATTAACCTGATAATCTGAATATATCAGCAGGCAAAGACAAGGTCAGAATCCAAACCTGCAGCTTTGGAGGGTGATTTTCGTAGTCCCTACAGCAGCAGAACCATCTTAATGACTTTACTGACTGCTTCTCTCTTTATGTGGCCCAACAATAAACTAAGGAATATTACCAGTTAATCCTACTTCCCTAACCATATTCTCACACAGGCCGTGATGTACTGAGCTGACCAGCCAACAGTTTTAGCTCAGCTAATCTCGGCAACAGCAAGCAGCACATTTTATTGTGTAAACCTGTCCGTCTCCACAGACCATCGTTCTCCTAGAGCTACTGTCATTCCACAGCACCTCTATATCCTTTCCTTTAACAGTGAACCTGCGCTTGACCCCTCGCTCATAAAGCTGGAGATGCACATTTTTCAGAATTACAACCATTAGCCCTGGTTTGAAACCCATTAATCTGGGAAACAGCGACCAATTGGACTTTCTCTATTAGCCTTTATTGGTGAAACGCGACTCTAATGAAGGAAAACCAGATTAAATCTAAAACTACTGAGTTTGGTTCTGTGGGTCAAAAGCTTGTTGGGGTTCGTATGACCTAAAACGTAGGGCTTTCTGACTGTAAGCTTTTCTTCAGAACTGCCATATGTCTCACCATATACGTTTGTCAAGCACATTTGTACATTTGACAATGTCTCAAAAGCATCATTGTGTGAGGATGGTGAATATGTCAAAGGTGAAAAAAACAATGAGATCATATTGTGTTGAATATTTACATTTACTTCAGAAGAATAAAAAAACATTTTACATTTGGCTGTAAAGTTTGAAAAGCTACAAATAGTTCAGAACATATACAAATCTGATGACTATCACAAAGTGCCACGCCTGTAAAACATTATCATTCAAACATGAATTAAAAAAACAAGGCTAAATGTTAGTGTTTGTTTAGTAATCGAACAATCCTGGTGCTCTGTGTTTCATTGAAGACATAAATCTAAACAAACAAAAACAATAGCAAGGGAAAAGACATTCTCTTGGCTCATTAGCAAAGCTGGGGATTAAAATCAGTTTGATCACAGTGTAATTGAAATACATGAAACTGTTCTTTTAATTCTTAAACTAATTAGCTAAAACACAAGGAAGCAACACAACGTGGGGCTGATTTTGGAAATAAAACACAGTAACACAAAATCATATCAACAAGAACAAAAAAGCAGTATAAGAAAAATGACCCTGAAATAGAAAATGAAAATTAAGGCCTCAAGGAACAAAGCATATAAACTTTGCCTTCCTGTCTCAACAATGCATCAGCTTTTTATTCTACCCCTTTGCTTTCATTGCAGTCAATGAAACTCTTAGACAGAAAGACACATGCACACACACCCTGAGAGAGGTTAGTGTCATCCTGATGCAGGTAAAAACTATTCCCAGTGCAAACGTGACAACAAAAGGTTTTTTCAAATACAAGTTCCTACTTTGCGTCTAGTGTAGTGAAAACAGCACTGTGCTGCTCCACCAAGGCATCAGCAGCAGCCTGTCGGTGCTACATTACACAACCACCCATATTTAAACCCCATTCTAGTTCTGGGCCATCAGCTGAGATTTTGATCACGTCCTTTAAACATATCCCAGTATAATCCAGGATCCCATTATGTACCATTTAAAATGCAAAACCTGCGAAGACAAAATGATTCTGAATGACTGTGCCTGAGAGCTGCTAAAGGGTGGCAAGTACCCTGAGGAAAGAGATAATAAGGACACAAAACGACTGTCCAACACCAAACACAAGAGCCTCCAGAGAGATCATCCTCTTCCCTGCCGCCTTATACACACCGGCTATGGCTGCACCTTGAAAAGAGGCAAAACATGAAAAGTTTTAAAATTTGTCTAATATGTATTTATTTTATATTTATTGTTGTGAGAGAGCAAAATCTTTATGGTCCATACGACAGAAGAAAATTAAATGATTATATTTTACTAAATAGAAAAATATTTAATAATTTGGGGAAATAATTCTTAAACAAACACTTTCCAGCAAATAAAGTAAAATAAAATGAACATAACTACAAATACTAAACACTTACTTAACTATTCACAATAAATAACAAATATTGTATTTGTTACAAATGTGTTCTTCATGACCTCTTTGCACTACAGTTTAGCATTTTACAAACGTGTACAGTAACTGCACTTCAAGATTGACTGTTCATGTACCTTCACCTACACCACAAATATGAATTTTGTTATCATTATGTAAATTCAATATATTATGCAATTTTCAGGTTTATTATATGATACTTCGATAATAAAATGTATTGGGTCTGTCTTGTGTCTACCAATGTTCTTCTATCTATTTCTTTCTTCAGTAATAGACTTACTGGTGAGGACTCCTCCACAGACTGGCCCCACAATGCTCATGAGAAGGATGGCTACTGGCATAAACCGGGCCATCTTGTGCTGGCGAAGGGTGGCAAGTGAAAGCAGAGCAGCGGGCAGGTGGAAGACCAGAGAAGAGACTGCTGCCCACAAGAACACTCCATACCACATTTCTGTGAAAAAGAAACAAGCATGCAGTTACACATCAAATATACTGTACAGCTGTATAGCTTTACAATCAAGTTACAAATGAAAGTTGAACAAATTACTGACCTACAATGTAATGTGCCCTGTTCTTCACACCTTAATGCAAGTGAACGTGACTGACTATAGCAATTCTAGCACCATAAACCTTGACAGAACAAAATAAATTTGTTTAAATTTAAACATTTGATAGTGGAGGACAAAAGGAGACACAGAGCTTTAACATTACCTCCTCCTGCATTAATAAAACCCAAAGAAAATACTCATTCACAAAAGCTTTTTTATGTATTACACCTTTTTACACCAATTATACCAAGAGTGAACCCTGATCGGAATCCCATCCATCCCAATTCTGAACCACTTTTCTACCTAAGGGTGACAGAAGTGCTGGCGTTGGAAAAGATACAACCTGAACAGGTCACCAGTCCATCACAAGGCCATAAATGTGAAAAAAACAACCCTTCTCACTCAAACTCACAGGGCAATTTAGCCCATCCAGTTAACGTGACAGTGGGATTTTGCTGGAAGATCAATACATACACATCATAACGTTATTAACTGTAAAGGTTGGGGTGACAGGTCAGCATAACAAAGTAAATACAGTATGTGTGTTCATGTAATGTGCATCAATGCATAATAGGTAATCAGGCTTCTAAAGTCTAGTGAGAGCATGGAGTTTAGTGGAGGTTCAAGGTCTCTACTTGTGTCTTTTCCTGTATATTTTTTTAAGAGGTATTTGGTGGGATGAGACGGAATAAGAAACCGTCAGAGAACTGAATAACTGTGGGCTGTAAGTGCTCTGTGGCAGATCAGAGTCCTGTGAAAATGCAGGATTAATCGCGACGCAAAAGATACATGGTGGGATGACAAGGGAAGAAGCACAAGGAAAACAAGGATGTTAAAGAAAGGAGATGTCCTTTCCTGTTCATCACTTTCCAATGAGGACAGTTACTGTGGTCACTTGTGTGCATACAGTATGCAGTATTAATTGCTAAAAAAACATATTGTAGTAGGATGTATTTACTTTGTCTATACTGTGTTTTCTTATCAACATTAATATTTTACTAACAGTGAAAATCATAGTCAGCATTTCTACTGATCTTCGTGTCACTAACTTAAACTAAAGCATTTCCATAAGAAAATGCACAGTGAATGCTTCCTTGCTGAATGTATTCTGGAAAAATTGTTGAATGTCACTGAAACATGTAAAACATAACTGAAAATAGCTAAAGCATGTAAAGCATAGATTAATGTATCCGAGGAGAATTAGGAGCTGTTTAAACAAAGTTGAATTTTTGCAGTAGAAGCTTAAGTAGATGAATTTCAAATTGAGGAAACTTGAAAAAGATTTGCTGAAATTGAAGAACTGCTGAAAATGAAGGAAGTTTGTAAAGGTTTGCTTAATTTGATGGAATTTAGTTTAATGTATTAAGCAGCTAAATATTATAATTCAAAAGTTTTAAGTTCAAGAACTCAAAGAATAGCTCAAAGTTGTGGAAATTTCTGATATATTTAATGAAAGTATCTGCCCATAATTGCTAAAGAGAAAGAATATGGCGGAAGCATGTGAAGGCAATTTAAGCTAAAGATCTGGATTGGTGCTTTTATTTTGAAACTATTATAAGTGTGTGGGCTTAATACATAAACTATAAAATAGTCTTATTATCAAGTCACAATTACACATTAAATGGCACAAATAATGTTAATAAAGCTAAAGATATGAATTGCTGCTTTTATTTTTGACAGGATTTGCAGTAGGTGTGCATGCTTAATTACTAAATTATGAAATAGTCTCATTAACTAGTCACAATTACACATTTAAAGGCACAAATAATGTTATTAGGCTAAAGACATAGATTGGTGCTTTTATTTTGAAATGACTTGTATGTGCTAACAAACAAAAAGCTGAAGGTTGCAATAGTTTAAAAGTCGACCTGATGCAAAGGTGAATATGCCAATACAACATTATCCATCAATCATAGGTTAACAGGGCTAAGAGATGACAAAGCTGAAAAGATTTCTCCAGATGGGGAATCAACATACATACTTATGTTATTAAACAAAGGGTTGAAAGTTGTCAAAGCTCAAAGGGTGTAAACCTAATGCAAAAGTAAATACTCAAATAGAACACCATGCGTCAATCACTGAAAGTGTCACTCTTTCACATACCTTTTTCAGTTAGGGTGCCAACAATGACTCACTATGTAATGTAATGTTGAACTTATTCCCCAAAGAATGCTGAAACATTAAAACAAATAGCTCAAAGTGGTTGTGAAATTAAGACTTTTTAGCCAATAGCATTAACATCTTATAATAGAAGATAAATAAAAAGCTGAAAATTTTAACAGTATAATCCAGGCTAATAAATAAAAATAAAAAAATAAAACCAGAAATATTGCTAATAAATTGTTTGTTGATTTTAATGTTTGCTTTCATGCTGAAATGATCTGAAGTGTGTGTTGGTAATTAAACTGTAAATTAGGCTCATTACTATTATCAAAAGTAAAATTAGTGGTATTTAAGATAAAGATCTGGATTGATTGGTGCTTTTATTTGAAAATGATTTAGAGGAAGTGTGTGAATTGTGTGCTAATTACTAAAAAAAAAAATCAGTGTAATGAACTCATCAGTAATATGCCTAGAGCTGTTGAGGCTTGTTACAGCAAAACCATAAGGGTTATCACAAAAATAACTTTACTTTATGACTCCCCGTGCTTCAATAAGCAACTGGTGTGAGTTTTGCTTTCTGGTTCAAAAAATCGTGTCCTCGCTCTAGCTGTGACATCACGCACTCTAGCTCACGCAATACACACTAATGGAAAAGCTAAAAATTCCTCAAAAACCACCCTACACTTAAACTGCTATAACTCAAAGTATTACAGTAAATATATTAAAAAGCTAAACAAGAGATTAGTAGTTGAATAGGTCAAGACTTTCAGTTCATTTTGTAGATTTTGTAGTTCAAATGGTCTCTGTAGCTTAAAGTATGCTGAAGTAGTTAAGGCTGAAAGAAGACAGAATGAAAGGATTTAATTTAAGGATAAGGATAAATTTAAGGATTTGAAAATGGTTTTCCATCTATTTCAATGGGTGAATTTTTGCTGAAAAAGCTTAATAACTTGAAAAATATGAAAGATATGAATAAGAGAACGAATAGCACACTACTTAAAAAGCTGAATATTTTGATTGTTTAATTGTTTCTGTAGCTGAAAGTATGGGGGACTAGTTAGTTACCGAAAAATGTACGGAAGAACAAAACGTGCAGAAGAACAATACAGTGAATGCTGGAAACATTGTGATTATGACACGTACACTTGGTGCGTACAATGATTAGTTATTGTAATATATTTGTCGATAAGCTCTGTTGCAGTCTTGTGCACAGACATTTTTAAGGGCAGTGGCCCAAAACAAAAGAAGGGTAGGTTAGACTATATCCAAATAAAAGACAAAGGACTTTTCATAATATATAATAATCATAAAAACATTGAAACACAGAAATTAGGGTGAGGAGGGGGATTGAACCGCAGACCAGCTGCTCCAAAGTCCAACACTACTTGTTGAGCTACAGTACCAGGACCTATGTTAAACTCTGAAAAAAAAAAAAAAAAAAATATATATATATATATATATATATATATATATATATATATATACACACACACACACACACTCTATTCTCACCCTCCGCGGGTGGTCTCATCCACTTTCCAAGCTCGGG
This sequence comes from Betta splendens, assembly GCF_900634795.4. Taxonomy (NCBI): domain Eukaryota; kingdom Metazoa; phylum Chordata; class Actinopteri; order Anabantiformes; family Osphronemidae; genus Betta; species Betta splendens. The sequence continues at coordinate 561,658 of NC_040886.2, forward strand.
TCCTCTACCAGAGGCCAGGGAGCTTGAGGGTTCTGCGCAGTATCTTTGCTGTTCCTAGGACTGCACTTTTCTGGACTGAGATTTCGGATGTTTTTCCAGGGATCTGTCGTAGCCACTCCTCCAGTTTGGGGGTCACAGCCCCTAGTGCTCCGATCACCACAGGCACCACTGTGGCCTTCACCTTCCAAGCCTTCTCCAGTTCTTCTCTGAGCCCTTGGTATTTCTCTAGTTTCTCATGTTCCTTTTTCCTGATGTTGCCATCGCTTGGTATTGCCACATCCACCACTACGGCTTTCCTCTGCTCTTTATCCACCACCACAATGTCTGGTTGGTTTGCCATTACCATTCTGTCAGTCTGGATCTGGAAGTCCCACAGGATCTTGGCTCGCTCGTTCTCTACCACCTTGGGAGGTGTTTCCCACTTTGACCTTGGGGTTTCCAGTCCATACTCCGCGCAGATGTTCCTGTATACTATGCCAGCCACTTGGTTATGGCGTTCCATGTATGCTTTGCCTGCCAGCATCTTACACCCTGCAGTTATGTGCTGGACCGTCTCTGGGGCCTCTTTGCACAGTCTACACCTTGAGTCTTGTCTGGTGTGGTAGATCTGGGCCTCTATGGCTCTGGTGCTCAGGGCCTGCTCCTGTGCAGCCAGGATGAGTGCCTCTGTGCTGTCCTTCAGCCCAGCCCTTTCAAGCCATTGGTAGGATTTGTTGAGATCAGCCACTTCAGTTATGTTCCGGTGGTACATCCCGTGCAAGGGCTTGTCCTCCCATGATGGTCCCTCTTCCAGCATCTCATCCTCTGTTCTCCACTGCCTGAGACATTCACTCAGCACGTCATCTGTCGGGGCCTTATCCTTGATGTACTTATGGATCTTGGATGTTTCATCCTGGATAGTGGCTCTCACGCTCACTAGTCCTCGGCCTCCTTCCTTGCGGCTAGCGTACAGTCTCAGGGTGCTGGATTTGGGGTGGAACCCTCCATGCATGGTGAGGAGCTTTCGTGTCTTAACATCTGTGGTCTGTATCTCTTCCTTTGGCCACCTTATTATTCCTGCAGGGTATCTGATCACTGGCAGAGCGTAGCTGTTTATTGCCCGGGATTTGTTCTTGCCATTGAGCTGGCTTCTTAGGACTTGCCTTACTCGTTGGAGGTATTTGGCTGTTGCCGCATTCCTTGTTGCCTGTTCAAGGTTGCCGTTTGCCTGTGGTATTCCAAGGTACTTGTAATTGTCCTGAATGTCTGCTATTGTTCCTTCTGGGAGTGAGACCCCTTCTGTGTGGATTACCTTGCCTCTCTTTGTCACCATCCTCCCACATTTCTCTAGTCCGAATGACATCCCGATGTCTGAGCTGTAGATCCTGGTGGTGTGGATCAGCGAGTCGATGTCTCGCTCACTCTTGGCGTACAGCTTGATGTCATCCATGTAGAGGAGGTGACTTATGGTGGCCCCGTTCCGGAGTCGGTATCCATAGCCAGTCTTGTTTATTATTTGGCTGAGGGGGTTCAGACCTATGCAGAACAGCAGTGGGGACAGTGCATCTCCTTGGTATATGCCACATTTGATGGATACTTGGGCAAGTGGCTTCCAATTGGCTTCAAGGGTGGTTCTCCACAACCTCATCGAGTTTGCAATGAAGGCCCTTAGAGTTCTGTTGATGTTGTACAGCTCCAAGCATTCAGTGATCCATGTGTGTGGCATTGAGTCATAGGCTTTCTTGTAGTCGATCCAGGCTGTGCACAGGTTGGTGTGTCACATTCTGCAGTCTTGGGCGACTGTTCTGTCTACCAGGAGTTGGTGTTTGGCTCCTCTGGTATCCTTACCAATGCCCTTCTGTGCTTCGCTCATGTATTGACTCATGTGCCCACTTATCTTAGCTGCGATGATGCCTGACATGAGCTTCCATGTTGTGGAGAGACAGGTTATTGGCCGGTAGTTGGATGGGACTGTGCCCTTTGAGGGATCCTTCATTATCAGGATCGTTCGCCCTTCGGTTAGCCATTCAGGGTGAGTCCCATCCCTTAGCAGCTGGTTCATTTGTGCTGCCAGGCGCTCATGGATTGCAGTGAGCTTCTTTAGCCAGTAGGCGTGGATCATGTCAGGGCCATGTGCTGTCCAGTTTTTCATACCTGAGACTCTTTGTTGGATGTCTGCCACTGTGATAGTCACTGGATTCTGTTCAGGGAGGTTGCTGTGGTCTTCCCTCAGATCCACCAGCCACTGTGCATCACTGTTGTGTGATGCCTCCCTTTCCCATATACCCTTCCAGTACTGTTCAGTTTCCAGCCTTGGTGGGTCTGCTCTGTTGTTATTACCCTGCCATTGAGAGTACACTTTCGCAGGTTGTGTTGCGAACAGCCGGTTTATTCGTCTGGCTTCGTTATCTCAATATCAGGATGCCGAACAATAGAAAAATAGGGGAGCAACGTTTACATTAACTAAAGAGGAAGCTTCAGAAGGCTGAAGTTAAAGGCTGAATACCACCTCTTTATGGACCAGCTTATTAAAAAAGTCTATGCTGAAGTCGCGCCAAACAAAGAGCTGCAGTGTCACGACAGCAAAGTATGGTAGTTGCCACATAACCGAGTTTGTCATCCCACAAAGAGAGAGATAGAGCAACAGCCAGTGGAACATCAGATGAAGGTGCATTTGTTCGTAGCAACTTCATCCCCAAGCTGTGCTACTATGCTCTAAGGAAATTGCTGAACAATATGGGCATCCTTACAGTGATAGCACACTGGATAAACTACATCATGTGGATGACTGTTTAGTTTCTGAGGCAGTGTTCCTTTATCATAGTCTTGTCTCCTTATGTGCAAGAGGAGGATTTTACTCTTTTACTCACCAAGTGGATGAGCAACATACAGAGGCTTCCGCAGACCCAAATGATTTGGAGGCATAACACCAAATCACCTGTTGTTGCGAGCGGCATCATCGTTGCCTCTTGGCTCCCTCTTTGTTTGCTTCAAAAAGCTGAAGAACAATTAATTTTGTATATGTTTAAGTTGTAGTTTTCGTTATTTACACAGTTTTGGTAATTATTATTATTATAATTAAGGGGCTGGTGTGTAATGGTCATGTGACAGGTTAGGTATTATGTTGTTTTGTTTGTGTTTGATAAGTGGTTTAAATACATGATTGTTTCTGTTTGATTATTAGATGCACCTGCTTGCCTGTGCGCAATGGTATGGTGTTATTGTCGACCGCTTGCACTAATTCCTATGTTTGACTTCAAGTGTTACATCTACCTTTTTCATTAAATATCTAAAGTACCAACCTGAAGAGGTCTTCATGAGTCTGCTTGGGAGTTAGCGTGGCGTGGGTACAATTAGGCTCTGATGCTCGTGAAAAAGTAGTCAGGAGACTGTACTTTACATTGAGTATATAAACATTGAAATAAGTTAACTTGTGAAATGCAAGTTGTAATCTATCAAGTTTTATATATATATATATATATATATATATATATATATATATATATCATGCTACCACTATTTATATATATATATATAAATAACATGCAACCACTATTTTCTTGCCAATAGACTGAACCATGTCCACAAATGGATAAAACCCATGCCAGCAGACTCCTCCTGGATAAACATTGAACAAACATTTTGTGCAAATATTAAAGTTGCAGATCTGCCCTTTATCAGCACCAAAATCAAACATCATAGTTGTTACCAGAACATTAGCATAAAAGCAGCTCTGCAAGCCTGGTGGGATTTTCTTAAAATTAATGGGTCTTCGCTTACTCTTTGCCAAAACACACCTCTCTGGAACAATCCAGACATCATACAAAACAAAAAGGCAATCACTTTACAACTTGGCATATCAAAGGGATAACACAGCTGAAACATGTTTTCACAAGAGACATGTTTACCTCTTTTGAAGAACTAGTGTCTCACTATGAAATCACTAGTGCCAATTTCTTAGAATACCAACAACTAAAGTCAATTCTTAATGCAAAAAGTAAGAATACTACCATCCATATGCAACCACCACCAGTAATAGAGCGATTTATTGATATATCAGGGAAAAGGACAGTATCCAAAATCTATATCTTAATTTCCAATGTAGACCAGACAGTGAGCCTTCCGATCTCTAAATGGGAAGCTGATCTCAATATCACCACTAATTACACGTTCTGGAATAATATATGCTCTAATTTATTCAGAATGACAAAAAATACAAATTTACAACTAATACAATACAAAATTCTTCATAGAACTCACTATACAGGACAAAGGATGTTCCAAATGCGTCTCACAAACTCAAATATTTGCCCTCAATGTACAGATAACACAGCAGATGTTGCAGGGGGGGTTGGCGGACTACTCAGGCTACAACCTTCATTGGGCCCTGGGCGGAGGCTGGCCCTCAATGCACAACCGCAGAGTATGTGTGTGGGTTTGAGTGTAGCACTACACGGGGCGAGCATGGGCATACTTGAGCGAGAGAATGGGTAAGTGTGAAAGAAGGGTGAGGATGGCTCTGTCTGTGCTGCGTGTGGCGCCTGGGCAGTAGTACTGCGGTCCCTGGGTCTCGGCTGTCCCTTCCTGGCTGGGGGTTGTGGGGGGTGGTGGGATAGGTAGCAGAGCCAGTCGGGAACCTGGCTCTGGGGACCCTGGTGCTCTGCTTCCCAACTACATTTCTCCGCATTCATCCACTTAGGTCTGCAAGGGGCGTCCTGCTGATGGAGGGACCGGGGCTACTGGGAAGTGGTTCCGTCCCTTCCAAGTGGGATGCTCTGCAGTTTTAATTGCATTGGTCATACACACTTGTCCAGGAATCTGGGAGCTCCTTCCGGGGGGGCCAGTAGACGGAGCCTTCCCATTGATGGCTCTGTCTGCTGGACCCCTCGGAGAATTGGCTATCTGCCAAAGTTCCTCATACTTAGCCACATGCACATACATTTAGGGCCGGGGGTGGGCTCCTTCACTGGGGCCTGGGGCTGAGGCCAGTTGTGGCCTCAGCCACAACTGGCCTAAAGCGTTGAGACGATGAAAGCGACTGAAAAACGGGGCGAAATAATAATAATAAGAAGAGGAAAAATAAAGAGCGAAGATATCAATAGTGTGAGAGCTGTTCAGCTCTCCCACTAATAATAAGAAGAGGAAAAATAAAGAGCGAAGATATCAATAGTGTGAGAGCTGTTCAGCTCTCCCACTAATAATAAAGACCGAAGATATCAATAGTGTGAGAGCTGTTCAGCTCTCCCACTAAATATTATCCGCTACACGTTTTCTAGTGGACGTAGTGACGCCACGTCTTTTAAATTTTGTTTAAACGACGGAAATAATCATCGTAATTCTCTTTACAGCGATCGTGACTGTTTAACTCTATGACATGACGCTAGGACTCAGATCTACGACCCAATATTGCTGCAACATGTTTGTTCTTCACATTTTGTGTCTGATTAAAACTGCTCGAGTGACCACCGAGTTGTTTCAGTACTTTTAACTTCCTGTATGGGACCAGTTAAACCAGTAAGATGCTTTCATGTTGCCAAAACGTGATTATTAGAGCCAAAGCTTTTGGTCAGAAGCTTAATTATGTCTTATTTTAAATACAATGAGCTCTGCTTTGTTATATTTACAGATGTAATACACCAAGACCAGTAGAACCTTCTACTGGTCTTGGTTCTACTGATGTGCCCAATGCACATCAGTAGAACCTGACAAGAAACTTCTTGTCAAAAGATATTGGCATGAATCACTTTTTGGCAACGTGGAAACAGCTTCTTACTGGTTGTACTGGTCTCAAACAGGTGTAGACAGCGGTCAAGTGAGCTGGATGCTCATTAAAACTGTTAATATAACCAAGAAGAGTTTGATAAAAATGAGGCAGAAATAAGCTTCTTATCAAACAATATTGGCTGTAATCACTTTTTGGCAACGTAAACACAGCATCTTACTGGTTTAACTGGTCTCAGACAGGTATGGAAAGTGATAAGATGTATTGGATGCTCATTAAATCTATTTTTATAATCCAGCAGAGCTCCATGAACTTAAAATAAGGGAGAAAGAAGCTTTCAGTAAACAGATATTGGCTTAAATCACTTTGTGGCAACATAAAACCAGCATGCTACTGGTTCTACTGGTCTTGGTGTATTACATCTGTAAATATAACAAAGCAGAGGTCAGTGTATTTAAAATAAGACATAATTAAGCTTCTGACCAAAAGCTTTGGCTCTAATAATCACGTTTTGGTAACATGAAAGCATCTTATTGGTTTAACTGCTCCCATACAGGAAGTTAAAAGTAGTGAAACAACTCGGTGGTCACTCGTGCAGTTTTAATCAGACTCAAAATGTGAAGAACAAACATGTTGCAGCAACATTGGGTCGTAGATCTGAGTCCTAGCGTCATGTCATTGAGTTAAAAAGTCACGATCGACGATCGCTGTAAAGAGAACTACGATGATTATTGCCGTCGTTTACACAAAATCTAAAAGACGTGGCGTCACTACGTCCACTGGAAAACGTGTAGCGGATAATATTTACAAGTTATGGCCGTTTGAAACCGAAATAAGCAGCTGTAGTCCCACACAAAACGAGCTAAACGCCTTAACGAGGCGGTGTTCGCTCCCGCGTGCGGAAATCAATTTCTGGCAGACAGTCACTTTTTGGCACGACACCTGTCCAGCCCAGCCTTAAACTGTATCACATCCATCACTTGGAACAACTCCACCGACACATTTAACTTAGCTGTTAGGTACAACGTTAAGCTAACGTTAGCTAGCCTTCTAACTGAGTCATACTGCATCATTTGTCATTTGCCCAAACAACCAGACGTGCCCATTTTAACATTTAACGAGTCAATTAAAATGTAATCTCCATTCAAGATGTCTCCTCCGAACAGCAATTTGGTATTTCAACAGAAGTACATACAGCAGCAGGAGCTAACGAGCTAATAAAATATTTCCGACCTGAGAAGTCGCTGAGAGACGTGTCGTTGCCTCGGTTAGTGCCATTTTTTCGAGGCACTAAATTCAAACCAAGTATTTGCTGGACAAATCCGATCTCACTATATCTGTCCTGCATGTCTTACGTCGATATTAGACACGACATGCGGGAAGTACGCGGAGAGCCATACGACCCTACGTGGACGTTAAACTAGCTACTAGCTAACTATAAACAAACCGCCAATGACGACGACGGCTGCTGCTGCTGCTACTACTACTACTGCTGCTGCTTCTTCTTCTTCTTCTTCTTCTTTTACCTATTCTTCTTCTTTATGTGCATTAGCGGTTGACAAACAACCAAACGGCGCATTACTGCCACCAGTCTGTGAGGGCGATCAGCCTTCTAGTCAATCACCTGGACAGCTTTTGTGGCAGTTTGTGAAAAAAAACGTAAACGTAAATTATAGAAAAATCTAAAATATAACAGACAGAACAAAATAAGCCTACATGCACGTTATACAAAACTTTCTAGGACTGCAAACGTTCTGTTTTTCACCGTGCTTCACCCACCGTTCAGGACACAGGTAATTCCTCCCCACAGCCATCAGACTATACAATACAGTAATACAGTGACACACAGTTGTCACGACCTGTTGTTTTTCCTTTCAGTTGGTATTTTACTGGTATTACTGTTGTTTACTGGTGTTTTTCTTGCACTATTATTACTGTTGTTTTCTTTTTCTGTTGGCGTTGACTTTTTCTGTTGGTGGTGGTACCAAATTTGGCTTCTAATGATCAGATTGAGTTCAATGTATGGTTTTCAATGCATGCTTTTTGACTCTTTTTAATTAAAACAATAATAAACATCACTTCATGTAAGTTTTACCTCAATTTTGAGAAACACAAAACATTTTGAAAAAAACAATTATGCACATTATTGTCTGTAAGTTGACATGCGTTCAGTGTATGTTAGGGAAATTGTTAGTTCCCTTTGTAAATCTTAAATAAAGCAGACACAATAAGTTGCGACCTTCTTCAGGATGTTACTTGCAAGGAGTGAGCAGTTTACAGCAAAGGCAACTTCCTCTCACTGAAGAGAAGACAAGGATTCAGCTCATAATATGTACAATATTGCATTCTGGGAGGTGCATAGTCACACAGTACGTGGGAAATATTTTCTGCACAAAGCAAGCATTGGGCACATCAGATAAGGATGCTACACACTGGTACTACCTATTTCTTGCAGACCTAAGGCTTCAGCAAAATATGTTTCAATGATTAAATGCAGTATTTTTCCAACAGTGTACTTTCTAACAGATTACAAAAAATGTGTTTTTAATCACAGTGAATATTGACATTGTAATCTTTATTATTATTATTATTACGTTCGTTTTTCTGCATCTAACTAGTACCGCATACTATCCGCTCCAGAAACCATTCAAATATTAAAATATTCAGCTTTTTAAGGACAAGGTGGCTAATATCTTTCATATTTTTTTCATTTAATGTAATAAATTACATTGGTGCTTTTTTTTTAAGGATTTAGAGGTCGTGTGTAAATGATTACTAAACTATAAAACGTTGTTAAATAGTCATAGTTTGTCATTCAAAAGCAAAAACAGCCTTATTAAGGCAAAAGATTTACATTTAGCCCTTTCAGAATAAAAGCACCATAATAAGTGTGTGTGTAGATATTTGCTGAACTGTAAAATAGTGTCACAGTCTGGGGTTTGTTGAGATTCATTTCCTGTTTTATTTTGTAGTTATTTCCGGTTTCTGTTCCGTCATGCCTTTTACCTGCTTTGTGTCTTAGTCACGTGATTACCCAGCTGTTCAGAATCAGGTCATCACTCCAGTATGTAAAGGTACCTGATCATACAGCTTTTTTACTCTACAGAATATTGGACTTCAACGTCTCAGTAAGGTCTCTGTAAATTTTCATTCCATAAAACCCTTTAGATCGTCAACACTGCCCCTGTTAATGTGTGGTTTTCACTACCTATCAGTAAAAGGTCTGTTTTATGGGCGTGTCGCAAGCGAAGCTGCTCACCACACCTCTGTGCGGAAGCGCATACCTTTTTTTTTTTTTAATGGCTTCATGGATACGAGCCACCGCACGGTTAGGATACAATAGGTGGTAGGAGTGCGACATTGAGAATGCAATCCTACGCAATCCTCCACAGAAGAAGAAGACCCACTACAGGACTGCACGACAATAGCCAGCTGGTTCGGTAGCGTTGTAGAGCCATACATCTACAATCCCGAATCTGACCCTGAAGCTGAAGAGGAGGCTGTTGAAGTCACCACATTTTCAATTCAATTTTTCAATTCAATTCAGTTTTATTTATATAGCGCCAAATCACAACAAAGTTATTTCAAGGCACTTTACAAAGTAAGGTTTAAAACCTCACACAACTTAACCCAACAAATCCCACATACAGCAATCATTTAATTTGACAGCAACAGTGGAGAGGAAAAACTCCCTCTCTAACGAGGAAGAAACCTCCAGCAGAACCAGACTGGATGTGGGCGGCCATCTGCCTCGACCGGTTGGGGTGAGAGGATATAGAGAGATAAAAGCACAGCAACAGCAACAAGCAACAACAAGCAACAACAAAGCACAGGCAGGATGGTAGGACCAGGGACTGGATGCAGGCAGGATGGTTGGATCCGCAGCTGCCCATCACAGACACCTAACTTTGAGTCCAATGATACCTGTAGGTGAGGACAGGGAGGGAGAGAGAGTGTGAGGGGGGGGGGGAGAAAGAGAGAGAGAGAGAGAGAGAGAGAGAGAGAGAGAGAGAGAGAGAGAGAGAGAGAGAGAAGCACAACTACTGGAGAGAAAGAGACAAGGTTAGTTAAACATGGGACAATGATGGGAGGTTATTGGACAGAGGAGGTAGAAGGAAACAGAGGAGCTCAGTGTATAAATTAAGTCCCCCAGCAGTCTATGTCTATTGCGGCTTAACTAAGAGATGGTTCCTGTGACCAACAATCATTGCCAGTGACCTGAACCATCTCTAACTATAAGCTTTATCAAAAAGTAAGGTTTTAAGCCTAATCTTAAAGGTGGAGAGTGTGTCAGCTTCTCGAACCTGAAGAGGGAGCTGGTTCCAGAGGAGAGGAGCTTGGTAGCTAAAAGCTCTGCCCCCTGTTCTACATTTAAACACTCTAGGAACCACAAGTAGAGAACGAAGTGTTCTGCTGGGAGCAGAAGGAACTATGAGGAACTATTTTTAAGGAGCTGTTAGGACATGATGTAAAAGAGAGATCCTGGTCAAAGATGACACCAAGGTTCCTCACAGTAGAATCTGAAGCTAATGTTATGCCATCCAGGGTGGCTATCTGACTCAATAGTGTCTCTCTCAGATTTTTAGGTCCAACAATAAGAATCTCGGTTTTATCTGAGTTTAGTTGAAGGAAGTTTTGGGACATCCAGGATTTGATGTCTTTTAAACAACCCTGAATTTTGACTAGTTGTTCTGTTTCATTTGGTTCCAAGGACATGTATAGCTGAGTATCATCTGCGTAAAAATTAAAATTAATAGAATGCTTTCTAATAATCTCACCTAGAGGAGACATGTATAGGCTAAACAGAATTGGACCCAGCACAGAACCCTGTGGTACTCCATAGCTAATCCTTGTGCATGTGGATAATTCATCATTAACATGAACAAACTGGAATCTGTTCAACAAATAGGATTTAAACCATACCAATGCTGTTCCTTTAATCCCGATTCTATGTTCTAGTGTCTGTAATAGAATGTTATGATCAATTGTATCAAATGCAGCACTAAGATCTAACAGGACAAGGACAGAAACTAGACCATTGTCCGAAGCTAATAGAAGATCATTAGTGACTCTAACCAGAGCTGTTTCTGTGCTATGATGTTCTCTAAATCCTGACTGAAAATCTTCGTACAGGTTATTCCCACTCAGGTGGTCAGATAATTGTTTAGCCACGATTTTTTCCAGAATCTTGGAAATAAAGGGTAAATTTGAAATGGGTCTATAGTTGGCTAGTTGTCCAGGGTCAAGGGTTGGTTTTTTTCAATAGAGGATTGACCACAGCCACCTTAAAAGCCTGTGGTACATAGCCTAGTTGTAAAGATTGGTTGATTTGATTTAATATGGATGAGCTGATTAAAGGTAGAACTTCTTTGAGTAATCTGGTTGGGATTGGATCTAAAAGACAAGTGGACGACTTGGAAGAGTTGATTATTGAGGTTAACTCCATATGAGGTATGGGGAAGAAGCTGTCTAGGTAAGACAGAGGATTTAATAAATTTAAAGTTGATGGATCTAGACAGTGCTTTCTGTCATTTGGAAGAAGTCGCTGCTGAATGTTTTTTCTAATGATGATAATTTTATTAGTAAAGTAGTTCATAAAATCATTGCTGCTGAGATTTAAGGGGATAGTAGACTCAACACAGCTATGACTCTTAGTCAGCCTGGCCACAGTGCTGAAAAGAAACCTGGGGTTGTTTTTGTTTTCCCCAATTAAGGACGAATAATATTTTTTCCTAGCAGCACAAAGTGTTTTTTTATATATTATTAGACTGTCCTTCCATGCAATGCAGTTCACATTTATTTTGTTGGAACGCCACTGTCTTTCTAGTTGTCTGGTCCTGTGCTTTAGGCTATCGATCTGAGTTATACCACGGAGCTAACCTCCTCTGATTCACTGTCTTCTTCTTCAGAGGAGCCACTGTGCCTAACATTGTACATAGAGAAGCTGCAGCATCATCCACAAGACAGTCAACCTGTTCATAAGGATTAAGGTGACTGTTCTCTGTGTATCTACAAGACATTGAGGCAAAAGATGATGAAATCATCTGCTTAAATCTGGCAACAGCGTTGTCAGATAAACATCTGCTATAGTAACATTTCTTTCCAGCTGTTATAGGGTCAGTTGTGCTAAATTCAAAAGTTAATAAGAAATGGTCAGATAACAGAGGGTTTTGGGGAAGAACTATTAAATTATGAATTTCAACCCCATATGTCAGGACAAGATCAAGGGTGTGGTTAAAATGATGAGTGGGTTCATTTACCTGCTGTGTAAAACCAATAGTGTCTATTAAGGAGTTAAAAGCAGTGCTGAGACAGTTGCTGTCAACATCTACATGAATGTTAAAGTCTCCCACTACAATGACTTTATCTGTGCTAAGAACTAAGTCAGATAAGAATTCAGAGAATTCAGTTAAGAACTCCGAATATGGAGCAGGAGGACGGTAAACAATACAAAACACAACTGGCTTCTGAGTTTTAGAGTCTGGGTGAGAAAGGCTCAGAGTGAGGCTCTCAAATGAGTTATAACTATGTTTAGGTTTAGGAGTAATTAATAAATCTGAGTTATAAATTGCTGCTACTCCTCCACCTCTACCTGTACTTCTTGGAACATGATAGTTGATGTGACTCATTGGAGTCGACTCATTTAAAGTAACATATTCATCCTGCTGCAGCCAGGTTTCAGTGAGACAGAACAGATCTATGTGATGGTCACTTATCAAGTCATTTTGTTAGAGTGCGATGACTGTCACTATAGACGATCTCTCTGTACATACGTCACTGACTGTTCTGCATGTTGAATAAAAGGGACACGCCCCTCCTTGACCTCTCGGCGGTGAGAAGCGAAGCGAGTGGAGCGATGCAAAACTGAGACAAGAGTATGTGTCCATGTGTCTTATTAGCTAGAGGCTAATATATGTGTTAGGGATGTCTACTTCGGCTGGAGCAACGGGAGAGAGTTCCCGGGCGGCAAGAGAGACAACCGCTGCGAGAGAGCCAACACATTTATTAAAAAGGATTTAGATGAGAGAGATCTGATATTTAATAAACCACACTTTATTAACTTACTGTTACTTTGTTCCGTAAGAGGAACTGTTTTGATGTTTATTAAATTCTGGTAAGTCACTCCTCTTTGATGTGTTTGTGACTTGTATAGTTTAGGTGGTCGAGAAGCAGACACAGTCTCTATGCGATAACTAAGACTAAGAGTGGGTCGTGGCTGTAGAGAACGTGCAGAGAGGCGTGTAAGACTGCGACTCTGCGTCCTGGGCTCCACTCTGAGTTGTCAAGCAGTGGGGGGACTAAGCAACATGGCCATGTTACTAGAGAGCAGAGAGGCTCCGTTCAACGTGGGATGGACGCGTCTCTTCTAATCAGCCCAGGTTTTCCCCAAAAAGTGCTCCAATTAGCCACAAAGCCCACATTTTGGCTGATGCGAGATGTGTCTTATTGGTAATGTTGCATTTACTTTAATTTATTTGATTTATGTAATTTGCAAAGCGACTAGCGGTTGCTAATGCGTATGCTAAATGCATAAGCTTGAATATTCACAACACAACTTACCTGGAAAACTCTTGTTAATAGAAAACACTACTTTAGCTTACATTATACAATTAAATAAAAGTTTAGGAGCATAGCTGAAATAATATAAATACAGTTTTTACTGTTTTGGTCTTACTTGTGCTGCTTCTTACATAACATAATTTTATTGAAAGAAATGTGCATTTATATTCAGAGCAATCACTGACAGACTGTAGGAATAGATCCTTTTTCTTCCAACAGGAGCCGTGAAACAAATCGAGCATTGTACGCACCCTCGTTTGAAATGCACATACGTATAAATGCTGAGGCAGTGTTTCTGGCACTGGTCCGTTAAAAATAAAAGTGACCCACAAAGTCCTCACTTGTTGATCCCTTGGTAAAGTGAATATATTTTGGTGTTAGTTAAAACACCCAAGGACTGAACACTTTCTATGGGAGGACTTAGGCGCTGCCGTGCTCGTCTGTTCACGGTGAGTGAGAGGTGGTAAATGGCGGAAGTACAGTTTTGGTTCGGGATCATTGAGGGGGTGGTGGTTCAGGATTTGCAGGAAGGACTTCCTGCATCTGTGACGACAGGGGGGGAACGCTTTCAGAGTAGGACGAGGTCTGTCTCCATTTGATAAAGTCTCAAAATGTGAAAAAAGGAGGAAATGCACTTCTTCTATGCTCAGTGTGTGTAAATACGACCCATAGAGTTATAGGAATGCTCCAAAATGTCTAAAAAGTGGATTTTGCATATGACCCCTTTAACTACCAGCACTTACCTTAGTTCCCCGCCAGATTGTGAGTTGTAGTACCCGTTCCAGCATTTCTTGTTCTGCCTGCGTGTAGCCATCTTACCTGAATACCTGACCACGTCTTTGGAGTTTAGATTATCCTTACCGGTACTGTAACCTTGCCTGTTGTGTCTTGACCTGATTAAAGTCTAAGAGGGAAATTCAGGATCTCTCTGCGACTAAGTATAGGTCTGACGGCTTAGCCAGACATGTTATTAGAAAGAAGACAAGTATGACTACAAACAAAAAAAAAAAACAGAAAAAATACGTTGATAGAGTAAGAACTGTAGCTATAGAGACAGGTTAAAAAGAAATTCTGGCTTAAAAATATGTGCCCTCGCACTCTAGCTGTAACATCACGCATTCTAGTTCACGCATTACACACTAATGGAAATGCTGAAAAATCAATGAAAAACATGATATTTCAATAAGTCGAAAGCTATAAGAGTTACACGGTCGCAGATTTACAAGGAGAAAGTTGAACGATGATAGACGCTTTTGAAGTTCAAATGGCATTTCTACGGCAAAGTACAGTATGACGATGACAGAAGCTGATGAATAGAGCCAAGTTGACAAAAAGTTGAAAGATTATTCCCATTGACGAGCATTATAAAAAAAAAATTAAAAAAAAAGTTAAAGTAACCACCGCCACCATCACCACCCCCCACAATCCCCAGCCAGGAAGAGATAGATGAGACCCGGGGACCGCAGTACTACTGCCCAGGCACCCCACGCAGCACAGCCAGAACCATCCTTACCCTTCTGTCACACTTACCCATTCTCTCGCTCAAGTATGCCCATGCTCGCCCTGTGTAGTGCTGCACTCAAACCTACACACATACTCTGCAGTTGTGCACTGAGGGCCAACCTCCGCCCACAGTATTTACCTTATTGAATATTGTGCCAGTCTAGAAAGTGTAAACCTAAGCCAAATGCGCATAGTTTAATACAAAATCGTACATCAATCATTTCTTCTACTGTATAAAGAAAAGCTTGAAGGTTAAATAAAATGTTGACAATGTTGACATACTTAAAAATATTGTACTTAAACATAATTTTAGTTATTAGCCGAAGGGTGAGGCCACCAGACTGGGTGACGAGTCCGGGATGGACGTGACGCTGGAGCCAGGACCAGAGACGAGGACCGGCGTGGAGACGGAACCGTACGATTAGTCTCTTATTTGAACACGAAGAGCCTAATCCAAAAATGGTTCATTATTCATTGCAAGGGTCACTCCTATTATATGGAGAACCAAAACCGCCATAATCAAATATAAAGGAAAGAGGAAATAAATTTACTCATTTTTAAATTATGAATATACAAATATATAAAACTTTGGAAAAAGAAATGTATAAACGATTCCAGTGAAACACTTATTGATGTTTACATTTATTTATTTTTCAATTCTTTAAAGAAGGATTTATTCATTTCGCTTTTTCTTTTTTCAAGTCGTTTTTCTTTTCAAAAAGTGTAGGCAAATGAGCCGTGCGTGTGTGGTGGAAATTTTGTGAAAATTTCCCATAAAGAGGCGGATAAGAGAGTTGTCTTTTGTGAGATTTATTATAAAAATAAAGGAAAATAAAAATAATGGGCAAAGCAAATAAAAAGCATGGATGTTGATCGTGCACATCAACAAACCAAAAACCAACTGGGGAGATCAGTGCACACACCACGAAGGTGTGATGCAAAGAGCCCACGATCCTCGCGTTGCTTCTGCCTTTTAACCCCTTTCTCTGGCTCTGGTGGAATGTCTCTCTGCACCAATAGAATTGTTTGTGCCACCTTATCTCGCTGTGAGTGAGAATGTTTGCTTTCTCACTTCTGCATCATCGTGTTTTGTTGTCCGAAGGAAGGAACACCAAGCTTTGAAGACAAGATGCATTCGCTTTAACAGCCTTGGGTCTGGTGGGGAGTCAGATAGAATGGAGCCAGAGACCGGTGTAAAACACAAACATATATCATGAACTATTAGCCAGTCAAATGGAACATCAGATGTTTAAACTTAATGTACGACAGGGCACAAGAGATTAGTTGTTTGTGGAAGAATGTTCAGTATTGCACTTTACCAGCACATGGCGACTGTGTTGGATAAGAAAAAGCACAAAGGCACAATTTTTCCATTACAGCGTGTCTAAATTGTGTCACTGCACAGTCATTGGTCAATTTGTGAAGTGTTTCTTGATCAATTCCTCTCGACTAGTCCCTGGGTGAATGCTACAGCAATGCATCATGGTCTAGGTAGCATTAGCAAGGGATCTTTGGCAGATAGAAAACAACTTAAGGCATCTTGCAGACAATTCAGAAAGTTTTACACCAGACTTCATGGTGTTTCAAATTGATTTGATTCGAGAAAACCGGTTCAGTTCATCTGACAATACAGGCAGAGAAATACCCCTGGTAGCTTTTGACCTACTGAATAAAGCTTCCCAGAGGCTGAGCCTTGAGGTCAAACAGAGTTCTGCGAGCAGCAAAGCTGAGCCTGGGTGCCCGGCATTAAACATATCTTCGGAAGCCCTGCAGCATTATGTGTTAGCCGGTGCAACAGTTTGCGATATTGCTCATCTGCTTGGAGTTGGTGAAAGAACGATCTCCCGTCGAATGGCCCAGTATGGCATAAGGAAGGAGTTAACACATGAACTTATTTAACCTACAGGCCACCAAAACTGGACTATGTTTGTATGCAGCTAAGCTAACTGTGAACTGATTGCGAGCAGGCAAAGACCCATTTACATTTACATTATTTCATTTATTTTGTTAGAGGCTCACCTGTATTAAGAATAATTAAATATACGCTATAAAGCTCCTGTAACGCATCTCTGTAACTTCTTTGTAGAGTGTCTGATCTGAATAATGCCACTACTGATGATGATCTGGACACAACTGTTCGAGAGATCCTTGGTTATCATCCAAATACAGGATATAAGATGATGATGGGTCATCTTGAGGCTCGAGGAATTGTAATTCAAACTAAGCTTTTGTTGCTATATATAGCAGAATGTAGTTGTTGCGTGTGTATAAATCGACATTGTTAATCTGTTTATACAAATTCTATTTCTGCATGTTTTTATTTGTAGGACGACGTATATAAGAGTCCATGAAGCGTGTAGACCCACATGGAATTCTAGTGCGCACTGTACAGCTCCAGACTTTAAGGCGCAGAAGATATTAAGTTCCGGCTCCTAACAGCTACAGTAGTGGCACATTGATGGTAACCACAAATTAATCAGGTAAGGCTGCAGATAGGGGAAGTAGTATGCCTTCACAATTTAATCAGTATAATAATGTACATATCTCACAAGAATCAACATGTGATATAAGTACAAGGAAGACCAGACAGGGTGAGAATCGATAAGAGAAGTTGGGGGAGTGGCTAAAGAAGAACAACATACTGTATAAGATGTGTGGAAAGGATTCAATCTCTGGTCATGGACAGAGTGTAAACAGTGGGAGAACTGAAGGAGACAAGCTTATGACCATTTTTCATCTTTCTTCATTCTAGGCTTTCTGTGAGCTGCATAACAAGTGAATTTCTGTACTGACGGATTGATAAAGTCTACAAATATCTGCACTATAATCTTCAGTGTTGTTTGTAATGTTTTACAGATTGCGAATTGTGGTCCATGATGGTATAGATGGCTTAAGTCATCTTATTGTGTACCTGTCTGTAGCCACTAATAACCCTGCACCAACAGTACTGAACTGCTTCTTAGGGGCTGTTCATACTTTTGGACTACCATCTTGTGTGTGGTCTAACAAAGGAGGGGAGAATATTGAAGTGGCACACTATATAGTGACGCACAGAGGAAACAACCGCAATTCTCACATCACTGGAAGAAGTATGCATAATAAGAGGTAATCAAATGTTTAAAATTTCACGATTCCTCCTCCAGATTTTGACATTTTATATTACTATCTAATAACGTAATGCTTTGCATTCCTACACAGGAAGCCAGACGAGCTTGTCATTATTAACCATAGTTTCTTTGAACTGCTTAACACGAGCTGTTGTTTCAGCCACAGTACACGCTAATGGTCTCTCAAAACTAGCAACATGCTCCACTACACTAACCTGCTCTTCCTCGCTCCTGTTTCCACACACACCCGACAGTGCCTCCTTTCACATTTTTTCAGGCAATAACATGGAACCACACAACTTGATGTTAAATATCAAAACATCTTTACCATTACAATATTAAAATGAAAAATCTGTAGAAGCTTAGCCTGCACCAGAACTATATGTTTGCTTTTTGTTTGGGAGTATTGGATGGAAGAAATCCATCTGTATGCACTTCATTGGAGCTTTTTACCACACATTCAGAGGCACCTCAATTTCTTTAAGAAAGGGTCGCGAACAGCAGGAGGTGCCGAGGGTGAGGCCACCAGACTGGGTGACGAGTCTGGGATGGACATGACGCTGGAGCCAGGACCAGAGACGAGGACCGGCGTGGAGACGGAACCATACGAAGGGTGGCCGGGATGGATGCAGCTGACGCTGGACCACCAGGAGCCGAGATGAACGTGGACGGAACCAGGCCACCAGGAACCGATGCAGGCATGGCCAGGCCACCAGGAACCGATGCAGGCGTGGCCAGGCCACCAGGAACCAATGCAGGCATGGCCGGGCCACCAGGAACCGATGCAGACGTGGCTGAGCCACCAGGAACCAATGCAGGCGTGGCCGGACCGGGAGCTGCATCTGCGGACGTGGTCGGACCACCGGGAGCTGCATCTGCGGACGTGGTCGGACCACCGGGACGGGGACAGCCGTGCTCCCCTGAGCACCCCCAAGCACTCCGGGACCAAAACCTGCGCAGAGAAGGACAGAGGACACGGAGCCCCAGGCCGGCGGGAGCCAGCTTGGACCCCTAGGACCCACTGCCGGGACTAGGGCGACCTCCACCTGGGGGCCGACAGGAACTGGAGCTGAAGCGGTTACGACCTCCTCCTGGAGACCGACAGGAGCTGCAGCGGGGACGACCTCCTCCTGAAGGCCGGCAGGAGCTGCAGCTGGAATTGCAGCAGGGACGACCTCCTCCTGGAGGCTGGCAGGAATTGCAGCAGGGACTGCAGCAGGAACTGCAGCAGGGCTGACCCCCGCCTGGGGGCAGACGGGAGCTGGAACGGCGTCCTCACTGGAGCCAACAGGAACTAGAACAGCGTCCTCGCTGGAGCCGACAGGAACTAGAACGGCATCCTCACTGGAGCCGTCAGGAACTAAAACGGTGTCCTCACTGGAGCCGACAGAACCAGGAACAACCTCGTCAGGGCCGAGGCAAACTGGAGCAGTCTCCTCACTGGGGCCAACAGGGATTGGGACGACTTCTTCTCTGGAGCCAAAAGGGATTGGGATGGCGTCCTCTCCGGAGCCGGCAGTGCTGCTTGCGACTGCCGAGCTCGACGGAGCAGACGTTGGGCCTGACCGGGCAAGAATTGAACCTATCTGACATGTGGTGCCACCTGGCCGGGACACAGCTGGAGCCTGAGCGCGACATGACAGGGCTGGAGCCTGAGCGCCACATGGCTGGGCTGGAATTTGAGCGTGACTTGACTGAGGTGGAACTTGAGCGTGACCTGATTGAGCTGGGCCCTGAGCGTGACATGACTGAGCTGGGCCCTGAGCGTAACATGACTGGACTGGAACCTGAGCGTGACCTGACTGGACTGGAACCTGAGCGTGACATGACTGGACTGGAACCTGAGCATGACATGACTGACCTGACTGAGACGCAAGGACTGATGTGGCTGCTGGCTGCAGGCCTGGGAGTTGCAGGGCCTATGGAGCTTGGGCTGGAGCCGATGAAACGGCGACAGGAACGGGGGCTTGAATCGCTGGAGCGGGGACAGGAACGGGAGCTTGAACCGCTGGAGCGGCGACAGGAACGGGAGCTTGAACCGCTGGAGCGGCGACAAGAACAGGAACTTTAGCCGACGGCGCGGCGACAAGAGCGGCTGCGGAAACGCGGACAGACAATGCGTGCAGGGCGCGTGCCAAATCCCTCCGCATTAACTGGAGTCTCTCAAAGAACGTTTGCACTCCGGGGTACGCCACCAGAATTCGTCCTCCAAAATCTTGATGGCGAGTTTCACTAGAGGGAGACGGACATCCAGGCTGGGCGCTTCCGCATATTTCTTGGCTAGGCTTTGGAGCTCCCTGCGGATATCCTCCGGTAAACTCGGGCAGAGAAACTCCATATTCCGACTCGTGATTAGTGCACGGAGCCGGGCAGACAGGAAAAAGAAAAGCAAAAACTGTCACTGACCTGGACGGAGGCTGAGCACTGGCTGGGTCCAAGTCTGGCCAGATTGTTCTGTCAGGATACGGCAAAGAGTGGACCCACATGCACAGTGCCAGGATGCAAGGTAGGTGGTGAAAAAACAAGGTTTATTCCAATACTCGTTAGCAAAGACAGTCCAGGTGAACAGGTAACGGTGGTCAGAAGCAGGGTTCAGGTTAGACTAGACAAGGATACAGGACGCTAGAAAGTGGTGGAAATCACGCAACAATCTGGCAGCTAGAGAGTGTGTGAGGTGGAGACTACATACTGGAGTAGATTACTGATTATGGGCAGGTGTGTGTGTAGTGGAAATTTTCCATAAAGAAGTAGATGAGAGAGAGTTGTCCTTTTGTGCGATTTATTGAAATAATAAAGAAAATAAAAATAATGGGGAAAGCAAATAAAAAGCATGGATGTTGATCGTGCACATCAACAAACCAAAAGAGTTAGAGAGTTGAGAGTCTATCAGGCAGAGACAACCATTGAACAATCTAGGTGAAATGTCAAATGCATACAGTAAGACAAAACATAAGATATTAATTGCAGAACATAAGTCATAACTCGTATAATAACTGCATAGAAATGCATAGAAATAAGGAAGACACATAAAAATAAGGAAGAGACAATTTTTCCCATAACAGTGTGTAATGAGGACCGGTAATGGCAGAGGGATCAGCTGTGATGTAACATGAACAGGAAGTCCTACAAAGTAAAAGCAGAAACTGATGTGGCATGACTAGAAACGGAAGTGCTTACAAAATAAAACAGGAAAGTGGAACCAAAACCAACCAAGGTGAAACAGAAATGTCCTTCAAAATAAAACAAGAAACAAAAACCCAGATCGTGACAGTTTGAGAGCTTCAAAGTAAAAAAGCAGGTTAATGCCTGTGGCAGTCTGATGTCAATAACTACCACGTTCAGGTGTTCTAGAACCACATCCCACCCGGTCCAGAAACTGATCAACAATTGTAACACCTCGGAAGAACCTAGGAGAAAATACCTGTGTTGAGATAATGTATTACAACCAGCAGGTCAGTCCGGACCCAGTTCACACCATGGTCAGAAGAGGATGAGCCAATATCAATATAATTTGTGTTAAAAATTACAACTGTAGTTTTCCCCCATTTGACCTTAAACAGAATTCAACAACAAGCCTTTGAACATTAAGTTTGAGAACCACTGATCTAAAAGTTGTAACATAAAATTGTAACATAAATAAAAAATGAAAATTAATAACTGGTCTCAATGAACTGGCGGATAAAATCCACACCTCTTCGCTGTTCTTCAATGGTACAGTCATCCTCATCTTCAAGGTCCTCTTCTCTGGGCCACACTATCTTCTCCAAAATCATCTACATGATTAAAAGCCAGAGAATATTTAAAACTTGAAATTATACAAAAGCTCAATGTGACACGGGGGAAAAGGCCATGTTATAAATGAACTGATGTGAAGTTTCAAATGTTTATTTACCTTTGGTGTCATCCTTCTACCAGCTGCCCTGGGGAATAAAGCTGCCACAGCATCTGGATGTGAACTAATGAACTCCCAGACACCAGTGTCCTTTATTCCTCTTCTCAATTGTTTCACCTGACCAGAGGTCCTCCTCAAAACCATCCATCCATCCATCCATTTTCAACCGCTTTATCCAGGGCCGAGTCGCGGGGGCAGCAGTCTGAGCAGAGAGTTCCAGACTTCCCTCTCCCTGGACACTTCCTCCAGCTCTTCCGGTGGGACCCCAAGGCATTCCCAGGCCAGCTGAGAGACGTAGTCTCTCCAGCATGTCCTGGGTCTTCCTCTGGGCCTCCTACCGGTGGGACACGCCCGGAACACCTCCCCAGGAAGGCGTCCAAGAGGCATCTGAAGCAGATGCCCGAGCCACCTCAACTGGCTCCACTCGATGTGGAGGAGCAGCGACTCTACTCCGAGCTCCTCCCGGGTGACAGAGCTCCTCACCTTATCTCTAAGGGAGTGCCCAGCCACCCTACGGAGGAAGCTCATTTCAGCCGCTTGTAGCCATGACCTTGCCCTTTCTGTCATGACCCAAAGCTTATGACCATAGGTGAGGGTAGGAACGTAGATTGACCAGTAAATTGAGCACTTTGTCTTTCGGCTTAGCTCCCTCTTCACCACCAAACAGCCCTTAGCAAAGAGCCTTGGACTCCATACTCCCGGAGCACCCTCCACAGGATGTCACGAGGGACCCGGTCGAATACCTTCTCCAGATCCAAAAAACACATGTAGAATGGTTGGGCAAACTCCCACAAACCCTCAAGCACCCTGTTGAGGGTATAAAGCTGGTCCAGCATTCCACAACCAGGTCGAAAACCACATTGTTCCTCCTGTATTCGAGGTTCGACTATTGGCCGAATGCTATAATTGTTTATTAATCATTGCATTGGTCACTCCAATAACACCAGTTCCTGTTTTGGTGCATCACCCACAATGCATTGTGCTATTTTTGGCATATATTGTTGAATGCTGTAATGTTGAATTAATTCTTTAAAAACACCCCCTCAACTATATGAAAGACCAGGTAGTTTAAAAAAGCTTAATATCTACACCTACTCTTATTGGGAATCAACAATGAAATTAACTCATCAGTAATATGCATAGAGCTGCTGTGGACACTGAGCATTAGGTGTTTAACTTGTAAGTCAACGTGCTACTGAGCTCAATCCCTTATCTGCTGTGGCTGCACTGTTGTCATGGAACAGGCAGGAACCTCCACTGATCAGCACAGAGATCTGGAGTGAGGCTGATTTCCACCCCATCTTAACAGACTTCTAACACCAAAACCATAAAGGTTATCAAAAAGATAACTTCACTTTATGAATCCCAAGGCGTCAATGAGTAACTGGTGTGCGTTTTATGTTTGAGGATTGAAAATTGTGGCCACAGTCGTGATTTAAAAATGCCTGTCCCTCTGTGATTTTACCTAGAAGTCAGAGAATATTTTCCATTGGAGTGAATGGGAGGATTTCTGGAACTGTTGGCTTTCAGGCAGATACAGACTAAAGTATAGTTTTGATGGCTTAGCCAGGCACATCATTGGTAAGAAGACAAGTATGACTACAAACGAGTAAAGAAAATGCGTTGATAGAGTGAAAACTGTGGCTATAGTGACGAGTTAAAGAGAAAGGTTCTGGCGTAAGAAAGCGTCTCTCTACACTCTAGCTGTGGCATGCCCCACTCAATCAGACGCAACACACACTAATGGAAAAGATGAGAATTCCTCAAAAACCACCCTATGCTTAAACTGCTATAACTCAGAATCTGTTAAAGATATCAAAAATCTAAACAAGACAATAATAGTTGAATAGTTGAAGATTGTTTTGTAGTTTAAATGGTGTCTGTCGCCTAAAGTGTGTTGAAGTAGTTAAAGCTGAAAGCAGACAAAGCTGAAGAGGATTTGAAATGCATCTTCCATTCATTTCAATGGTAAAAGAAGGTTGAAAAAAGCTTAATAACTTGAAAATATGAAACATATGAATGAGAAAAGTAATAGCCCGCGTCGTCTTAAAAAGCTGTACATTTTGGTATTTTAATGGTTTCTGTAGCTTAAAGTATGCGGGACAAGTTAGATGCAGACAGAAGAATTATAATAAAGATTCGAAAAACAATTCAGTGAATGCTGGAAGCTTCGCAGCATTCACTGTGAGAAGGGCAAATGGGCAGTTGCAGCATTAGACTAAGCTTTTACCGTCATACCTACTAACACATTGTTGAAGAATTTATATTTTGTAAATTGATAAACATTTAGTTTTAAATATAGACTTTAGAAGCCCAATGGGAGGAGCAGGTTGAAGTGGTCACTAGTGCTGGTGTGAGTGTGGAGGCTTGTCCTTGCTGTCCAGCCCTCTTACCCAGTGAACTGGACTGGCTCCAGGTCCCCATGACCCACACCAGGAGAAACCAAGAGAAACCAGGATAAGCAGGCACAAATTACTGATAAATACCCAGCATGTATTGGTTGAGTTTCTCTGTATTTGCAATAGCATCAGATTATTTTCAAAACACATATTTATTCGCAATAATAAAAATAAGCATGTTAGAGATCTCTGTGGTAGTTTTTGTGTTTGTAGGAGCAGCGTAACATCTCCCATCGTAAAAGTTAAAGTCTATATTAACACTAGCTCACATTTACATTTTAAACACGAAGCTAGGTTTAACAACAGAAAAATCAACTGAACGGGAAAAAATCTGAAGCCCCGTGTCCAATGACGTAACAAAACGTCCGCCTGCCGTTTTTTCCGTGCACGAGCTCGTCAGTCCAAAGTCTAAAGTAGCGCGAGCGCATTAAGTGGAGAAAAAAAAGCAGAGTCGACAGAGAGTGACACCCAGAACGAGCTCACGCGCGTGCAACTATATATCTAGTTGTACAACGGACTACGGCGCTGTACGTAGATGAACACGGAGAAATCCGACCTCTTCACTACTTAAACCAGGACAAATTTACGAGAATGGGGTCGAAGCTGTGGATTTAAAGTGTACAGGACTTGAAATGGGCGCTCTGCTGCTGCTGGTGTTGCTGCTAAGGAGTTGCCTGCTGTCGGCGGTAGAAGGTATGTTGACTTTTTGTTCACAACATGGATCCATAGAGAGAAAAACTAAGGAGGAACTGGCCAAAAGATGAAACCACATTAGTTAAGGTGTTGCGCTGCAGTTGTGAGTGTATCACTCATCTCTAATAGTAGCACGTACATCTGAGGACAACGCTGGCAGCGATGCCTCCAAAGTTCAGCTTTTTATGTCCCAAGGGGACAACAAAAGAGATGTCGGAACCACAGTGTCCAGATTACGGTCCAATGTGCAGCGTGGCGCACCGCGTCTATTCCTCAGCGGCCCCTCTGGCGTAGAAACCAGGGCGCTTTGGTGAATTGGTGTGAGCGCAAAAATGAAGTTTAAAGCTAGTGGGGCTAACGTTATTTCTCGGGCCTCGGCAGCTCCAGCCATTACTCTTCGGTGTCGGGTGTCAGGCAGATTCTCTGCTTCAGTTGTGACAAAGAAGGCAGGATGGTTGTCTGCCTGGGAAGGCTGCTCGGCACAGGGAAGACTTTCTCCCTCTGGATCTATGTCTTAAAAAGCTTTACTACTGTATCTCCACTGCCTGAATTGCGCTCTAATTTATTCGCCTGGAACTGGGCAGTCAGAGGCGGAGCCTAGTTTTCTCATATGGGTGCAAGACCATATACCACGTCCCAGTTTTCACTTATTTGATTGTTTGCGTCTTTGACCACGTCTGTGTTTACAGCTCATATACTCACTCACTGTGCTTCAAGAAACATTTATTAAACCAGGTAAACGTGACAGGTAAAGCTAAAGTTCCAAAAGTGGGGCACAGATGTGTATTAGATAAAATCTACAAAACTTGACCTGTTTATTTTAGAATAGAAGAACATAGAAGATCCTAAACATGTTAAAGAACGTGATCTCAAAAGAAATTATACTGGCCTCATCAAGGATGTGAAGCGTGGTCTGGGCTGTAAATGATAGGGGGTTTATACTCGCTGTGACATTATTGTTGGACAGACTAACAAATTTGTGTTCAGGTTAGAAGAAACCTTTGCCTGTTGAATAAAAATCTGCTAGGATAGGTCACCCAAAAATGCTTTTCGCTCTGGGAACCTTGTCTGCTTTTTTCCGCTGCTGAGACCAACCAATAGGTAATTCCCACACTGCTCTTCATTAGCCTACTATATGGGCCATTGCATTCACTGCATTCAGGCTTCATACACCAAGGCTTTTCTTTTGTTTGGATGGAGGCACCGCCGACACGCACCAAACAGGACAAGACCCAACAAAAGCAGACAAACAGAGAACAGGGCAGCCAGTAGTTTTCACCACACCACTTTTTTCTGTTCAGTAAAAAACAAACAAACAAACAAACAGAAAAACAACAACTACAGATTATTACATACACAAATGTGTGTTTTATTGTTACCTTTTAAATTAATCCGTGTAATATGAATTTGCTCTGTGCAAGTTATAAAAGAAAACCACATATCCAAATGCACACTCCAAAGTTTAGCCTGATAAAAAACAACCACCTTTTTTCTTGTGAAAAACATTAGACGTTGACTAACCGTGTGTATAATGTCATGCAAGTTGTACCAGAATTAGTTTGGTAATATCCTGCAGCACAAAAAGGGAACGTGTTTGAGTTAGGGTCTGAATAGAGAGAGGGTGACAGTGTTCAGGAGGAATGTACAGAAGTGATTGATATGTTTTCCCGTGTGTTAGTTGCATGAAACCTGAGGCGGTTCTGTTCTGTTTGGATTTCATACAAGGAGTAGAAATTAGAAGGAAGGTAAGAACAAGAAACTCAACTCAGCAGAGAAGAAAAGGGGAAAGAGGTAACAGGAAAAGGTGAAGGAGATAAACTTTAGGGCAGGCTGCCTTCACTTTTCTAGGACCCCCAACACAAACGTATAATCACACATTTTCTTCTGTTGTTGTAAAGACACCCACTGATATATTACATTAGCCCAGAATTGATTTTAGTCATTACTTAAAAAATTGAACATTTCAAGGCTTCTGGAAGTTAGAAGGAATGGCCAAACTATCACTTATAGAATTGATTATCTTTTATGAAATAAAGCATGAATATATAAAGTCAAGGCATAACCAAAGCAGTAATTTGTAAAATAAAGATTTGCCAAATACTACTGAAGTGTGCATAAAGCATTACTCACACTTACACAGAGATGATTTCCTAACTTCATAATGTTAATATACTAGACTACAGCCAAGTACAAAATTATAAGATATTAAGTTTATTTAAACCTATTTAATCCTAATGTTTGTCAGTTTTTAACTATAAGTTTTAACTGCAAACTTACAGTGGACACACCTTTTTTTTAGATGCACTTCATTGGTTTATGATTTGGTGATGTGGAAAATGTATCTACATATAAATTTCTTGACTATTTAATTAAAGTTTTACTTAATTAGATGTACAGACATGAATCAGCTTTCTTTGATCATCTGTGCTATTTGAAAAGTATCAAACAACTATTCAAAAAACTGCAGAGCATTTTGCATTTGGTTGCATTCAGGGTTGGATATTGTTTGAAGACCAATTTCAATTCTGTTTATTTCAGTTCCCGTTGATTGGATTCCAAAATGATAAAATTCATTTTGGTGTCGTTGTGGGGGGTTGTTGTATGTTCTCTGGCTTCCTCCTAGAGCCTAACTATTTGCAAGTGTGTAAATGGTTGTTTATTATGTGGCCCTGTGACAAGCAGGGGACCTTTCCAGCTGAGACAGGCTCCAGCGCCCACACAACAAGCAATTCAGACGATGAGTGCATAGATGGAAATGTAAATCAATTAAATCAAAAATGGGGAAAAAAGAATTCAAATGTATACATTCTCTTTACAATGTCAACTTAAGTGGACATTTAACTCCACAGCGTAACGGTCAAAGGAATCAGAATCAAAGTTTCTGTGGTGAACATTACAGAAGAAAGGAATTACGCCAGCAGCAGATGTTTTAACAAGCTTTGCTTCTTGCTTAATGAAATAATGGAAAGTTGCACACTGAGAAAGAATGCAGGTGGCTACACACAGAAAGAGAGAGAAGCCCAACTGCAGGAGAAGTGATACCTCATGTTACTCACCTCCACCAGTGTTTTGCACGTATGTAGAATGGAGGACGAGCGATAAGGAAAGCTGAGGAGCTCAGAGTATGAAGGAGGTTTAGATTGTTTTCTTAAGTTGCAGCAGGTCAAAGATGACCACAGAGAAAACAGCATCTGTGCCAAAAGGACTGCATACTTTGTGTTTGTCACATTGTCATTTAGGAAACATAAAGAAGGTGGAACAAAACCATCATGGTGGCAGGGTAGCAAAGGATGTTGACCGCAAGAATTAAAACAGATTTGATCAGTAATGATATAATATAAGAACAGGTTAAGGACTTAATACACGCCCAATTTATCATAAGCCACATATATAGGCAGACACCCTTACATAGTCACACTTGCGCCTAGTCAGCTTATAGTCTGCAAACCTTCAGACTGTGGGATGAAGCTGGAGTATGAGAAGAGAACCCACTTAGGCATGGGGGGGGATCATAAAGTCCACAAATGTAATGTGAGTCTCACATACGAGTACAAGTTGCAGGTGTTGGCTGGTGGGAGAGATGTTTTATTCTAATAACTTTTTTTAACATAATTTCTCTCTATTACTACCATTATTATTTGCTTGTCCTAGGTTGTTATTAGGCAAGTGTCTGAAGTATGGTATTCATATTCTGTTTTATAACCACCATATGGTTCACAATAAAAATATCTAAAGCAGTCTTATGTAATGTTGGCGGTCTACCACAGAGTGTTATTGTGTTTTAGCTGCCACACTGCACCACTGAGTGCCCACTTAGGTTAGTTAGTTAGTAAGGAATACTTTTGTTATTTGAACTTTTAGAACTTTGAAATCTCAAAAAGGACTCATAGGAACCAGAACCCATAAAATGTGTAGGGTGTTCATTAACAAGGTGATCTGTCTAATAAAACTGTGTGAAGAGCAAAACTCCAAATGCGTCCAAACTTCTATTGGCTGTCAGTCACTACATTCTCTGTTGTTTTTGATCTTAATATATGTTTTTTGCAGATTTACACAACATCACTGTTTTCTTAGGTGACATGTTGCATAGATTTTGAAGGGGAAACTCGCAGCTATGTATTATGCAGTATGCATTTCAAACCGGTTAAAGCATGGATGTGTTATGCCTGCTGAACAAAGCCTACCTATTGCACCTTTAGCTGATTTTGCACCGGGAACTGCTTGGTTCAGTTTAGCAAAATGAACCCTGATTTGTTTGAGATTAAGGCCCAGCCCAGCGGCCCCACCGGGAGCAACGGCGTCCTCCAAGCGAGGAACTGTCCCAGAGGCAGGAGAGTCGAGGTGGCCCGGCGATGAAGGAGGCAGGGCCACCCTTGTGGCGGGAGGTGCCGAGGGCCAGGCCACCAGTCAGATAGACGAGCATAGGACCGTGCCAGGCCGATGAGATGACAGAGCTGGAGCCAGAGACGAGAGCAGATGAGGAGCTGGAACCGGAGCCAGAGACGAGGGCGGACGAGGAGCCGGAGCCATTAACGAGAGAAAAGCCAGAGATGAGTGCGGACGAGGAGCCAGAGACAGAGACGAGACGCAGGCCAGAGATGACGGCGGACGAGGAGCCGGAACTAGACGTGGAACCGGAGCCAGAGATGAGAGACAAGCCAGAGATGAAACACAGGCCAGAGATGAGGGCGGACAAGGAACCAGAGCCACAACCAGCGACAAACCCAAATGTGAGGCGGACTGGACAAGGCAGTCGTCGGACCCCCAGAAGCTGGGGCAGACGTGGTCGGTGCCGGACCACCTTCTGGGCCCACACAGGAAAGGGTGGCCTACTCTGGGCCAACAGGAGCAGGAAACAAGACCTGGCTTCCGGTTCTGTGTCCACGTGTTTGTTTAATGCATGATGTCAAAGAAAGATCCTGGTCAAAGATGACACCAAGGTTCCTCACAGTAGAATCTGAAGCTCATGTTATGCCGTCCAGGGTGGCTATCTGACTGTATTTGACCTAGTTCTTAGCACAGACTTAGTTCTTAGCACAGACTTAAATCTTAGCACAGATAAAGTCTTTGTAATAGGAGACTTTCATGTTCATTCATGTTGATGTTGACAGCAACTGTCTCAGCACTGCTTTTAACTTATTAATGGACACTATTGGTTTTACTGAGCAGGTAAAGGAACCTACTCATTGTTTTAATCATACCCTCAATCTTGTCCTGACATATGGGGTTGAAATTGATTATTTAATAGTCCTTTCCCAAAACCTTCTGTTAATCGACCATTAACTTTTGAATTGACCATAATTGACCTTGCAGCAGCTGGAAAGACATGTTTATCAGACGATGCTGTTGCCAGATTCAAGCAGATGATTCTATCATCTTTTGCCTCATTGTCATGTAGCTACACAGAGGAGAACAGTCACCTTAATCCTTATGAACAGGTTGATTGTCTTGTAGATGATGCTGCAGCTTCTCTGCGTTCAATGTTAGACACAGTGGCTCCTGTGAAGAAGAAGCCAAAGAATCACAGAAGGTTAGCTCCATAGTATAACTCAGAGATCCGCAGACCTAAAGCACAGGACCCGATCCATCCAACAAAATAAATGTAAACTGCATAGCATGGAAGGACAGTCTAATAATATATAAAAAAGTGCTTTGTGCTGCTAGAAAAAACATCATTCCTCCTTAATTGCAGGAGTAATAGCTGTGTTGAGCCCACTATCCCCTTAAATCTCAGCTGCAATGACTTTATGAACTACTTCACTAATAAAATTATTACTATTAGAGAAAACATTAATTAGCGTCTTCCTCCAAATGACAGAAATTATCCTCTAGATCCATCAACTTTAGATTTACAAAGTCCTTTGTATAACCTAGACAGCTTCATCCCCATAACTCATGGGGTTAACCTCAATAGTCAACTTTTCAAGTCATCCACATGTCTTTTACCCAATCCCAACCAGATTACTTAAAGTTGCCTTTATTCAGCTCGTCCATATTAAATCAAATAAACCATCCATCCATCCATCCATCCATCCATCCATCCATCCATCCATCCATCCATCCATCCATCCATCCATCCATCCATTTATTTTCAACCGCTTTATCCAGGGCTGGGTCGCGGAGGAAGCAGTCTGATCAGAGAGTTCCAGACTTCCCTCTCCCTGGACACACCCTCCAGCTCTTCCGGTGGGACCCCAAGGCGTTCCCAGGCCAGCTGAGAGACGTAGTCTCTCCAGCGTGTCCTGGGTCTTCCTCTGGGCCTCCTACCGGTGGGACACGCCCGGAACACCTCCCCAGGGAGGCGTCCATGGGGCATTCACTCCACTCGATGTGGAGGAGCAGCGACTCTACTCCGAGCTCCTCCCGGGTGACAGAGCTTCTTACCTCATCTCTAAGGGAGCGCCCGGCCACCCTACTGAGGAAGTTCATTTCGGCCACTTGTATCCGTGACCTTGCCCTTTCGGTCATGACCCAAAGCTCATGACCATAGGTGAGGGTAGGAACGTAGATTGACCGGTAAATTGAGAGCTTTGCCTTTCGGCTCAGCTCCCTCTTCACCACGACGGACCGATACACCGGCCGCATTACTGCAGCCGCCGCACCGATCCATCTGTCAGTCTCACGCTCCTTCCTTCCCTCACTCATGAACAAGACCCCAAGATACTTAAACTCCTCCACTTGGGACAGGAACTCTTCTCCAACCTGGAGAGAGCAAACCACCTTTTTCCGGTCGAGAACCATGGCCTCAGGTTTGGAGGAACTGATTCTCATCCCAGCCGCTTCACACTCAGCTGCAAACCGCACCAGCACACGCTGGAGCTCCTGGCCCGATGAAGCCAACAGGACAACATCATCTGCAAAAAGCAGAGATGCTATCCTGTGGTCCCCAAACCAGACCCCCTCCGGCCCCTGGCTGCGCCTAGAAATTCTGTCCATAAAAATAATGAACAGAACTGGTGACAAAGGGAGGCCCTGCTGAAGTCCAACATGCACCGGGAACAGGTCTGACATACTTCTGACAATGCGAACCAAGCTCCTGCTCCGGTTTTACAGAGACCGAATACAGTCCTTAGCAAAGAGCCCTGGACTCCATACTACCAGAGCACCCCCCACAGGATGTCACGAGGGACACGGTCGAACGTCTTCTCCAGGTCCACAAACGACATGTAGACTAGTTGGGCAAACTCCCACAAACCCTGAAGCACCCTGCTGAGGGTATAAAGCTGGTCCAGCTTTCCATCTCCAGTTGAGGTCAACAGCTCTCCACCTCCACTGATACCAGAGTTGGTAAAGAACTGCTTCCCCCTCCTGAGGCGCCGAACGGTTTGCCAGAATCTCTTTGAGGCGGAGCGATAATCCTTCTCCATGGCCTCCCCAAACTCCTCCCAGGCTTGGCCTGTCGGTACCCATCAGCTGCCTCAGGAGTCCCACGAGTCAACCAGACCTGATAGGACTCCTTCTTCAGCTTGATGGCGTCCCTTACCTCTGGCGTCCAATCAATCCTCCCAATCACGCCTCTTCAGGTAGCACTGTTGTTGCCCACGTGGGCATTGAAATCTCCCAGAAGAATGATGGGGTCCCCAGTTGGAGCGCTTTCCAACACTTCCATCAGAGACCCCAAAAAGACCGCGTACTCCACACCCAGAAGCACAAACGACAGTGAGTGACCACTCGAAGGCGCAGGGAAGCGACCCTCTCGCCCACTGGGTAAAATTCCAATACATGGCGACTAAGCTGGGGAGCTATGAGCAAGACTGCCAGGCCTCTCACCACGCCAAGCCTCTCACCACGGGCAACTCCAGAGTAGAAGAGGGTCCAGCCCCACTCAAGGAGTTGATTTCCAGAGCACAGGCTGTTTGTGGAGGTGAGCCCGACTATTTCTAGCCGGTACCGCTCGACCTCCTGCACAGGCTCCTTCCTCCCCCAGTGACATAATATTACATGTCCCAATAGCCAGATTGGTTATCCAAGGATTAGGTCGCCTAGGCTCCCGCCTTCGACTGCTGCCCAATCCACTATGCACCGGCCCCCTACGGTTCGTACTGCGGATAGTGGCAGTAAACCTTAATAATAATAATAAACCTTTATTGAAAAAACCTACTCTGGACCCTGGGGAACTAGCCAACTATAGGCCAATTTCAAATTTAATCTTTATCTTTTAAAAATTGTGGCTAAACAATTATCTGACCACCTGAGTAGGAAAAAACTGTATGAAGATTTTTAGTAGGAATTCAACAACAAAACATCATAGCACAGATACAGCTCTGGTTAGAGTCACCAATGATCTTCTCTTAGGACAAGGACAGAGACCAGAACCATTGTCTGAAGCTGTTAGATCTTAGTGCTGCATTTGATACAATTGATTGTATCAAATAGTTTGTTCATGTTAATGACAAATCCTCCACATGCACAAGGATTAGCTATGGAGTACCGCAGGGTTCTGTGCTTGGTCCCATACTGTTCTGTCTAACATGTCTCCTCAAGGTGATATTATTAGGAAGCATTCTATTAATTTTCATTGTTATGCAGATGATACTCAGCTATATATTTCTTTGGAACCAAATGAAACAGATCAACTTGTCAAAATTCAGAGTTGTTTGAAAGACATCAAATCCTGCATGACCTAAATCTTCCTTCAACTAAATTCAGATAAAACAGAGGTTTTTATTATTAGCCACACTGTTGAGTCAGATAGGTACTTTGGATGATATAACATTAGCTTCAGATTCTACTGTAAGGAACCCTTCTTTTATTTGAGCAATATAGCTAAAATTAGAAGCATCCTGTCTTAGAGCGATGCAGAGAAACTGATTTATGGATTTTTTACCTCTAGGCTGGACTACTTTAACTCCTTACTCATTGGATGTCCTAACAGCTCCTTAAAATTCGCTGCTGCGGATCGACCATCCTGCCTGTGTCCAGTCAACCATCCAGTTAACCATCCTGCCTGTGCTCTTTTGTTGCTTGTTTATTGTTGCTGTGCTTTTCTCTCTCTGTTTATCCCCTCACCCCAACCAGTCGAGGCAGTTGGCCGCCCACGTTCAGCGTGGTTCAGCTGGAGGATTCTTCCTTTTTAGAGAGGGAGTTTTTCCTCTCCACTGATGCTGTTAAATTGTATTATTACAATTAAAGGCTTTCTGTATGTGGGATTTGTTGGGTTTAGTTATGTAATGTCTTAAACCTCACATTGTAAAGTGCCTTGAGATAACTTTGTTGTGATTTAGCGCTATACAAATAAAATTGAATTAAATTGAATAGTGGCCAGTCAAACTGTAGTTTAAATTTCGATATAATACTGCTGTGTGTCTGTTTTGTTAAAGTAAAACTTCAATGAGGGTTGACCAAAACAATGTTATGGTAGTATTTAGTAATACTACAAGAATACTCTACAAAAAGCTTCTGAAACATCTCAGAAGACTTTTTACCTCAGGCTCACAGACTACAAGGAGTGCTTCCTGGTTTCCTCTGTACCTGCCCCAGTAACGGTCAGGCTGAGAGGGGCGGAGCCGGCTGGTAGAGGGCGACTGCCCCGTTCCCCATTGTTTTCTTCACATACCCGTACAGCGCTAATATTTGATGGCCGAAGGTCCTGCTATAGATTATTTAGAAGATAGCGTGTACTTCAGCACGCACAGTCCGATATTCGTAGTTGTTCGGGCCAGAGTTCAGTGCCACCGAGTTGCGCCGTTTGGAGGAGAACGAGGCTGCCCGTGAGGAACCGGTACCTACAGCAGAGAGCTGGCGTCCGGCCGAGATGCATCATGTCTCTGCACTCTGCAATTAATAATTAAATTAAATTATTAAATTATTAATCAATATAATAATATATAATAATAGTGTTTCACTTACCTAACTATAGACCTTTGCCATATATATATATATATATATATATATATATATATATATATATATATATATATAATTTAGATTCACAAATTTGTGAATCTAAATTATAGACATAATTGGTATCTCCACTCAGGAGCTATAAATCCAATTATTATAATTTG
Organism: Betta splendens; assembly: GCF_900634795.4. Taxonomy (NCBI): domain Eukaryota; kingdom Metazoa; phylum Chordata; class Actinopteri; order Anabantiformes; family Osphronemidae; genus Betta; species Betta splendens. Next base: position 596,520 of record NC_040886.2, read on the forward strand.
TGCTCCTCTCATATCCCCAACATAATTGGTGCAAACCTGTGTGAGGTTAATCAAACTCAGCCCTTTTTGAAACTAGGTGGTGTTGCTAATTCATTTGGCGCTATCACAACCGTCACACTACCCCAACACCTTCATTCCTAAATATTACCCAAAGTCGTTTTGGTCAACCCCCTTTTGAAAATCTGTTTTCTTAAATCAAATGTTTAGTACAGTTTAATATTGTCATAGGCTATGTTTTATTTTGATCATAAAAATGCTTTAATGCTTTTTTTATTTTAAATGGGGGATGTGTATGAAAATTAGGTTGTACTATGGTGGTACAAGTCCAGTTGAAGTAAGAATTTAATTGTATTATTAAAATAAAAGTAAGCAAAAGAAAAATTTGTTTTTCTTGTAATATAAATATTTCATATAAGTCATCAGCAGATATTCTTTTAAGAATTTCATAGTTTAGCAGTAAACTGTAAAAAGGTGCCAACTTTTCAAAAGTGATACTTTTGTTCTTGCTTTTCCAAGCAAGTAAAGAAAATCCACTGAACGTAGTTAATTGATTTTTCAATAACAGAGTAGTTGTAGCACTAGAGTTCTTTTTTGAGCTGGAAAATGAATTGTAGTGCTCTCGTTCCCTTATTGATAGAGCTTGGCTGTAGGTCGATGTATTATTTTGTTTTAGTTCCTAGTGTAAAGCAAAAGAACTGTTCAGAAAGTGATGAGTGTTTTTCTTATATTAAAACACAGCTTGTGAACAAACTTTTGCAGTTGTAGAATTATGGATGTAGAAGTACTGTATACTACCTGTGTGGTAAAAGTACTTTTATAAATTTTTTTAATTTCAAACAATACTGCTACTATGTTTCAGGCTCACCAATCCTCCTCTTTGCCAACCGGCGGGATGTACGGTTAGTAGATGCAGAAGGTGTACGTAGTGAGTCTGCCATTGTTGTCAGTGACTTGGAGGATGCTGCAGCAGTGGACTTTCTGTATGCTGAGGGCCTGATATTTTGGACAGACGTCAGTGAGGAGGCTATCAAGCAAACCCATTGGAACCAGTCGTCCAACTGTAAGGCTGCATACTTGCATTGGAAATGCTCATCATGTTAATCATGTTGCAAATATTTGTGTTGTCAACCTTTCACTTAGTGTATTACTTGTGTTTACAGCCCTCAAAGAAGCTCTGGGAACTGGCCAGACTGTGGTGGTGTCTGGGCTGGACAGTCCCGATGGCCTGGCCTGTGACTGGTTGGGTAGGAAGCTTTACTGGACAGACTCGGAGACCAATCGCATTGAAGTGGCCAACCTGGATGGCACCTCCAGGAAGGTCCTGTTTTGGATGGATCTGGACCAGCCCAGGGCTATAGCTCTCAACCCCTCTCAGCGGTAACAAAACATACCAAGTAACTACAAAAAGTACCGAATGTAACAAGGATTTATTGTAACAAATTAAAAACTTTAAAATTAAAGTTTTTTTTCTAAACCGTGGATGGCATGGAAAGGGACCATCTAGCTTGTTCACATTCTCTGGCATGAGCAGCTTACATCAATGCTGAAGAGTACATGGAAGCTTTAGAGCAGCATACTGTATCCAGATGTCTCTTTTAGGGAAGACAGCATATTCTTAAGACCTTCTACCGATAAAAAACATTTGGTGTCTGTGTTTTACAGCTATATGTACTGGACAGACTGGGGCGAGGAGCCGAGGATAGAGTGCGCTGGCATGGATGGCAGCAACAGGTAGCAACTAAAAGCTTTAACATATAACTATAAACTGTTGTATTTCGAGTAGGGCTGCATAATCGAATCGATATAATCGAGGACGGAAATTTGCTGTTATTGATTAGTCGGGCTGCTCATTTTAGGTAGAGATAGGAAGTTCGGTTCTTTTAACTGACTTGGATCTTTAACTCTCGATCAGTAAAGTTAGCAAATCATTTTGAGTCATCCGTTCATTTTGTTCATGTACAGCAGGTGGGATTGTGGGCGTTGTAATAATGGTCCCGATTCTCAAACACTGTATACTGAAGACAACATGGTTTGCTTCACCAGATAAATTATAATCACAAAATGCCACAAGCAATTCTAACCATGTAAAAACCTTGCACATACGCACCACATTAACGTGACTTATGTCTTGCATCTTCCCTGCCATTGTTGTTTAACATTTGCTTGGCAGCGGTCACATGGTAAAAGAACAAACAGACAAACAAATGATCCGTAAAGATTTGTATAAACGAATCAGGAACAAACTACAGCGCACAACCTGCACGGCTCCGCTGTCACGTAACAAGTGAACGAACAAACGACCCATATGTACGAATCCCAAAAGAACTGTGGTACTTGGTGCTCGCCACAGAGCCTGAGATGTGAACGATGAACGATAACGATGAACTAAACCGTGCAGCCCAAGCTGCCTTTTACATGATGGCTGGGGAACAAGTGAAAGTAAAACTTATTCTGACAATTAGAGATTTTTAAAGCAAAAAGTAACAATAAGTTCCCTAAAATATTTACCTGGTGCATTGGTGCTTTTATTTATAACATTATTATTATTGTCACGTGACATAAGAACAAATCCTTGAGTAAGGACGCTCAGTTGAGTAAGTCCTGAACGAATGATCTCTATTTCCTGTCCTGCTGACAGAGCTTAAGCAACTGCTGTCATGTAACGAGAGAAGGTACTGCCTGGAACTGAATGAGTCGTTCACTGAGAGGACTTGTTCCTCCTAAGTCATATAAACCATTAGTTCATATTGAACAAATCGTTCACGAATGACATATCACTAATTTTAAGGTGCAGCGCATTGGCAAAATAAAGCAGCAGCTGGTTAAATGCCAGAAAAAAACAACCAAACGGAAGTAGGAATTTCTTCATTAGAGCATTAAATATTAACGACAACGTTAAGCTGCAAGTCATACAACATACATACTCGTTTGCTACATAGTAATGAACAGCGCCACCACGGAACAGCACAACTTAAACGGTGCAGACACTAAATGTAACAGCAGCATTAGAATATGATGATATGGTTTTTAGTGGTTGTTACCGCTGCTACATCCGGGACACCAGTGTTTTATTGGTACATTCTCCTGTGTCCCTGTAGTATTTACAAACCACAAGCTGAACTTTGTATGACTTGCAGGTTAACGTTGTCTTTGTTGAATATTGAATGCTCATGTGAAGAAATTAGGGCGCTAATTATTATTGATCAATTTCTGTCATTGATTATTAACGATTAATTTTTGCAGCCCTAAACTGAACTGAACTATTTTGTGTCCCTGTCCCTTGAACAGGAAAGTGATAGTGGATGTGGATATTTACTGGCCTAACGGACTTACAATAGACCTTGCAGAACAGAAGTTGTACTGGGCAGATGCCAAACTCAGCTTCATTCATCGAGCCAACCTGGATGGATCGGGACGGTATGTGAAGGCAACCACAGTACCTGTGATGACTTAGAGTAGATCATGTATAATGAGCTCATTAAATAGATATTCCAGCCAGAACGGTGCGATGTCAACTGTAAACACAGTACTGTAGCTGTAGCATATTCTGTCTTAAATTTTCTTCTATGGTAACTACATTTTATGAAGATATCTTCTAGTTACAGTACATGCTCTCAAGCAGGCTGCACTCCTAGTGCGTTTATGTGCACTCAAGTAACCTGGTTTGTCTCTGATAACCTGTACCTGTTAGGGTACTGAAAATCAGATTTCTGCCTATTTTGGAGACACGGTGCACAGAGTTTAGAGTGTAGAGACAAGCAAGATGAACTAAACAATGTTAATACAACACATTAACACAATGTTTAAAATCTAAAATCTATCAAATTCAGATATTTGGGTTTTTAGTAGCCCTGCTTGCAAGTAATAATATGCAAAATTGACAGAACATAGGTAAAAAAATGAATGAAAGCAGCTCAAACACTTAATGGAAGGATGAGAGACAACAGCATACTGTTTATGCAAAGCTTTTTTGTCATGCAGTGAAACAGTGGTGGAGGGCACACTCACTCACCCATTTGCGCTAACACTGTCGGAGGAAACCTTGTACTGGACCGACTGGCAGACACGCTCCATCCACGCCTGTAACAAACACAGTGGAGACAAGGCCAGAGAGATCCTGAGTGGCATTTACTCCCCTATGGACATTCAGGTTTTGGAGTCCTATCGACAGCCTTACAGTAAGAGACATATTTGGCGTATGTGTAATTTAAAGCTGCCATAACTAATATGTTAGTTATGTGATAAATGGACTAGATGTCATCTCTGTAGTGTCAAGTATCAGGTTACAATTTACACAATTTTCTCAATGGTTTGTTGTTATCCAGAGGATAGACGGACTCTCACAGGCTTCACTCTAACTGCTGTGGGTCTGCAAATGCACACAATATGCAGTATGTACAGTGTGACACCTAAGCTGTTACTAACTACAGTACAGTTACTTGATATCTGCTGTAACTGTTCTCAGCCATTATGAATAAGCTGCTGTCTTAATCGTCTTCTCTGCATCTAAACATATGCAACAATAAACACACTTCATCAGTAACAGTGACCTGCAGCTGTAAACTATGTTCTAGACAACTGTATGAACTTTAAATCACTAACACTCGTCATAAAACTCTTGTTTAACACATATTACAGTGATACAGTAAACTGATCTGTGCGTGCGTAACCAGATGCGTTTGTGCGTAGCCAGATGCGCGCGTGACCCAATCTGTGCGCGCGTAACTCGATCTGTGTGTGCATAACCCGATCTGTGCGTGCATAGCCAGATTTGTACTTGGCCACCTGCTAGTGAGAGAGTAATCTGTGGATGAAGCGCCTACTGTTATCTACCTACCTGTTAGGGGGTTAGGGTTATATAATCTTGAGAGACTCTGCAGCAACACTGGGCATTTTATCTACTTGTAGACCGGTGTTGTTCAGCAAAAAACACTGTGATTCTGCACTGAAATCCAAGCCTGTCTAACAACTGCATTACATATCAGGCTGTTTAAAAGTATTGTTAAAGTAAACGTCCTCACCTAAAGCAAACGATAAACGATCACGCAGAACCTCCGCAAATCGCGAGAAAACATCACACTTACACACACACACATTACTATGAGCCGTCATGTCTGTATGATCATTAAATATAATTGAACTCATCAGTCAGTGGACTAGCTTGTTGCTGCTTGTGGAGCTTTTAGGATCTGCTGTGCCACGTCAAAGGACTGTGACAACTTCCTTGTTCATTAGCCAATCAGAGCGTGGCAAATTATGGTCACGTTATTTTACTTCTGAATTTAGCCTGGATTTCTACATAATTTTAATGCCCTAAATCATAAGTGTAAGCATGGTATAGCCCCACTAATTCTACAAGTACAAATCCGGTTACACTCTCAGATTGGTTTACGCACAGATTGGTTTACGCACATACAGATTTGATTAGACACGCACGCATCTGGTTACACACGCACAGACCGGTTTACGCACGCAGAAATCTAATCTGACCCTAATTTGACTCTATAACTTAAAATTTATTATGTTACATTTTGTACCACCATATGGTCTCCTTCATATTCCAATGCTAAAATGAAATCCCCTCAACTTTGTTCTTCTTCTGTATCGTGTAGTTAGGACTCCTTGCAGTGAAAATAATGGAGGCTGTAGTCATCTCTGCCTACTTTCACCAGTGGAGCCCTTCTACAGCTGTGCATGTCCCACAGGAGTCCAGCTGTGGGACAATGGAAAAACATGCAAACCAGGTATGGACTGTGTTTATATCAATCTGTCTGCAACTTAAAGTTTGAAGTACGACAATTAAAATACAAATCCAATAAAATACAATACTACAACTACTACTACACTTACAACAACACATAATACATTTAATTTGACAACAAATTGCAGTATTTAAGGACACAAACACACAAAAAAACACAGACACTGTAAAGGATTCTTGTCGTCTGGTGATCAGGTAAGAGCATGGCTTCAGGCGGAATGAGTTCTGTTCTCTTTACTACATGTTGGTGGGAACTTGCAACTATCATGGTTTCATGGAGAATTAGAGCACAGCTCAAATGTCTGCTTTTCATTTCTCAAATATGAGTGCCAGCTGAACCTTTGAGTACTGGAGTATTGAAAAGCAATGTTTTCCAGGTAGAAATACTCTCTCTGCTGAATAGGTGGGACACTCATCAGCCGCCATGCTGATTGTCATGTCTCTAAAACAATAGAGCCTTATTTTGAAAAAACAAATGCAGTCTAGGCTTATGCCCGTTACCAGGCTATGGGTGTAGCAATGTCCTTTAGGAGCAAGAAGCAATTCATTAATAAACTAGTGCCACTGTCGCTGGTCCCCCTGCAAAAGGATGTTTCTGAATCTTACAGTACATACAAAGTAATTTGATGTGAATACGTATATCTGTATGTGTATATGTGTTATATGAGCGTGTATGTGTATGTATATGTATGTATTTAAATATATGTCTCTCTTAATAATACATTTTTGCCATTTTCGCTTCTACTGTATCTGTGAAAGTAATCATAAGAAAGAAAAAAGAAAGAAACATTTTTTGAATCTTGAATCTGGAAAACTTTTGACCTGGGATGTTTAAAGCAGGTGCCTGTGTCATAGTTAATGTTAATTAGTCACGGTCTTACTCATTTCCAGTTTTAGTTTGTTGCCACTTCCTGTCCAGCACTCATACCCAGTTAGTCCAGCTTTACTTCCGGTCCTCGTTAACCTCACCTGTGCATCATTAGTCCCTTCCTTCCCTTCTACATTCCCTTCTACTTCCGCCTCTCGAGGAGTGCAGACGTGTTTTCTCTCTGCTCCTGCTCTGCTTTTGCTTGCAGTGTCCTTGTCTTGTCTTTTTCTGAGCACCCTGATCTGCTATTCTGGAATAACATTTTTGAACATGGAGCTAATCAACTGGTCACTCAGCGCATTGGACAAAATGTTTTCACAAAGGAAAGAATCTCCGGGAGAACCACTCTGCCCCTTGGGGACTTTTGTCTCTGGTTACGTGCGGGACGCGTGGGATTTCTGGTGCCCCGTGTTTCTGGAGCCTCTGTCCATCGAGGATGCAGAGGATATATTCATATTTTGGACTTTGGTAACAGGGCTACTCATGATTGGCTTTGGTGGTGCCCTGCTTTATCGAAAGATTGGAAAATCTGCGGCCGGCTCATTGGCGTGTCCACCGGCTGTGGAGCTACAAACGCCGACTGGGGCCATGGTTACTCGGCTGACGGAATTGCACCAGAAGATGGCCCGGATTGAAGGACTGATAATCAACATCTCAGCTCGTTCGGATGATTTGCATCAGAGGATGACCCGGATTGAGGTACTGATCAGTAACATCTCAGCTCGTTCGGATGCCCGGATTGCAGGACTGACTAATAAGATCTCAGCCCGTTCGAAAGAAGACAAGGGACTGAGGGATAACATCTGCAGACAGACTGAACACTTGGTGAATATGGTGATAGCCTTGTCTGACAGGCTTGAAGAGATGTCACGGGTGACCCATGGTCCCACAAGGTGATGAAGCCCTGAGTTCTGACCGATTGGAGTATTGATCTAGACAAATTAGTCATGGATTGTTCAAATGTATTAGAATTGGCTGTGTATTACTCTGTCCCTTCTCCCTCACCCCTCCCTTCCCGGGTCCAATCTAGCTCACCAGCTGTGCCTCTATCTATCAACATCCTGGACGGCCTCGGTCATACTTCTATAAACAACACCTCACTACACCACTACACTGATGCAGATACACCCCCTCCCACCCCACCTTACAGTGTCACTGTCTGCTCTCCGAACTTATCTATCTGTCCTGATGAATCTAAGACAAAATTCCAGCAAGGTTTCCACTTGTACTGTGTGCCACTGTATGTGCGTGTGTTTTTTATTGTTTGTACTGCAATTGCTTCCACTGTCGGACTAGCGCCGGGTAACCTGGCTGCTGATGTGAATTTCCCCGCTGTGGGACTAATAAAGGCATTCTAAGATTCTAAGATTCTAAGATTAGTAATCAACTCCTCTGTATTTAGGCAACACCTCTCACCATAGCACCTTGCCAGATTGCCTACATTGTCTTAACCAGCATTCCAGCATTCTAGTGTCGGGTAATCGTGTTTGACCTTGTCCTGCTACCGACCTTGTCTCTAGTCCTGCCTCTGACAGTCCAGTGCCGTAAGTCTGACCATCGCCTGTTTTTGACCTCGCCTTTGCCTACTCCCTGTCGGATCCTGTCTTTGCCTGCACCGCGTAGGACCTCTGCCTGCCTGACCTTGACCATTAAACTATTGTTCTTAATCAAGTCGACGCTGTGCATTTGGGTCCTTTCTCCATTGTATGTTTGTGACTGAACAATCTGGCCAAACATGGACCCAGCCCGCGCCAAGTCGATCAAGACCGAGCTACAAGCTCAGGAGGCGCGGATTCGCACCCAGGAAGAACTGATCACTCCCATGCTCCAGGAACTTTCCAGGTACGCAGCGCATCAGGAAAGTCTAATGACGGCGTACGGAGAACAACTAGCGGTACTCACCCAGCGAGTGAAGCCAGCTCCAGCTCCGGTCGCCGCTGCAGCGCCAACGCCGGGCCCAGCAGCTCCGCATATCCAGCTCGGAGCCCTGACCCGCTTCTCTGGCAAAACAGCTGACTGAAGAGCCTTTTTAAACCAGTGTGAAATCCATTTCAAGCTTCATGCTCCGTCGTTTCCAACAGAGCGAGCCAAGGTTGCCTTCGCCGCGTCCCACCTGTCAGGAAAAGCGGAAGCTTGGGCCACGGCGGAGTGGCAAAATAAGTCCGCTTGTCTAGCCTCGTCCACAGCGTTTTCCACAGCCCTGAAGCGCATTTTCCAAGAGGTCACGCCAGGTCGAGAAGCTGCCCAGAAGCTGGTGAGTCTCTGTCAGGGAGATCGTTCCGCTTATGCCATCGGGTTCCGGACGCTAGCCGCAGAGGCAGGTTGGGACTCCACAGCTCTGAGCAACGACTTCATTAAAGGTCTGTCTCGTCGAGTTAAGGACAGCTTAGCAGCCACCAAACCCCCAGCCGATCTAGACAAATTAATTGCCCTGGCTATCAAGGTGGACCGCCGGCTGTGGACAAGCTTCAACGAGCGCCGTGAAGAGGAACTTGCTACACCGTCCCGACGCTCCAGACCAGTGACATCGTCGGTCGTAGGATTTCCCAGCCGCCCTGAACGCATCTCGTGGCAGGTCTTCCGGCAACACGCGCCACCTCACCACGCCCACGTGGAGGGAGTCGCTGAGCCGGCCGCTTCTACGTCAGCAGCCCAGCCCATGGAGATGGGACGCATTTGACTGACGAACGCGGAGAAAGACCGCAGACGAGCCTCAGGTCTGTGTTTACTGTATATTGTGGCCAACCCGGCCATATTGCCGTAGCCTGCCCTGTAAAAGCCAATGCTCACCACTAGCTCAGAGGTTAGTGGTGAGCCAGTCCACTCTGTGTAAAGCCTCCGCTTTACACCGTTACCTGTAGCCGCGTTCTCCGTGGGATCCCAGTCCATCCAGCAGGCGGTTGTAGTGGACTCAGGTGCCGATGCCAGTCTCAAGGATGCCAACCTGGTGAAGCGCCTGGGAGTGCCCACGTTTCCGCTACCTACCTCAATGGAAGCCACGGCTCTAGATGGTCACCGACTCTGGAAAGTAACGCACAGTACTGGTCCTATTACCATGGTTTTTCCAGACTCACATTCAGAGCAAATTCATTTCCACGTGGTCGAGTTTTCTGCAAATCCTGTGGTCCTTGGTTACACCTGGCTCAGACGTCACAATCCCAATCTAGATTGGAGGACAGGGGAATTGACGAGCTGGGGAGCTGGGTGCCAGGATTCATGTTTTTCTCCTAACCCAGATCTTGTCATGCACGAGGAGGAGATCGACCTCTCTTCTGTCCCGTCCTGCTACCATGACCTAGGAAAGGTTTTCAGCAAAGTGAGGGCCACCACCCTTCCTCCGTACCGACCCTACGACTGCTGTATTAACCTGCGCCCAGGCACCACCCCTCCCAAAGGAAGGTTATTCTCCCTCTCGGATCCGGAACGAAAAGCTATGTCGGAGTATATCGAACACTCCCTAGATGCTGAAATTATCCGCCCATCATCCTCACCAGCTGGTGCAGGTTTCTTTTTCGTCGCCAAGAAAGATGTCTCGCTCCGTCTTTGCATCGATTACCTTGGACACAACGCCATCACCGTCCGAGACTCCTACCCCCTACTTCTGCTCTCATCGGCATTTGAACTCCTTGCCGAAGCAAAGTTCTTCACCAAACTCGACCTCAGGAACGCATACCATCTAGTTCGCATCCGAGAGGGGGGCGAGTGGAAGACTGCTTTCAACACCCCTGCCGGTCACTACGAATACCTAGTGATGCCTTTCGGTCTCACCAACGCCCCAACTTTATTCCAAGCCATGGTAAACGACATCTTGAGCCCTATGATTAACGTTTTTGCACTCGTATATCTAGACGACATCCTGTTTTTTTCATGCAATGAGGAAGAACACAAGGATCACGTTCGCCAAGTCCTACGAGCACAGTTTGTTTGTGAAAGCCGAGAAATGCGAGTTTCATGCCACCACCATCTCTTTTCTCGGGTTCATCATTACACCTGAGGCCATTCAGATGGATCCAGCCAAGACACAGGCCGTCGCCGAGTCGCCTCAACCTCAGTGCCGACGAGATGTCCAGAGATTCTTAGGCTTCGCCAACTTCTATAGATGCTTCATTCATTGGTTCATTACCATAGCTTCACCCCTTCATAACTTAACCTCCTCCAGAGTCTCGTTCCAGTGATCCCCAGAAGCTGAAACTGCCTTCCAGTGGCTCAAGATGACTTTCACCATGGCCCCGGTCCTGCGTATGCCTGATCCTAGCCGTCAGTTCGTGGTGGAGGTGGATACCTCGGACTGGAGGTTGGAGCGGTTCTCTTGCAGTGGGCTCCTCAAGGTGGGCGTTTGCATCGGTATGCGTTTCTCTCTAGGAAACTATCCCCTGCGGAGCAGAATTATGACATTGGAAACAAGGAGCTGCTAGCGGTCAACGTGGCCTTGGAGGAGTGGCGCCACTGGCTGGAGGGAGCTGAACAATCGTTCCAAGTATTCACTGACCACAAAAGTCTTGAATATATTAACACAACCAAACGCCTTAACTTAAGTCAGGCCCGTTGGGCCCTTTTCTTTGCCCGGTTCAATTTTCATCTCTCGCATCGCCCTGCTTCCAGAAACATCAAGCCGGATGTACTATCAAGAGTGCACGAGTCCCAGTCGGAGGTCACGAAACCCACCACCATCCTGCCGGCATCATATCTTGTAGGGGCAGTCACCTGGTCCGTCGAAGGCCGTGTCCAGGAGGCAATTCGTGGTCTTCCGGTGCCTCTTTTCTCCCCACCAAATCGGCTGTTCGTCCCTCCGGAGCTTCGGGGGGAGGTAGTCCACTGGGCCCAGACTACTTTCGTGATCGACAGTCGGTTCTGGTGGCCATCGGTCATCAAGGATGTACGGAATTATGTGGCTGCCTGCCCTGTCTGGTTAACCCACAAGTCGTCGCACAAGCTGCCTCTGGGGTTCCTCCTGCCTCGTTTTGTTCTCCTGCCTAAGCTTCCCTCAGCAAAGCAGAGAGGCCAGGCGGTTTTGGGGCACGTCTTCCGCCAGCATGGATTCCCAAAGGACGTTGTGTTGGATCGTGGGCCCCAGTCTGTGTCCCGGTTTTGGAACGAATTCTGTAACCTGCTAGGAGCCCAAGTCAACCTTACCTCTTGGTATCACCCTGAGGCCAATGGGCAGACGGAGCGCACCAACCAGCAACTCGAGACCGGCCTTCGCCTCCTTGCATCCACCAATCCAACCTGCTGGAGCCAACACTTACTGTGGGTAGAGTACGCGCACAATACCTTACCTTGCACCTCCACTGGCATGTCTCCGTTTCAGTGCGCGTACGGGTACCAGCCACCTCTCTTCCCGTCGTTGGAGAAAGAAGTTATCATACCTTCCGCTCATGCCTTGCTGAGTCGCTGCCAGCGCACCTGGGCCCAGGCCAGACAAACCATGCTACTTTCCCAGGAGCACTACAAGAAAGCAGCGGACCGTCACCGATCCGAGGTGCCAACATACACTGTTGGGCAGCAAGTTTGGCTATCCACAAAGGACCTTCCCATCAAGTCACAGTCACGTAAGCTGTCACAGAAGTTCATTGGAACTTTCATGGTCAAATGTATTATTAATCCCTCTGCCGTTAGACTCACCCTTCCCAGAACTATGAAGATCCACCCAACCTTCCACATGAGTCGCCTCAAGCCGTTCCAGTCTAGCCCTCTGGTTCCACCCACTCCGTTGCCTCCTTCTACACGGCTGGTCGACGGAGGACCTGTTTATACTGTCCGCACCTTGCTTAACTGCAGCCGTCGAGGTAGTGGACTTCAGTACCTGGTGGACTGGGAGGGATACAGACCCGAGGAACGCTCATGGGTCCCGGCCCAGGACATCTTGGACCCGACCCTCATCAGAGACTTTCACCAAGCCCACCTGAAGCTCCCTGGGCCTTGTTGGAATCCGCCCTAGGTTCTGTCATAGTTCATGTTAATTAGTCACGGTCTTACTCATTTCCGGTTTTACTTTGTTGCCACTTCCTGTCCAGCACTCATACCCAGTTAGTCCAGCTTAACTTCCGGTCCTCGTTAACCTCACCTGTACATAATTAGTAATCAACTCCTCTGTATTTAAGCACCACCTCTCACCATAGCACCTTGCCAGATTGCCTGCGATGTCTTATTCAGCATTCCAGCATTCTAGTGTTGTGTAATCGCGTTTGACCTTGTCCTGCTACCGACCTTGTCTCTAGTCCAGCCTCTGACAGTCCAGTGCCATAAGTCTGACCATCGCCTGTTTTTGACCTCGCCTTTGCCTATTCCCTGTCGGATCCCGTCTTTGCCTGCACCGCGTATGACCTCTGCCTGCCTGACCTTGACCATTAAACTATTGTTCTTAATCAAGTCGAGGCTGTGCATTTGGGTCCTTCCTCCATCGTATGTTTATGACAGCCTTGTCACGGCGCTCTAGGAAGCGGACCCACATGCACGGCGGAGACAAGGCTCGGTGACAAAAGGGTTTAATAGTTCTCGTGGTCAGACAGGCAAGGGTCGGTGCACAGGTAGGTCATAGGCAGCAGCACAGACAAGGATAAGGCAAGCGGATGTCAAAGACAGGCAATGGTCAGACTCACACAGGCAGACAGGATAATCACAGGCTGGGCTGGAGACGTGGTCAGGTACAAAACAGGATCAAAAGCACGGCAAGGTAAAGGTAAGAATGCTGGAAAGCTGAACGGGTGAGTGAACAAACAATCTGGCAAGGTGCTGGGCTTAGAGGTGGTGCTTAAATACAAAGTGAGTGATGACTGATGAACTGCAGGTGTGTACAATGACCGGGTGAAGCAGGAACAGCTGTGATGTAACGTAAACCGGAAGGTGAAGCTAGAACCAAAAACAGAGACCGGGAGATTACCAAAATAAAACAGGAACTACTGTGCTAAAACGGGACACAACAAGAAACAAAACCTCAGATCGTGACAAGCCTGTGCTTGTGTGTTTATGTTTTGAAACAGACATTGAGGTTTCTTGAAAGTTCTGTATTGTGACTGACAACAGACACACACATTCAGCTCTACACCTGTCAGATTTAATTAGTTCTTGCATGCTGATGTTTGCACCACAGACAAATACGGTTTAGTTAAAAAGGACAATGCAGACCAGTATATAAGTTTTGGAGGTTGGGTAGAATAGATAAGACTCTTCTTTTTGTCTTTTTCTGACTGTCAATTGCATCTATGAATTCAGTGAAATTTTCTAACAAATACGTTTTTATTTAGTTGTTTTCCTAAAAGTGCTACAGTAACAGTTCAGTTTATAATGAGAAGAGGTGAGAGAAGGCTAACTGCATATAACTGCGTTTTGGGGAACTCTAAGGCTTAATTACAGAAGCTTTGGCTAATATGTTGTCCAATCTGTCCAATGTGAGAGGTGGTGCTTAGATTTCTAATCTGGTTTATTATCAAGGGCTGTGAGCTGGACACACAAGGAAAGGACAAAGACTGCTAGAAAACAGGAAATGTTCTGCAGAGGTTGTTAAAGGCTGCTGTTATTTTGTTTATAGAGTTTCCTGTAGAACCCGATTTGTCTACATAGGCAGAGTTCTTGTTTACACTCTTCTGTTTCACTGTATGTACAGCAATTATTTAGCTCAAATTTGATCAATATTGATATTTTAGCTGTCTCATTGATTATGACATTAATACATGTTGTGAAGCATGATTTTATTTTAGTGGTTTCTGGTTTGTTCAGGAGCAGAGCAGGTTTTGCTGCTAGCTCGGCGGACTGATCTGCGTAGAATCTCCCTGGACCTTCCAGACTTCACTGACATAGTTCTACAGGTAAACACACACATATAAGAATACAATATGTAACAGTTAAACTCAATGTATTAATTGCTTTTCCTGTCCTCGTATAGGTGGATGATATTCGCCATGCCATAGCTATAGACTATGACCCAGTTGAGGGCTATGTGTATTGGACAGATGATGAGATTCGGGCCATCAGACGTTCCTACATTGATGGCAGCAATGCCACGATGCTGGTTACCACGGAGATCAACCATCCAGATGGCATTGCCGTGGACTGGGTGGCCAGAAACCTCTACTGGACCGATACTGGCACCGATCGGATTGAGGTGCATCTGAAACTCACATTTCAGTTTACTGTAGGAATCACTGTTCACTACTGTATGTTATGTGTTGTAATTTGGTCATTCGGATGGTGTATGACAGACACTGTATAAAAATAGATATATAATCAATGCACTGTTAATATGATGTATATTTATATTGAGTTGGGTGGTTTTCCAGGTCACCAGGCTTAATGGAACCTCTCGGAAAATTTTGATTTCGGCGAACCTGGAAGAACCCAGAGCCATTGTTTTGGATCCTGTCAATGGGTAGGAACTATTTATTTTTATATAATATATTTAGATTTATAGATTAATATATTTTTACAGTATAGATCGTTTTTTTCCATGGGTGACATCATAATAATCATAATAACAGCTGTGTCTTTTCTTCTTGCCTTAAATTAATTCAGAGTCGTATTTAGTAGCACTAAAATGTACAGTATGACCTGGGTCAAATGATCTTGGGTATCAAGCCCCAATACACATTCATTTTTGCAGAACTGGTAACTGGAAACCTTGCACTCACACATCTTTACAGCTCTGTTCAGCAATGTTCTATAGGAATGAGCTCAGGCTCCAAAACACTGACTTTGTTTTCCAATAGCTGCAGCTAATTTGGCAGTATACTTACTATTTGGCTCATGTCTTTCTACGTAATATTCTTTCCTAATGATGCCAGATATTCAGTGAAGTGCACTAGTTCCTCCTGACACAATTTTGAGTTCAGTGTTTTTCCCAAAGACACTTTGTGTGTATCTATGACTGGTGGGCGACTGCTCTACCTATTGAGCCACTGACACTGATTAAAAGTAAATTCTCTATCTCTTGTCTTATCCTCTCCCAGCTATATGTACTGGACTGATTGGGGTGAGCACCCTAAGATTGAGCGGGCCAACCTGGATGGAACAGACAGGGTGGTTTTACTCAACAGCTCTCTAGGATGGCCTAATGGACTGGCAATAGATTACAGTGCTGGAAAGCTATACTGGGGTGACGCCAAAACAGACAAGATAGAGGTATGTCCTATTTCTTTACTAACCATGTCCTTTGTCAATCGGTTTGTCAGTCGGTCGGTTGTGTTTTCTCCACACAATGTGGGCTAATGCTTGATTGAGTCAAACACATTTGAAACCGTCTTTGTTTTGTATAATTTATTCTGTTAAGGCTTTCGTGTTGTATTAGGTGGAGGTTTAGATTTCTAGTTATTTTGAATGAATTTAACCACATATGTACCGAAAAAATCTGATCAGTGACCAAGTCTAAGTCTGCCTGCTGCACAAATCAAAACCTGAACAACAAACTCCACTAATTCATTTTATGTTTCAATATAGACCTCCATTTTATTGATGTTTTTATTACCCTCTTCACTCAGATCTTACCTCTCTCCCTTTTTTATTACCCTGTAGTCCCCCGTACAAGAGACCAGGTCAGCCTCACACATTAATAGTGATTCATTTGTCAGCCTGCTTAAGGTATGACAACACAGGTTTCTAACTTAGGTTAAGGCCAAGGAATTTAACCCTAACCCTATTTCACTGCTTTAAATCCTCATGTCCATCCTGCTTCACACTCAATAGCACCTGTATCGACCAGAAGATTACAGATACAGTTATAGCAGCTTCCTTCTTTTATGTAACTGTTGTTGTGGTTGCTGGAACTGGTTTCAGTGGTAAGTATTTACCACTTTTACCACACAGGATGTGTTGATTTATGGGTCTGGACTAAACCAACAAGAGCTGTCATTATGTGAGGCTTAGTCACATACAATCTGATACTTTTTACATCAACGAGGAGAGGCTACAAGCTCAAAAAACCCTTTTCCCAATAAAATTGAAGAGAGGAGGTTACTTTAACTCCAAAGATGATACTTTATTCACCAAAAAGCAAAAGGCAACAGCAAGTAATAAAAATTATCAGTATCAGAAATTTAAAAAATCAAACTCAAAATGTCATGATTATTTTAACTTTTTTAGCGTCACCCTATACTGTACACGTCCCATCATCTCATTGTTCACCTTACAGTGTGATCAACATCTTTAAACCAATCGCCACACATTATGTTCTGTATATGTGAACAGACATGATCCAATCCTTTGATTAAAAGTGCAGCTCATCAGCAACATTACCTTGTGAACTTTTTTTTCTCTGGCCATGTCCTCTTTTGGCCATTCTGCTACTTTCCAGTAGCTTGAGCACACACCATCGCCAGACCTGCACCTGACTCCTGCCCTCAAACATTAAACATTATTTCAGAAAAAGATAAAGCCTTTATCTCGGTAGTTGTTACATCTTAAAATACAACAACAAAATTGGTCCCCTGCATTTAACCCATCACCTGGGGGAGCAGTGGGCTGCCATTCAAGGCGCCTGGAGCTAGTGGAAAGTGTAATACTCAAGGACACCCTGGTGGGATTGAACCTGGGACCTCCTGCTTCCCAGGAAAATGCTTTCACATTAATAATATAGCAAAGATCATCTGAATCATCACAAAACCTCATCTGACTATTTGTCCACCTCTTGCCTATGCTGAAATTTTCTATTACCATAGATTTAGACCATTATTCTGGGCTCCTTGACACCCTGTAACTGCTGCCTATTGCTGCTTCACCTGAACAGTGTTGGTTGTTATGTTAGTTCTCTCTCTCTAGTTTGTTAACGTGTCAGATTTCTGCTTAGAATATTTATTACCACCACCATGTGGTTTCCCACCATGACTAGAAGTATATTATTTTCTGAGGATTGAGAGATGCAGCGTATTGTTCCCTGTTAATGTAAGTCTGTTAAGGCTCAAACATAATGTTTTTACTGGCACTCACCAGGAACTCCGGCACCCTTCAGTGCATGCTGTGCTCAAGGCTCGTATATGTGCCAAGAGCCCTGCCCTCTTGCATGCCAAAGAACACAGCCTGTTTTAAAAATTACCAGATGTTTCTGATTAATTAGCTTTCAATTTGCTATAGCTATTAATTTCCATAGGCAACTGTTTTGAATTGGAATGGAAGTGTGGTATCAGACTGAGAAAAGTGAATATGTGTGAGCTGGCAGCTCTGTCATGTGGATTTCATTCATTAACAGCTTTCTACTTGACAGTCTTCTACTAGTCTTTTCCTTCCTGAGCCGTGGATCTCTATGGCTCCTTTTTTCATGGACCTCTGATCAATGATCTTTTCCTCAACCTGTTGATGTAGGTGGATGGGCATATTTTGCAAGGTCTGCCATACCTTTTGCATTTTTCAATGATGGATTAAATATTGCTCTGTGAGACACTCAGAGTTTGGCATATTTTTATGACCAAACCAGCCTCAAAGTTCTCCAAAGTATATTAATACCTGATCTGTCTGATGTTCCCTGGACTTTGAGGCTGTTTGTTTACTAATGTTCTCTAAACAGCCTGAGGGTTGTATTTACTGTATACTGATATTAAATTACTCACAGTTGAACTCCAATCTGACATTTGAAGAAGGATTCCACCAGAGTTGAGTTGACATTGTCAGGGTAAAGGGGGCTGAATACAAATGCACTCAACATTTTAGATTTATTCCTGAAAAATATTTTTAAACCATTAAAAATAATCATTTTTTACTATCATATAAATGAAATAAATCCCAATAAAATGAGAGTAAATTCTAGTTGTAATGTGATAAAATGTAGAATAGTTTAATGTTATGATCAATTTACAAGACACAGGCTTCCACTTCTGCACCACTGTACAATATACCACTGTATGTTGACTAGACAGATGGAACAAAACATATGAAAAGGTTGATCATAAGTTGATCAAATAAAAGGATTTATTTTAGCTGATACAGTGTTCAGATGAATGGTTTCCCAATTTGAAGCATCATTATGTGACACATCTTTAGACATAGACAACCGTTCAGAAGTTTGGGGTCACCCAGACAATTTTGTCACACAAAAAGTCACACTTTTATTTACCAGCATGAGTTGTAAAATTAATGGAAAATATAGTCTCATTGAGAAGGTTAAAAATAATGATTTGTATTTAAAATAATATTTTTTTTAATCCTCAAACTTTGCTCTCGTCAAAGAATCCTCATTTGCAGCAATCAAAGCATTGCAGGCCTTTGGCATCTGGATGATAATTTATTGAGGTCATCTGGTAATCTGGGCCTTCTGACGCAATGAGCAGACACGTTGTACCATTACTACACTGCAGTGACAATTGCTGGAAATGGGCCTCTATACACCTAAGTAAATATTGCAGCAAAAATCAGACATTTGCAGCTAGAATAGTCATTTACCAGATTAGTGATGTAAACAGTGTATTTCTGAATCGTTCATTGCAAAAAAAGTGACCCCAAACTTTTGAACGGTAGTGTACTTTTTAAATAATAATGCTACTATTATTGTTACTATTGGTACCGGTAGCTCAATAGGAAACTCATCGGTCTGGGATGCAGAAGGCTCCCTGTTTGATTCCCTCGTCTCTGGCTTTTAGTGTCCTTGAGCAAGACACTTTACACAAGCTCCAGTGAGCTGAGGGATGGGTAAAATGTAAAACTGCAGAGAAATTTCCCCACTGTGGGATGAATAAGGCAATTTATTATTATTATTTCATTAATTATGTGAATTTAAAACAAAAATCTGTTTGACAATTTTTTTCTATTGACACCAGCTTCCTCTCACCCCACACTCAGTTCACCATCCTTGCTGTCTGAGCTTTGTGGCTGAATGCCTACGAACTAAAGAGTACTTGCTCTGTCTCATCCCCGTTTTTCTCTGTTAGGGTAAAATGACCTCAAAGGGTGTTTTTATGTTCAGCCGTGTTTTTGTAGTTTTACAAAGCAATTGCTTAAAAGGCTGAAATACAGTTAAATCTTATCAGGTCACTTCTACACAGTCACTTAACTTTTGTTTAAATTTATATTAATGGTTCGCATTTTACTTATTTTAAAATTTTCTTATTAAAGTGCTCAAAATGATTTACTACCCAACTTCACAGTATGTCTTTATGCATTATATTGTATTTTGCAATACTTAATTTCTGTGTTTACATGGCGTGTCCAACATTTCGCCTCTCAAAGAGAGAGAATGATAAATGACTAAGGCAGACTGAAGACTTTTCTGAGAACACCGGAGGATGGTCTTTCTCTGCTCTTGTCTGTTTTCCAGTCATTTTCAAGAAACCTTGCTCCCCCTCTGTATCCTCCCACCCAACCCCTTGTCTGTGGGAAAAGCAATCCTCTGAAGTTACCGCTCTGACCCCATGAAAGTGAATGTGTGACTGTGAGCTGCTTTGACTGATGACTCTCTGGGGCACACACACACACACACACACACACACACACACACACACACACACACACACACACACACACACCTGCTTTGTGATTATGCAGATTGCCTATTGTGTGTATTGTGTGACTGCTAGATTGAGCATTCAGTCACATTGCAAGGCCATATGGTAACTGCTTTCAGTGTGTGAGAATGAGTTCTTATCTTATCTGCTGGTATGTGCACAATATGCAACAATTAGTATTGACATTCTGTACTTGTGCAAACCAGAAATTATTATTTGTTGAAACAGTTGGAACCTTCAACAAGAAGGCTTCTCTTAAAGCAGGTATCCTGTACATTCTAAAATAAAATGTTAAGTTTCTAAGCATGAACAAGGATTTAGACACAACAATTCAATTTTTTTTTTCAAATCAATTTTATTTATATAGCGCCGAATCACAATAAGGTCTCAAGGCACTTTACAAGGTAAGGTTTAAGACCTTACACAACTAAACCCAACAAATTACTTTCTCTAACTATTTATTAGTGCGGTTGCTGTAAGCAAAATCATTATTCAGGCCTTGCTAAAGCAAGAAGGTTCTGGGTTTGATTCCCAGAGGCATCCCTGGTGCCTTTCTGTGTGGAGTTTGCACATTCTCCCCGTGTTCGCGTGGGTTCTCTCCGGGTTCTCCCACAGTCCAAAGATGTGCATTAGGTTGATTGGACTCTCTCCATTGCCCGTAGGTGTGAGTGTGTGTGTGAATGGTTGTCTGTCTCTGTGTTGCCCTGCCATGGACTGGCGACCCGTCCAGGGTGTACCCTGCCTCTTGCCCATAGACAGCTGGGTTAGGCTCCAGCACCCCCGTGACCCCGCATATGGGATTCAGTGGTTAGGAAAATATATGGATGGAGGCGTGTGTACTTTTTTCTAGTAACTTAAAAGAATTCTCTTGTTGAATTCTCTCCTTTAACTCATATGTCAAAGGTATCGGTAGAACTGCCTACTTCTAGTTGAGGAATACTGGTAAAATAATTTGCTAAAAACCTAATCCAAACATTAGTGACTTCTAAACATGACTACAGAAACTTCTTACTCATAAGAAGAACTTGTTAAAAAGCCTGCAGTTGATTCAGAATGCTGCAGCCAGAGTCTGACTGGACTTAGCAGAGAGATCACATTTCTCCTACATCAACTACACCGTAAAATCATACGTGGACCTAATGATCATCACTTAATGTTTAAGCTCCATCTTATTTTATCATCATACTGTACCACCATATCTTCCCAAAGGAACTCTTTGTTCTCACTGTACTCAGCTGCTTATAGTTCCAGGAATTTCTACATGTAGAATGTGATGCATAGCTCTCCCAGGCACCTCTGCTCTGGAACCAGCTCCCAGTTCAGGTAGGAGCAGCACTTTATCATACTTTGAATACTTTGACATTGAATACTCAGTATATTTATATTTGGTTTACTTGTATTTACTTTTTGTTATTATCTATTAAAAAGTATCATCTGATGATTTATGGACAGCTGGGATGGACAGGAAGGGTAAAAGATTTGTGACACATTGTCAAAAGTAGCATCAGAATGGGGAACTGCTTCTTTGATGCCTCCACATGCCACCCGTTGACTACAGGGGGATCAGCCAACTCAGACACTCACCTCAGACAGGGAATGTGCCACAACCAGATACAGTAGAATTTCGGGGGTAGAGCCTCAGGTCACCCTGAATCACTTTGTAGTTAAGTTGCTAAAACACTGGGCTTCTCTGTTTTCTCTATATTTTACTATATATGTGGGACCAAGTGCGAGTGATAAAAGGCATGCGATCCTTGCAGGGCATTAGACCCATCCATACCTTAGGTATAATGCTGTGGAAGTTCACTATAGGTGACAGCTTTTGGACTGTGCAGGATGCACCCAGGAAGAATTCCACACTCACAGATCAATATGTACTCTTCGACTTGAACCACTGTCTTTAACCAGAACTGGTAGTCATCTATACTCTGCAGCACCAGGCATAAATTGTCCCAAACAGGGAATGGTTCAATGGGAGCACTGGCGCAAGTAACAGGGGAGAGGCCAAACAGCAGCATTATTGTTCCGTATGTTGCTCAAGAGGACCTCTAACAAATGCATCATGCATGCATACACATTTAAAAGTCAGCAATGCTTAAGGCAAAAATAGTTTGACCCCTGGAACAAAACAGGCAGACTCAACTGCAATGAAGCAAATAATCTGTACTGTCTATAGGAGAAGCCTAAACATCTACTGTACTTCACAAAAAATGTAACCACACATCCTCTGTGATTTTAGTTAGTCTAAAACATTTTTTGTCTTGAAGCTTGTACCTAATTTCTTATCTCCTGAGCTACCTGAAATCATAAAATGTGGTGAAAATGCATTTTTGCAAACCTTTTGTTATTGCATGTCAACTAAGGAATTCACAGTCTTGCGTGTGTGCGTGTGTGCGTGCGTGTGTGCGAACAGAAATGTTAAACAGGAATCATGTGTCCAGCTAGTTTTAGAGAATACTCATTTAAATATCTATTCAGAGAGCGGAATGAGAGGGAAAAATTAACTATTCACTTTGATGGGCCTCTAAAGCAAAGGCAAAGCAAAAACCCGTTTCTGACCCCTTCACAAAAAACCTATTCATTTATCACGATGACACAATTAGACATGGCCATCCCAATGAAAAGATGGTAGGGAGGCTGCGTTTCTCCTCCTTTATGCTCCAGTGCCTGCTTTTTCTCTCTGCTGGCTATTTTGACATGAAAAAACAGACCCGGTGAATGTGTGTTTTTTTACTTGATCTGTTTCATCTTGTGAGTCAGGACATCATATATTTGATGGACATTTAGGAAAGGGAAAAAAACAAATTTTGTTTGGAGAAGTCAGTGTATTACAAGACATCTTCATATACAGAAATGTATTTGACCGCAATAATGTGACATAGCATATCAACATAGCATCAGTTTTTCCTTTTTTTTACTGGTGTTCTGATTAAAATAAGCGGATTTATAAGCGACTCTGCTCAGGGTTATGACAAGCAGTGCTGTCAGTAAGCCACTCTGACTGGCTGCTACTTTTGGCTGTAAAATTACATTTTGACAAATCATAATTTTACATATGTGGCTTATAGCGCTTTTCTTTTATATATTTATAGCTACACACATAAAACATATGAGTCACAACCCCACCTTCTTACAGAATTGTGGGTTCTGTAGTTAGAAAACACACATAAATGACACATCCATAAACACACAGTGCTATTTGTCTTCTACACAAGCAAACACACAGCGTAGACGCCCTGGGAATCCATGAGCTCTGCTGTTCCTATAACATAAACTATTTAAAAACTCTATACACACTGTATAGTCATAATTAAACTGTTTTTGTGTAGCTACATGATCAGTGCTTGGGGTTTTCTGGTAACATTCGTCACTCTTGTATCTGCCCTGTACAAGTAGCAGCAGCTCCCTCTGTTGGGCGCTAGTGCTACTTGCTACAGCTACTGTAATATTTACTATTGTTATAATACATAATGTTATTGCAAATTAAAGATTTTGCTAATTTTTTGCCTATCGAGCTGCTGGTGGCAGAACAAGATCCTTTACCTCTATTATTTTATTTCTTTTTATGCCACTTTTATAGATTCTTTATCCTTAACGTCTGTGCCATGTTTATTGTTGTGTAGAAATGTGTTCGGTTGTGGGCACCCCAGCTGTCAAACCATCACAGGGCCACATATGGAGATAGATAATCCATTCACTCTCACACTCACACTTACAGGTAATTTAAAATCAACAGTCAACCTGATTATCTGTCTCTGGACCTTTTGCTTCTTAGGTTATCAACGTGGATGGCAGTAACAGACAGACTCTGCTGGAGGATAAATTGCCTCATATCTTTGGATTCACTCTGCTGGGTGATTATATCTATTGGACTGACTGGCAGAGACGCAGTATTGAGAGGGTGCACAAAGCAACTGCTGTACGAGAGATCATCATTGATCAGCTGCCAGATTTAATGGGCCTGAAAGCCACTAAAGTCACTGAGACCTACGGTAAGGAGCTTTGACAGCAAACAATTTTAGGCAACGAGTGAGAAAACACGATTAACTTGACCAGAATGTTAATCTTTGACACTTCATGTTGTGTCCAGGTACTAATGGCTGTGCGGGAGATAATGGTGGCTGCAGCCATTTGTGCTTTTGGCAAAAGCAGGCTGTGAGCTGTGCCTGTCCAATGGGGATGGAACTCCTCTCAGACCTACAGACCTGTGTGGTACCTGAGGCCTTTCTTCTCTTTACCAACAGGTAGGTTTACCTTTTGAATTGTCAAACCTGTTGTATTCAACTTAAATCTTTTCAAATAAGTAATATTATATTTAAACCAATTATTTAGGTTGAGTCAGTAATTTGTAAGATCATATAGAATCTATATCAAGTTATATAGAAATGATGTGTCATTTGAAGTGGCAATATGTGTTTATAAAGTTATCATTTGTGACCTACAGTACATTTAATCGAAAAATTAAAGCCGCTGTTATTTGTGCATTTTTGTCATCAGGGACAACATCAGAAGCATCTCTCTGGGCACCAATAGCAACGATGTGGCCATTCCTCTGACCGGAGTCAAAGAGGCGTCTGCGCTTGACTTTGATGTCTCTGAAAGGAGAATCTACTGGACAGATATACAGGCCAAGGTCCAGTGGGCTGTTGAAATGTGCTCAAATTGTAATCTAAATCAAATTGTATGATTGAAATGTATAAATGTGTAAGTGTAATAAGCAGGGTGTGTATATCTCATTCTACTTCTAATATCTGATCTATTTGATTTTTTTGAGGATTGTATACTTTTATAATCAAATTCTAGCAGGGAAGTTGGTTATGACTCTCCTCTCTTTCCTTTGTCTTACTCTCAGACCATCAGTAGAGCGTACATGAATGGTAGCTCTGTAGAGCATGTCATAGAGTTTGGACTGGACTACCCAGAAGGCATGGCAGTTGACTGGATGGGTCGTAATATCTACTGGGCTGATACAGGCACGAACCGCATTGAGGTGGCCCGGCTTGACGGACAGTACCGGCAGGTTATCATCTGCAAGGATTTGGACAACCCACGCTCCCTGGACAACCCGCGATCACTAGCACTGGGCCCAGCCAACGGGTGAGGCAACACCTGATTTGCTACTCTTAGCTAGAGCCTGTTTAGACAGTTTTACCTGCCTTTTCATTATGACATCTGTGGTTGGACATTCATATACTGTTTCTTAGCCATATTCAAGTGTTTTCTGTTGTTGGATTGTCATTTTCTTTTAATGATATGAATTTTCAAACTTAGTTCAATTCAATTGTATTTATGTATAGCGCCAAATCTCAACAAGGTTATCTCAAGGCACTTTACAAGGTAAGGTTTAAGACCTTACACAACTAAACCCAACAGATCCCACATTACAGTTTGAGCCCAGCTGGATGGGGGCGGCCATCTGCCTTGACCGGTTGAGGTGAGGGAATAGACAGGGAGAAAAGCACATCAGCAACAACAGAGCACAGGCAAGATGATTGGACCCGCAGCTGCCCATCACAGACCATAGCTCTGAGTCCGACGATACCTTTAAGACAGAGTGTGGGGGGGAAGCGGGGGATAAGCGCAACTATTGGAGAGAAAGAGACAAGGTTAGTTGGAACAATGATAGGAGGTTATTGGACAGAAGCAATAGAAGGAAACAGAGGATCTCAGTGTATAAATGAAGTTCCATCCATCCATCCATCCATTTTCTGAACCGCTTACTCCCTAGTGCGGGGTCACGGGGTGCTGGAGCCTATCCCAGCTGGCTACGGGCGAGAGGCAGGGTACACCCTGGACAGGTCGCCAGTCCATCGCAGGGCAACACATAGACACACACACACACACACACTCACACCTACGGGCAATTGAGAGAAGCCAATCAACCTAATGCACGTCTTTGGACTGTGGGAGGAAGCCGGAGAACCCGGAGAGAACCCACGCAAACACGGGGAGAACGTGCAAACTCCACACAGAAAGGCCCCAGGGCCGCCCCGGGAATCGAACCCAGAACCTTCTTGCTGTGAGGCGACAGTGCTACCCACCGCACCACCGTGCGGTAATGAAGTTCCCCAGCAGTCTATGTCTATTGCAGCTTAACTAAGAGATGGTTCCTGTGACTAACAATAATTGCCAGTGACCTGAACCATCTCTAACTATAAGCTTTATCAAAAAGGAAGGTTTTAAGCCTAATCTTAATAGTGGACAGTGTGTCAGCTTCTCGAACCTGAACAGGGAGGTGTTCTGCTGGAAGCATAAGAAACTATGAGGTCTTTAAGATAAGGAGCTATATCATTAAGTGCTTAAGTACAATCGCAAAAGAGTTAGAACTACTCTGTGTTTGTGTTTAGGAGTAATTAATAAATGTGAGTTATAAATTGCTGCTACTCCTCCGCCTCGACCTGTACTTCTAGGAACTTGATAGTTGATGTGACTAATTGGAGTGGACTTATTTTGTTGTGTGTTGTTTGCATGAACAATATCAGCCGGCTGCCATCTCTTAACCTTAAGAGATGGATTTGTTTAATAAAACCCAAATTACATGTCTTCCTGCAGCCAAACTGCCCTGAGATAGACTCACCTGCTTTTTTGTCACTCTGCAAATGCCGTGTGTCACCCACTCAATAACGGTTTCATAATGTCATGGCCTGTTCACTTGTGTGGTTGAATCACATTCACTTAAATTTAACTATTAAACTTCATCTTGTCAACTCTAGATGATTTAGTTGATCTAGTTACGAATTTACCAATACTGTATCAGGAAAAATAACGATCTGTGGAACCAGTGTAGGAATTACTATTTGAAATTATGCCTTGTCCCTACAGCTACATGTACTGGACGGAGTGGGGTGGTCGACCTCGTATAGCCAGAGCCTACATGGACGGAAGCACCATTACCACCCTGGTGGATAAAGTGGGACGGGCCAATGGACTGACCATTGACTACGTAGACAATCGACTCTACTGGACTGACCTGGACACTTGCATGATCGAAAGCACCAACATGCAAGGTCAGACACCACAGATAACTTAACACCCATAATACAGCTCTGCTAGACAGAAACAAAGGTAGATTTATGAAGTTACAGGTCTTAATCAGCTGTCACTGATTTGATTGATTCACTCAGAAGTCTATATTGCTTACCAAATACACACCATGTTGTTTAGAGGACTCAATTTACTTTTGTCATAGGAAATCAGTTGTGTACCTAGTTGTGTGTTAATCCTTTGCTCTGCTTGAGCAATTCTCCTGAATTCTCGGTCAGCTTTACCAGAACCATCTCCATGGGGTTCAGATCTGGTGACTGGAAAGGAATATTTCTAAAATATAATTAGTTCATTTGGCCTAATTGAAAACACTGGAGATGTAGGTTCAACGTGAATTTAGCCAGTATCAGTTACAGTGTACACTCAAGTCTACAAAATCTGTCTTTGGTTCCAAAGTTGTAAATCTGCTCTGCGCTACATGTGTGGCATCTACCATCGTCACTGTTAGTTATTTTGAGCCAACAGATACCACTGTAGTTAACATAAACCAAGCAGTAACACTGACGCCTCATCTTCTGCAGGCCTTCAGCGGGAGATCATTGTAGATGACCTCCCTCACCCCTTTGGTCTGACCCAGTATCAGGATTTTATCTACTGGACAGATTTTAACCTGCGGAGCATTGAACGGGCAGACAAGCGCAGTGGACTCAACCGTACAATGGTGTTGCAGGTATGGAACCTGTTTCATTTTACGCTTTAACTAATGATTTTAAAAAATGTTATTGTGTTGCTGATACCTTTTTTATGCTCAGGGCCAGCTGGAGCTGATGCTGGACATCCTGGTGTTCCACTCATCCCGTCAGGATGGTACCAATGAGTGTTCCCTTAACAACGGCCACTGTGCTCACCTGTGCCTGGCCACACCGGCTGGTGCCCGATGCCGCTGTGCTTCACACTACACCTTAAATGCCGATGGACGGAATTGTAGCTGTAAGTATACAGCTGCCAAGATTCAGCATGATCAATAATTAGAATCCTGTTGCTGGTGAGGAAATCAAACGTGTTTCACTGTGCTTATGTTTTTTCACTTTATACTCCCACAGCATTTTAAGCCACAGCTCTGTACTTCTCCCATAGATAAATTTAAACATATCATATTTATATACTTGCTTGATTTATTTATTCCATTCTTTTGATGTATCAATAGAGTTGCATCAGTGGACAGTCAATAAATTTAAGATTGAAGTTACACTCAACAAGGTCAAAGGCTTAATGGAATCATCTTGAGTTATGCTAACCCCCTACAGTATCTATACCTATACCACTTGAACCTTAACATAAGGTTTAGCTGTTACGACATATCACTGAGTCTGAAATACTTACACTATAGAATTTAACATATTTCCCTGATTTTAGCTCCCTCTAGGTTCCTGCTCTTCAGTCAGAAGACCAGCATCAGCAGGATGGTTCTAGGGGAGCAGAGTCCTGACATCATCCTGCCCATCCATGTCCTTAGGAATGTCCGGGCCGTTAACTTTGACCCGCTGGACCGGCTGGTCTACTGGCTGGATGGACGACAGAACATACGCAGGGCCAGAGATGATGGTGCCATGGTACAGTACAGCTCGTAATCACTAACAATAAGATAAATAGCTCAACAAAAACAGCTTCATAAAAGGGAAGTTGTTGACTTTGCTGTGTTTGCCTCCAGTCCATGATAGTAAGCAGCAATGTTCAGCCAGTGGACAACCAACTTCATGACCTGAGCCTCGACCCCTATAGCCGCCACATTTACTGGACCTGTGAGACAACCAACACCATCAATGTGCAGAGGATGGATGGAAACACTGTAGGGGTGGTCCTAAAGGATGACACTGACAAGCCCAGAGCCATCGTTGTAAATGCTGAAAAAGGGTGAGCTCATGACTGTAGGAGATGCTCTGTTGTAACTGTTACCCTACATTTCCATCCATTTAACGATCTGTATTCAGTTGACTGGATTAGAAGAGCTATTAGGCTGTGTATGCAAGACTTTTAGTTAGTTAGTTTAGTATATTGCATTGCAATGCATTTTACATTTTAATTGAAATTTGTTTTCAGTTTTAGCCTCTTTCTTAATGTGCTACACCCATATGCTAAAGCACAGATCTGTTTGTCCCGTCACACAGTTTTACCTACTGTATATCTAAGCCCAGTGAATATGTCTGCAGGTACATGTACTTCACCACCTTGCAGGAGCGCTCAGCTAAGATTGAAGGAGCCAGTCTGGATGGGACAGAGAGAGAGTCTCTCTTCACCACTGGTCTGATCAGACCAGTAGCGTTGACACTGGACAATAAACTAGGAAAATTGTTCTGGGTCGACGCTGACCTCAAACGCATTGAGAGTAGTGATCTGACAGGTGAGTTACTTTAAACAGAAATGTTTATACCACATGACAAAACTGAAATCCTCAGATATGCACAATTAGTAGTTAATGTGAGGGGAATTTAAAATATTGAAATGGTTAAACAAATGGTTTAAATGACTGGTGTCCTTGTAGCTAAATGACTAGAGCACATGCTGTGAAAGTGTACCGTCTGACGGTGGTAGCCTTCTCTCAGTCTTCCTCTATTTCCTGTTTGAAAATTGTTAAAAACTGAAAAGTCCGGTTTCAATGGAAAAAAATAGGCCAACAAGAAACAAACAATAAGAGTTAACTATGTCTTCCCTAATAACCGGTGTATTTATGTGTGGGTGTGTGTGACTGTACCTGTGGGAGATGAATGCTCTTTTGACTTTCAGACTGGACGAGGTCTTCAAAGACAGATTATTATGATTGGAATCATGAAGGATATTTATATTTGTTTAATAGTGTCACTGGAAATGTGATCAAAAGCAAACATTTATTAAAACTAGCCCACACATTTGCCATCATTGCTCTGAACTGAGACCACATTGCTGTATTTCTTCATGTCTTTGTGGTTAATAAATATTGTTATAACAACATGCCCACCTTCCAGGAGCCAATCGCATTGTTCTCCAGGATTCCAACATTCTCCAGCCGATGGGGCTGACAGTCCTTGGGGATCATTTGTACTGGATCGACAGACAGCAACAGATGATAGAGCGAGTGGATAAACTAAGTGGTGATGGACGCACGCGCATACAGGGACGCATATCTTATCTGACCTCCATCTATGCCGTGGAGGAGATGGATCCACAGGAGTTTGGTATGGCACGCTAGTTTCCAAATCCTGGGGATATATTTGCAGCAGGATTTATGGTATCTTCTCTCTCCTCTCCAGCATCTCACCCGTGTTCCCGAGACAATGGGGGCTGTTCTCACATCTGTATTGCTAAGGGTGATGGGACACCACGTTGTTCTTGCCCAATGCACCTGGTGTTACTGCAGGACTTGCTGCACTGTGGAGGTAAACAACAAAGGACTAAGGTGTGGTCAGACCAAAGTTAGATTCTATTAATTTCTATGCTAAATAAAGTGAGATGCATTGGCTTCCATCTGCACTCAGTGAATGTGAACTTATAGGACTTCCTCTTCCTTCCTCTCTCTGTCAGAGCCTCCCACCTGCTCCACAGAGCAGTTTACCTGCTCCACGGGCGAGATTGACTGCATCCCTATGGCCTGGCACTGTGACGGCTTTGCTGAATGCGACGATGGTAGCGACGAGGAGAACTGCCCCATTTGCTCAACCATCCAGTTCCAGTGTCACAAAGGAGGCTGCATTGATGCTCAAAGGCGCTGCGATGGTGAACCTGATTGTCCTGATAAATCTGATGAGCAAAACTGTGAAAGTAAGTTCACACTGGAGCTCATTAGCTCAGTTATTGCTACCTATAATGAACATAAAAACAGTGTACAGGTGAACAGCAACCAGCGAAAAGGTGTCTCTTTCGGTTGTCTTGTTATTTGGTGGTGTGTAACACCTTGCCAAGGATTAAATCCATGTTCATGTTGTTCTTCTCTGTTTCCTGTTCTCCAGCCATCTGCACTCCTAATCAGTTTCGCTGTGGTGACAACCAGTGTATCACTAAGAAACAACAGTGTGACAATTACTCCGACTGTCCTGATGGATCTGACGAGCTTGCTTGTGGTAAACTAAATATACATTTTAGCTTCTATTATTTGATTATTATTAATTATTTAGTTAGTTAACAACCTTAGTCATATAGTGTATTATTTGCGCAGAACAGAACGATTAAGAACTGTTCAGGTGTATTGTAAGTAGGGTGTTGCGTACTCCTAATGATCAGACAGGTAGAAAAGACAGAACAGAAAATTATACAATAACAAGCACAGAGCAAAGTTTACGCATACCAACACGTCCATCTAGCTTTGGCCAACCTCTGTTCACCACATCACAGCACTGTTGACAGTAAACCTGTGTAAGTCCTGGCTACATGAAGTGTACTTGTTATTGTTTTTGGTGAGTACATGTTTAGACAGAGCAGAAACTCATCTACTTTGTCGCTCAGCTTGAAACGTTACACATTCTGGGAACCAGTTTCTAATATAGCTGACCTTTTATCTAACAATGACTTGTTCCGTTAACTGTGAGCAGTGCATTTTCAAATAAATGTATCTTTTTCATTTGCTCAATTTTTAGAGTTCATGTCTCCACCCTCTAGTGGCATCCCCAATACTGGGCCTAACACCATTGGCCCAGTCATTGCCATCATCCTGCTCATCTTCGTGATCGGAGGAGCTTACTTTGTCTGCCAGCGTGTAGTGTGCCGACGATACAAAGGCCCCACTGGGACATTCCCTCATGAGTACATCAGCGGTACGCCCCATGTACCTCTCAACTTCATCGCCCCTAGCGGCTCCCAGCATGGAACCTTTCAAGGTCAGCAGAAAACAGTCCAGAGAGACATTGCACCAGAGACGGGTTAAAAGGCAGAAGCAACTTGAGGACCGCGGGCTCTTTGCATCACACCTTCGTGGTGTGTGCACTGATCTCCAAGCTGGTTTTTGGTTTGTTGATGTGCACGATCAACATCCATGCTTTTGATTTCCCCATAATTTTTATTTTCCTTTATTTTTATAATTAATAACACAAAACAACTCTCTCATCTGGCTCTTTATGGGAAATTTCCAGTTTTCCAGAGTTTTACTTCTCTACTTTTAAGCTTCTCTAAGTTTTTCTTTACTATACTGTGCTGGATAATGATCTGAACCAAGAGTAGCTCAGAAGTAGGTCCTTCAAAATAAAAGCTTGTTTGTTAAAAGGGTAAGCCTAAGTATATGTACATGTAATCAGTAATATGCTGTTCTATTTTAGATTTATCTTTAAAGTGTTGTACAATTCTAGACATGAATTTATGCTGAAATAATGTTAATAATGTAAGTTATTGATAAACTGTTGATGTTATGATCAGGTATTTCCTGTGGGAAGTCCATGATGAGTTCAGTCAGCCTGATGGGCAGCAGCAGCAGCGGAGCTCCCCTCTATGACAGGAACCACGTGACAGGAGCCTCATCCAGTAGCTCCTCATCTATGAAGGGAGCCTTTTACCCTCAGGTAAAAGCACACACAGACTATAAACGCCAGAGCGAAACCTACTGGCTGCACATGCCAGGGATGCTACCAAAGCCTTTACTAACAAATTTACTAGGCCTTCTCACTCAGAGCCTAAGACAGACAGATCAAACCTGTACCTAATCATAAATTTGATTTTAAACAAGACAAAATAAACAACAATGGTGAACACAAAATGAAAATAAACTGAAAATAACCGCTAGGAGGCCTGAAGTTCAGAACATAAATGTAGAACTAAAAAAAACTACTAACCAGGGAAGAATACCACAAAATAAAAGTCACACACACACACAAGACACAATGAACAAAACACTACAAGAAAACACAAACCTTGGACCACAACAGACAGCGCATGGGGTAAAGTGGATAACAAAAAAACAAAGTGGTGTGTGGGAGAAGTGCTTAAAAAAGTGGCTATGGAACTGGTGTATGTAATGAGCCTGATTGCAGGAACACAACAGAACTGGAAGTGACACAGCACAAACACCAGACACAACAGAGACAACAGCACCTCCAATGGCCGCAGGGCTGGATTGTCACACACACTTCTCTTGTTAAACCATCATCACTAATTTGGTATTTGCTTTGTAGATGTTGAACCCTCCTCCATCCCCGGCTACAGATCGCTCTCTCTACAACACAGAGATCTTCTGCTCCTCCAACAGTCCATCCACCACCAGATCATACAGGTGCAGCACACCTTCACATTCTTAGGTTGATTCTTTTATCTCGTCTTGTGTCAATGTATTAACCTCTTACTCCATCTGAGGACTTGCAAACAACTTTTCAGTAATGTTTGCATAAAGTCCCTAAATAATTCAATAACGAATGAATATTGATGACGTCTGTCTCCTGCTCATCAGGCCCTACCACCCAGTCCGCGGTGCTGCTCCACCTACCACACCCTGCAGTACTGACATCTGTGACAGTGACTACACACCACACCATCCACCGGCTGGTCTGACATCAGCGGGCCGTTGGAAGACCTGCCACGGCAAACACAACAAATACTATATAGACCTTAACTCAGACTCTGACCCCTACCCTCCACCCCCAACTCCCAGGTCCCAGTACCTTTCAGCTGAGGAGAGCTGCCCCCCATCCCCTTCCACTGAACGCTCCTACTTCCACCTGTGTCCCCCTCCTCCATCTCCCTGCACCGACTCCTCATGACCCTCCCTTTAAGGAAGGAAAGGACAGCAGAACTGTCTTCATTAGTCCACGTTACCGTGAGAAGAACTCAAACGCTAAATTCCAACTCTGCTTCACACCAGCTGGTTAGGCTCTAGTGCCTTGCTCAAGGTTCCTGTGATTCCAGTCATTCTCAGAGTGGCCTCATAAAGTAGAATGAGTGAACACATACACTCATTCCATTGTATTTTAAATTGTAATTACGTTGCTGCCAGTCAGTGGGTGGACTCTAATGATTGAGTAACTGAAGCCTCGTCAGCAACACCCCAATT
Source organism: Betta splendens (assembly GCF_900634795.4). Taxonomy (NCBI): domain Eukaryota; kingdom Metazoa; phylum Chordata; class Actinopteri; order Anabantiformes; family Osphronemidae; genus Betta; species Betta splendens. The sequence continues at coordinate 630,554 of NC_040886.2, forward strand.
TCAAACCATTTGTCTCCTCCTTTCTTGCAGGATCTTTGTCTTTCTAGCAGAGTAGCAACAGGACATGTTATATGATATATTATAATAATATTAACAAAACTAAGTCAAAGAAGAATTATTTTACGCCGGCTCAACCACAGGACACAATGGGTGGATGGACAGATGGGTGATTTAACAATTAAAGAAATTTAAGACAGATGACCGAATGAATGTGCAGAAAAATGAATGAATGAATGAATGATCTGTTGAATGGAATAGGGCCTTTTTTCCAACTTGTCTGTTCTTTGCATTCAATTCTGGAATTCCTAGGAGTTAAACATGGGACTGGAGTTGAGTTGAGACCAGTTGAGGCAATGTGACACCTCCATAACAAACAAATATCGAATGTAAATCTAGTGTATATATTTGTAATAATGGCAATGAGAGAGCTCAGACAAATTATTGCTTTTCATTACAAATCTGAACTTCTTCCCTCAGTTTTTTTACACTTTTATTGTCCCATTTTATCGAAAGGATGTTTGCTGCTATTGTGTACATAACTTGTCAGGTTATAAGTTAATCAGAGGCCAAAATGGTCACTTTCATACTGACAGTAGATTATGAAGCTCTTTTACAGGTAATAACAACAAATGTTTGTGTAGTGACTGTCATTCTTATTCTCTTTGTGTCTACAACATTGTGTTGTGTATGTTTTTCTTGGTCATTGTGTTAATTTTCAAGGATGATTTGAATGAACTGAGAGTAAAGCTGCTTTAGTTGTTTTGCAGCTACAGAACCCATTTAGACATTCAAATGTACACGTTTAATAATTTCTACCCGGTCTGCAACTCTTTTTGCAAAGATGTCAGATGAAAAATCTAAAGTCTTCTGGTTGGCTGATCATGGAAACCAGGAGAAGGACGAAGAAGCTTTTGCAGAATATCTCGTATCTCCAGAGGAAAGGAGACTTTGTTTTAACTTCTTCTCTCAGAGAATGCAAAGCAGCACAGATGCCACCCAAGACACGGACTAGGACCACAGTCATTTCCCAGTATTATAAACAAAATCTCCATCTTTGTCCTGCCCACTCCTGTGCTTTAAGACTATGAAAATATGACAGTTGTCCTCTCTGTTTAGGCTTTGGCATTATGATGATGTACTGAACATATAACCTATAGGGGACATCAAAGTGTAGTAATGCAGTGTGTATTCCTGCTTGTTTTGGTGGAGGTCTGTATTGTCCAGGTCTACACTTTGGAGGCCTACCTTGCATGTATCTTGTACCAACTGCTTTGTGGGGACAAACTGAATTATCCTGGTCAAAACAGCACTTAAGACGTATTTTGAACACGTCTCTAGCAAGAAAAGCTGAAAGACAGTTTACAAAACAAGAAGAGACACATTTAATGTTGTTTTGTAACAGCCATATTTTGTAGCGCTATGTTGTTAAAGACGATGCATCAAGCCTCCCTTTATCTGATCCTGTTAGTATCTTTGCATTGCTCCAAGCAGTGAACAAGAACGTAGCTAAGAATAAATGAGTGTGGCTTCCAATTCATTAAGTTCTGACCATCGTGCTGAGTCAGAGAACAGCGATTTTCCTGACAGAAACCTGTACCAGCACTTTGGGAACCTTCAGTATAACGATACTGATGAAATGAGTCTTGATACTGTGGTGTCAGACGGTGAAACGATGATGTCTCTGTCTATAAGGGTAGCAGGCCACTCAGACCACTGTGTCCTCAACACTTTGTACAAATGCAGTGTCTCATTTACACTTTGGACATTTTTATATCAAAATAATTTTATATAATAAAGGTTCTATTTTAAGAAATGGGTCTTTATAAATGTGTAAGCAGTGCTAAAAAAAGGTAGATTTTACCATCCAACCACCTCATGCTTCCATTTCATTCCATTGGCTGTTCCTGAAGGACTAAATATGTGGGGCCGTTATTCATTTACCCTTTAGATCTGTAAACAGCTACCAAACATGACGTCAGCACACGTTTATTGCCATTTTAGTTTTACCTTTTATTCTTCGCACTGCGTGTAACAACCCAGAACAAGTCATTCATAAAAATTAGGACCTTCCTCTCTTGGACAATGGAGGATTTCATCAACAAGGGGAAGTGAGCCACCTGCTCAATGCAGTGCGGCAGAAAGATGACTTACTTTGCAGAGGCTAAATCAAGCTGTAACCTATTTGTTTGTGAGCATGTGTCATAGTGGACTATGTTATAAAGTAACACATGCACCTAACCAACATTGCTGACATTGGTCACATATTATCTTTTAATGAGAAAAAGTCAAGGGACATTCAAAGCACAGCTGGACTGACCAGCTGACCAGTTACCATAGTAACCCTGCGACCAGCACTGTGCATGTACTTCCACCACCTCTGGGTGGTCACAGTTGGTGGAGACCAACAGAGTTAAGGGCTGTGAACCTTGACTACTATGTGGTAAACACAAAACCAAACTGCCTTTGTTGTGTAGATAAAAAAAACAACACTTTGTGCAGTTTATCTAGTCGGCACAGCTCCATCAACCTATCTATGTTCTGGGTTTAGTGACATCAGATGCCAAAATGATCTGGATCACGTGTTATATCTCATGCTGTCTCGTTCTGTGTATTCCAAAAGCAAATTGGTTCATTGACTGTTAGAAATGTCTCACCAAAGCATCAGACAAGAGAAGACTAGATTTAATTTCATTTGGTGTCTGTAACATTTTACAGATCGTTTTCCAAACACATGCCTTATACAAAAAACCTATAGATATTTTTCATCCAAAAGAAACGATGACACAGAGATCATATGTAAGAACGACTGAATCGATATGGGGCTACAGTTGGTGACACAGAGGCAACATGGCGATGTACAGTATAAAGCTGTAAGATAAGGTTCAGGTGTGTGCACCAGTGTGGTTTTGGGAGAGGGTGTGGTATGAAGGAAAGCAGAGACATACTACAACATACAGCCATACATATCATCTGTAATTTACATGTCCAGAGCAAAAATGACACAAGGCTCGAGAGTCATAATTATACAGTAGCATTATGATTGATATGGTCTACAAACTATAGAAAAACAAAAATGCCATATATATATATATATATATATGTGTGTGTGTGTGTGTGTGTGTGTGTGTGTGTGTGTGTGTATGGGTGCGTGTGTGGTAAAAGATTGTTAGTGATTTTTCATTATGATTTTCTGACTAAATATGTAACTTAAATATTTACAATGATTATTTTACAACTATTGGCCCAGCCCACTGATTCCTTTTAGTTCGAGTCAAGAATGAAGCACATGAGAGGGAAGGTTGAGAGGCAGTGGAGGATGGATGTGAGGTCAGACAAGGTCCCAGACCCCCAGGATCCAAGACCACATGTGTTTCCTTGCACTCTGTATCGCCACTACATGACCAGCAGCTGTCCCAGCACCATCTTGAACTGCTGTGTGCACCCTGCCAGCTCCTTCACCCGCTCAGTCATCTCCCTGGCTGCCCCAGGGGACGGATACTGGAGAGCTGCTGTTTTCGTGCTTATAACAATGTCTTTGAGTTTTTCACAAAGGGTGTTGCTGCCCTGGGCCACGCGCGTCCTCACTTCAGGAGATTTGGCCTGGCGCGACAACGTGTCCCCAATAAACACCAACTTGTGCGCGCTGAGGATGACGAACTTGCTGTGCGCCACGAAGATCTTGGGCGGTTGGTTGGAGTTGACCGAAGTAAAAAAAGCATCGATAGCGTTGGTTACTGTGGTGACATTCTGCTCACACTGCTCCTGGTAAAAAAGGAGGAGCTGCCTGTCGCCATGGCACAGTTTGGAGGGTCCACCGGAACCGTTGTGCGACAGCTGTTTGGCCAATGGGTGGTGTGGGGATGGGGACCAGCCCGTCATGTCATTGTTAATGGGCTGGCTCACTTCCTGCTCCAGCCGCTCAAACTGCTTGATCTAGAAAGAAGGAAACAGTTCATGATCATTGGGTTTCAGAGCATCTCAGCTGAACTGGAACCTTTTGATGTTTCTATCCTCGAGCATTTTATATATTGAACAATACTGTAATTTAAAAAAATCAAAATTCCAAAAATTAGCTTGAGGATTTTTTTATGTGAGTAATTCATTTAATAATAGATAATGACATGGTTATCATTGCTTTAGATACACTGATGACCTACTTAGTCCCCCCCCCCCCACACACACACACCTGTTGCTGTTCCAGTTGCTCCTTGTTGTGTCGGGTGATGTTGCCTTTTTCTAACAGCTGTCTTTGGTTCTTCTCAAACTCCTCCTTCCCCTTAAGGGTGAGCACATTGACAAAGATGCGTTAAATTGCATGTTTAAAACACAAGTGCAGTGAATGGCCTCAGTGAATTACAATATATTTCAAGTGTTTTTGTGTTCTTTTCATGTTGTTCCCTGAGCCATCTAATAGTTTGCTGACTCGACAGTTGTCACTGACACTGGCACGTAAGTCAAAAACAGTCATTATTAAAGTCCAGCAGGACCTGGCACCTGACCAAAAAAAATGTAGGTGGAGCAGCAGAATCTAAAACTATCTCCAAAAAATTCTTTATCATTGTGTGTACCTGTAGATGCACATAATCGTAGTCCTCCATCCAGCCTTCCTCTGTGGCCTCATAGGGCCTGTCCACTCCCTCCTCTTCCTCTGCAGCTGTAAACTTCGGTGGGGAGGGAAGGGGACGCGACTGGATGCTCACCTTCTCCCCTCCCTGATAAGTCCCGCTTCCTGATCCCGTCACCTGTCCGCTGATCTCCCCTGGCAACGGAGGAAGTGGCAGCTGCTGCTGCCGGTTGGTCCGTTTGAAGAGGAGTGAGGCGTTACCATGGAGAAAGGACGCCAGCTGCTTAGCATCGTCTGGGATACCACGGGCTGTCATAATCAGTCGATCCAAGTCGTCCCCCCCGGCCAGCGGAGCTGCGAGCGCAGCATGTGACCAGGAAATGGTGTCTAAGCTTTGACTGTGTCGAATCAGACTCTGAAAGACCTCCTCCATTTTCCCCACCTGACGGCCCAGCTTGGTGTGCAGAGTGCGGTCTGTTGCCTGAGCAGCGTTGGCCACAGCGCCACGGGCGAATTCTAAGAGATCACGGACAGTGGTGCGCACGCGGTCAGCCGCCTGATGAATGGCAGGCAGGTTCCCCTCTAAGTGAGCAGGACTTCTCCAGTTACCAGTGATGTAGGACATCATGAGAGAAACGCTGGACTCGACCGCCTGCTGGAGGCGAGACAGACGCTCCATTGCCTGCTCCAGGTCCAGAAGGAGGGGTTTGCCTGAAGTGGAGCCTGGATTTGGAAGCGTGGAGGACGAAGAGGAGTCACGGACAGGAACCATGTCTAAGGATGAAGCAGAGTGGTTGCTCCGTGTGCTTCCTGTGCTCGAGGCAGACAGACGCTTGAAGGACATGCTGAGTTCCTCGTTGGTGGACTGGGCATCACGCACCACCTGAAAAACACATCACCACTGGCTATTTACCCAGAAAAGATGAGAAGATGATGATGAAAAGATGAAAAGATGTTTGTCATCAACATCTATGTGACTGCCCTGTATGTGTCCTACCTGTGGGGGGACATCGTATACATTGTGGTCTCCACTTTCTCCTCCTCTGTCCTCTCGCTCCCGGGGGAAGTCGTATATGTCTTGAGCTGGGTGACCCCCACGCCGCAGGCTGGCAGGGATGTCATATATGTCCTGAGGGGCCTGGATGGCGCCGCCCCTGTCGGCATGATAATGCTTGTCAGTCAGGATCGGGGGCGGGACGTCGTACACGTCCTCTGGAATGGGCAGCTCGTCGTCCGAAACGTTGTTGTTGTGCTGAAACTGGGGAGAAACTTTTGGCTTGATTTTGACAAAGTGTGGTGGTACGTCATAAGTCTCCTCTCTGACGGGATGAGCATCAGGGACGTCTTTACTAACAGATGGAGGGAAGTCATATATCTAGAGAGAGAGAGAGGAGAGAGTGGTTTTCACTTATTGTAACAAGAACCACTATAACTTAAAGCTTTAACCAATAGAGATAAGAAAAACCTTATAGTCCCACAGCGGGGAAATTACTTACATTATTGTTAGTGTAAAGAATACTCAGACTTTTTAATCATAAGCAGATACATAATGTACATAATGTAAATGAAATACAAATCAACTCATTCATCTCTGTTAATATTCAGTCCAATTCAACTCCAATTACCGTCTGCTGCATGTTCTTGTCTGTGGCTGCTGGCGTGTTATATAGCTCCTGGCCACTAGAGGGCCCCTTCACCACCATCGGTGGAGTGTCATACACCTAAACATAGATCAACAGGAAGGAAGGTTAAAAAGATGATGGCACACACGCACGCACGCACACACACACACACACACACACACACACACACACACACACACACACACACACACACACACACACACACACACACCTGAGTGCTGTACTGCTGGCGGGTGGGGGGCACATCATATATGTCTTGTTGAGTGGACGGCTGATGTCTGGGTGGGACATCATACTCATCTTGGTCTGACTTCACAGGGTCGTACACGTAGATCTGTCCAACCCGAGTCGGGACAACAACCTGGACATAATGACAGAGTCAGGACAGGAACGTCACAAACGTCAGCCTTGAGGCAGAATAATAGTAACAGTCGTGTGTATGTTGTCTGACATGTCTATGCCAACAAGATTCTTAGCTTTTGTGTGAACATTTATTGGCTAAATGAACTGAGGCTAAAGCTTGTTCAGCCTCATTCAAAGTCTGCTGGTTCTGTGGTAGTCGTCGTGGGAACAGCGCTGCCCTATTGTGTCGTGATTTGTCTGTTTAAACTTTGCAGAGTCAACTAGCCAGCCTGGAAACGCTGTGTCATAGAGCCACAGGGAGACATTCTTATCACATTTCAGAATCAGGCAAAATACTGATTTCTCGCAAATAGGTGTCAATGACATCAGACTGATATGCAATATTAATTCTAAGACATAAGATCTAAGATCATTGTCTCTGTTCACTCTAAACTACTGTTAGTCCACTGAGCAACACCCACCTTCCCTCGCTGTCACACACACACACACACACACACACACACACACACACACACACACACACACACACACACACACACACACACACACACACACACACACACACACACACACTTCAAGGGGACTTGGGGACAAAGTGAGGACATTTTGGTCGGTCCTCACTTCTTCGAACGCCTGTTTGAGGGTTGAGATGTGCTTTTAGGGCTGAGGTTAGAGTTGAGTTTTGGTTCAGATTAGAGCAAGGGTTAGACATCTGCCTTTAGTTGTGATTTTTAGGGTTAAGGTAAGGGGCTAGGGAAGTGTTTCCTAGTGCCACTGCACCTTAATCTCCTCAACATCAAACACCTCAACCGTGATATGTGAGTGAACAGTAGGCGCATAGTGACGTCATGTGTGACAGAGCTTTATGTTTACAGTGCAGTTATCATGGTAAAAGAAACCATGCTGTTATCACACATCTCACATGTTCCTTTTTAGTGCAGGACTGACATAGTGGGACAGTCACAGAGTTGTCCTTAACCAGCTCATGGTTTCTCATCACCCCACTGTCACTAGACAAGTCAGTTCTCGGTTTAAGCACATTCCTCTCATCGTCAGCAATTAATAACATTGTCCTCGTTTTGCAGTCTCTGAGACCAGAACATCTCCAGTACTCAGCTTTGATAACTCTGTAAGTCTGTCATGAAACCTACTTTTTAAACCTAAGTGTGACAGGAAGCCACGCAGACAGACTCAGCACAGTTGGGCGACTCCGGGACTCAAACCCAACTTCAGGCTTTTTGCTAAGTATAACCATGTGTGTCGAAACTAAAAAGATTAGAAAAGTGCTTAGCAGTTCTGAGGCACCACTGAGCACCCACATTCATGGGGAGCACTGATCGCACCGTTTTCCAACTATTCCAGTGAACTGGCTGCAAAATATCTTGAACTGCCTTCACTCCTATTCTCTGACAAGGTTTAATACACAGAGAAGCTCTGCTCACACTCATGTGACGTGAGCTGTGTACGCTCAGACTCACTGACCTACTGTAGCCAGAGTAACTACCGTATTTTTCGCCATATAAGACGCACCCAATTTTAAAGGAGGAAAATCTAGAAAAAAAAGATTCTGAACCAAATACTGTAGTAAAATATTTTATATCAACTGTATAAAAGTTAACAGCAGTTTAAGAACAATTGTATGCCAAACATGTAACATGAACAGTCAGTAAAGTCAGTAAACAGTGAAAGTAACAAAAATAAGGCTGTAATGTTTTTATTCGAACCCCAATAATTCCTCTTCTTCGCTGCTATCAGAAACGAGGAAGGACAGATCCACTGGTTCCACCGCCCCCACATTAGCAAGAATAGTGAGTAACACGGCATCCCGCTCCTCAGCTGCTGCTGACGATGGTACGATCGACGAGCAGAGGGCGTGATGACATCAGCGCGCACCGCCGGGTGTACTAAGATGGCCGACGGCTCCGGAGCTAGACCGAAGCCGCGGCCTTTCCTATGGCGGTGACCGCGCTCCGCTCCGCGGATCTCTGCATTCGCCGTATAAGACGCACCAACTTTTCCCCTTCAGTTTTGGGGAAAAAAAAGTGCGTCTTATACGGCGAAAAATACGGTAAGTGGCCTTGATCAGCTTTGTGGTTTCCTTTATGAAACACCCACATAAAAGCTCAAGTTGGGCCTTCCACTACAACCAGGGCCCGATCCTTGCTCTAGAAGAACAACTAAACATCCTCTCTACTGGTAATAAATACAGCACTTTCACAAACAAAGGCTAAAATTACCACTGCAGCCACATAAGACAAGACCTTCTGTACATGCAGTTGCAGCACAGAACACAGAGCTGAAAAACAATCCTTTACAGCACAGATGGGAAGTTGTAAAGGAAAACTGGGTAAAAATAGAGAGGCGTAATTAAAGTAAACGGCTGGTGGTTTGCCTGAACCCATGGCCGCAGAGACCCTGAGCTATACCCGCCTCTCATGCTGCTGCCAGCTTCATTTCTATTAAGCAAACAGATCCAGGTCTCACACAGCTGGACCAGCAGGACCACAACCATTAAAGCAGTTCAGGAGACAATTGAGTCACTTTCACCATGTATGTAGGAACATTACTGAAAGAAGACTGAATGTTGGGTAACCAAGTCTACTAAAACAGAATGAAGCTGACATCTGGGAAGGGTTGATGGGAGATTTCTCAGTGACACTGAGACATTTATGATTACAACGTGAGCCTGAAATCACACTGAACATTAGTCTCAGAAGTGATGTGATGCCCAGCTCATGCAAATTTGACGTTGTGCATTTACTGAACCAGAAAACGTGAAAGACAAAAAAGGCAAAGACTGAGAAAGATGAGTCCACTGAAACTAATTAAACACCAGGGGCCTCATGTACGAAGGATACTTCCGCACAGTGTAAGCACAAATCTACGCATAAGGTCAGATGTATCAAAAACTATGTAAAGTAGAAATGTGCGCAGATCTATAGTAGCTAACTGGCGTAAGTACTTTTCCCATTTTTTCCCATTAGCTGCAGAGCTGTAGAGGTGAAACGGGAAAACTGTTAATCACGTAAAAACGATCATTAGTCACACCAGAAAAAACAATAAACAATTAATATACAGCCACTTGTCTGTAATTAGATGAAATGTATATATGTGCAAACATATATTCTACAGCTCTGTTAGATGATCTGTTAGAGGATCCAATAGAGTATCTATTAGATCTGTATGTCAGCAAGGCATCAAGTTTCCATACAAGGCGGTTGATCTGCACAAAGTGCAGTTTGCATCGAGAGCAGGTTTACTTGATGTGATGGATTGGAGGCCACAAAAGCACAAATGCAGTTACAGTCAGCAACATTGTAGCAAGGTGAATCCATTAATTGTATCAGATTTGAAGCTGGTACCAGATTATCCACCTTTATGGACACTTTTAATTTTTATGCAGCATTAATACCTGCACACACTGTCCCGCTCGGCGTACTGCGCAGATGCAGACTGCGTTTAAATCAATTAACATATTTATATACATGTAGAGGCGCATCATGGTAGGAGTAGCGATTGATACATCTGTAATTACACAGTTTTCTAGATTCAAACTTATTCCAAGTTTTATTTTTTGTCGGGACTGTCGTAGCGCAGGCGCAAGGTCAGTCCCATGTTTTTTTTTGTTCTGTCCAGCAGAACAGAACAAGGGGGGGTGGTTGTTGTAGGTGCAACCAGCTACTGAAACCAAGCAAATCAGTTAAGCAAACATTTGGTGCAAAATAAATAAACAGAGATGTACCATAGGCAGACACATCAACATTTAAACAACTGCTGTACTGTGGTTTACCTTTTAAATTAATATTAATACCATTAATTGTGTTAAGGTATGTGCATGCACTCATACAAACATATACATATATCATATACATACACATATGCATTGTTATATATAATCTAATAATACTTAATAAAAGCCATGACATACAACATCACAACTTCCATATTCACACATTATTGATATTGGTTATCACTCCCTCCAATGAGACAACGAAGCAGTTCTTTATCATCACAGATGAATTTATTCTTTCCTTCTGAGCACTTGTTGCTCCTTACGTCCGAACAAATCCACCGTCGAACTATGACGTACAGTAAAACATCACATTTTAAAGAGACAAACAGAATTATAAATAAATGCACGACATAAACCAAACACAAAATAAACGTACCTCGCTGGCTGCACACCCCAGAGGGAATGGTTACGAATCATCAAAAATCCCAAAATAAATGCTTAACCTTCAATGCTTAACCTGCCTGCTTGTACCTTCACTTCTCTCCACATGCTTCTCACTCGTGTACCAGCAAAAATGCCCGGCGGAACACAAACTTTGTTCCGGGTCCGCATTAACAATCAAATAATTATAAACACACAATAAATATGCAAATAAAATATAAACATGACTTGACATTTATGTCAGTTAAACTCCCACCAAATCACAATGTTTGGGATTTCACTGAACAATCGAACTTTCACTTAACTCTTGAAGATCATACAGGCATAGCATATACCTAAAAATAAGGTATAACCTTTACTCTTTGGACTAGTTTTATAATGAAGCGTTCTGCTTCTTGTCTTTCTTCAACATTTGTGGCTTCGTTTAGCTTAGATTTCAGTCCTTTAATCTGTTGAGCTAAGCGCTTAAGACTAGCAATACCTTTAATGGCTCTTTTCCAGTCAGAAAACTTTGTCAAAAGATCTAACAATGTCCTGTCTTCCTTTGCACTGGTTTTGAGCAACTGCACCTTTCGGAGTTCTGGATCATTGTCACTGACTTCTTCCACTTTCACTTCACTTGTGGGTAGCTCCCTTTCCCACAAGAAATCTGGGCCAGTGAGCCAGTTTGAAGCAACAAGCTTCAAGCTTGAATTTAACAGTGCTTTCACTGAACTGATCCTGACACTGACTAGCTAAATGCTTCAACCCAAAGTTGGCACACCCAGGTGAGGAGGCTGCCCCGAATGTACCTTCATTCGAAACACTGATGGTGAAGATTCCAGATCATCATCCTCCCACCATAAGAACCTTAAGTAGTCCTGGTCTTCAGTCTTAACATGAAACTGATGAAACATGCGTTCGACGTCACACATGACAGCTATGGGTCCCTTACGAAACCTACAAAGAACTCCCACCAAGTTGTTTGTAAGATCTGGACCTGTAAGAAGATGGTCATTCAGGGAAGTGTCTTGAAACCTTGCAGAGCAATCAAAGACTACTCGTATCTTCCCTGGCTTTTGAGGGTGGTATACACCATGATGAGGTATATACCAGGCTGGTTCGTTGTTCAATTCCTCATCTGTGATCTTTTCTGCCTCACCACGAGCCATGAGGTCTTTCATGAAGTTCTTATAGTCTGTGTGATATTTCTGGTCTCTCTTGAATCTGCGCTTTAAGCATGACAACCGATGAACAGCACATGCTTTATTGCTAGGCAGGTTTGGTCTGTCTTGTTTGAAAGGCAGGGGCATTTCATAATGACCATCATGTTTCTGCATGATTCCCTCCTTCAGCTTGGTCAAAAGGTGGAAATCTTCCTGAGAAAGTATTGCTTCCTCCACATCTCTTTCACTGAAATCAGATTCTAGGATCTTAATTACATTGTCTGGAGTGGTCAATTCCTTGATTTGAGTCTTACACACATAGTGAACTTCACTCTTAAGTTTAGCTGTAGGTGTGGATTCTGGCATCACTCTCTTTACAATGATGCGATGACTTATTCCAATATCATCACCATGGTGCTCGAACGGCGCAACATAGCTCACTATGCTCCAACCTAGGTCAGTCTTCTGTGCAAAAGGTTGGTTTTCTTCTCCACATACAACTTCTCTAGGTAATAATGCTTGTGGGCAATTATAACCTATTAGACCAATTGCACAGTCCTTCTGTGGAGCCATGTGTGCTGCAAGATGTTCCAAGTGCGGCCATGCCTGAGCTGTCTCTGGAGTTGGAATATGAGTCCGATTGGCAGGAATGAACTCCCGAGTATAAGCTGTTGGCACTGTAACTTTCTTAGAGGAGTCTAGTCCTCTTATCTGTAGACCATTGAGTCTTTTACAAACTACAATTGTCCCTTTAGATGACATTGTAGACAATTTTAGTCTGACTTGTTCTGTGTCCATGTTTAGAACATCTGCTACTTCCTCAAGAATAAATGAAGAATCACTCTGTGAATCTAACAGAGCATAAACAAGAACTTCCTTGTTTGGATCCTTTGGTGAAGACACATACACCGGGACTATGGCTGAAGTCTGTACACTGTTACCATCTTGTACAACTCTGTTGGACGTGCTTTCGTTACTGACACTTGGTTGTGCTGATTCTTTAGTGCTAACTCTTCCTTTGAATTGTTCTCTCTTTGCTCCTTGTTCACGGTTTGAGCGATCTTCGTGTAAACACGTGGGGTGACGTTTTGAGCAGACTTCACAGACCATCCGATTGGTACATTTCTTAGATTGATGGCCAATGCTCAAACAGCCGAAGCATAGATTTTCACTTCGAATGAATTTGACTCTGTCAGCAACTGCCTTGTCCAGTAATTTGAAACACTTTTGTACACCATGCCCTACTTTCTCACAGAACAGACAGGTGACTCTGTTTCTCTCACTGGTATTGGTTGTGAATATTTTGGAACCTATGGTCTGGGTTTTAGGAGTTACTTAATGTCTGATTTTTAATCCTCACCTTATCAGATTCAGTCTGCCGTAATGCTTGATAAGATGTAATAGGATTGCAAGCAATACTGGCCTCTAATGAAAGGAATGTCACAAAATAACTGAACTTCGGGAATCTCCCATGCTCCAATTGATATTCTGTGGCCTTTCTGTTCCATCTGGTGCTTAACCAGTCGGGTAATTTAGCTGCCAGCTTCTGGTTCTCAATTCCATCATCAAGGACATTTAGACTTTCATTGTGAGCCATAGCACATTCACAACTGTGCAAGAAGTCCACAAATTTCCTTAACTCAGCACTTTCCTTTGCAGCTACCTTTGGCCATTAATATAATTTGTCTCTGAAAGCCTTTGCAATTACAAATGGATGTCCATATCGTTCACTGAGCAACTTCCAAGCTGCTTCATATGACTCTTCTGAACCAATTAGAAAGTAACCTTCCAAAGCCTCTCGTGCTGCTCCTCCAACATATCTCTGAAGGAAGAAGATCTTCTCTGAGGTTGGAATGTTTTTCTGCTCAATCAGAGTCTCGAAAGATGCCTTCCAATGAACAAACCTAAGTGGATCTCCACAAAAGACGGTAGGTTCTGGAATAGGGAGCCTGTTTGCTGACATAGCCTCAGCCAAAACCTTCACAAGTGCTCCTGTTTCATTTTGTGTTGGACTACTATTAGAGAACACAACTCTTGGTGGTTGTGGTTCTTGCTTAATCTGACTGACAGTCTGCATGACAATAGGAAGTTCTGCGCTATTTGCTGCAAACCCTTAACCTGATCATTCTCGTGTTCATCATAAACCTGAAGTTTTGCCTTGGCTGCATTCAGCCTTTTCAATTCCTCCAAACGCTCAAGTTCTCTTTTTAAGTTTTCTACTGACCTCCTTCTTGCGGCGTTCTCCTCTTGTTGTTTCCTTTGGAGAGCGGATTTTTGTTTCTCCCTTTCTATTCTACGCTCTGTTTCTTCCTTTTCCGCTTGCAGATGACAAGCTAATGCAGCTGCTTCTTGTTCTGCAATGATCAACTTCTCTTCAACCTCAAGCTTTTGTAGTTTTTCTTGATATGACTCTTGCTCAGCCATAATCTTTAAGACAGCTTGTGTGGCTGCATACTCAGCAGCAGCTTCTTGTCTTTTGACTGAAGATGTATCAGAGCGCAAAGAATTAATCTTAGAACGACTTGAAGCAGGTGGTGAAACACTGGATATGGAAGATGCAAATACTGACTTTGCATTAGGCCAAATAATCTGCTCTTCTCTTCCTTGAATTTGCAACTGAGCGTTCTGAACCACTACTTCAGTAATTGATGTACAGTTGTCCATCTTACGACGCATGTCATGAGCTGGACTATCAATTCTTCTGTAGTCATCATAAATATTGTTCAGCTCTGATGCCTCTTTCTGAACGCTGCTAATGTGTTCCTGTAGAATTTCACTGGGATCTTGACTCATTACAGATTTCTTAGCAACCTTGGTCAGAGCTCTCCATCTTTCATAAATACTGTCAAAGCGTAGCAGAAGAACTTCTAGCTTTTCCTTCTGAAGTTCTTTTCCCTTTTCAGTTAATGTTCGAGCTCTTTCACTCCTTCGAGGCTCTTTAGATAGTGTTGTTGGTTGAGGAACATCTGACTGGTCTACCTCTTGCTCTAAACCAGCTAATGCACTCTCAGTGTCTTTGCTTGCCTGAGACATCTTAGAAACTACGTAAAAGTCAAAATAGAATTTACCAGGATTAAATTAGCAGTGTTAAAACAACCGCGAAGAATTAGCAAGTTATGGTTTCTACATATTTCCTTTGCATAAGGTAAACAACACAAATTCACAAACCATACAAAAGGTAACAAGTTGTGGCACTTAATTGAACTTAATTGACCGACCCTTCAATAACAACACTGAACTTCAAAATACTAATATCACGATTACTCTTAAATGTCCAAAGGTAACTTAGATTACAGTCCTTGTCCTTAACGTTTATAACAGCTTATCTGAGATGCTTGTCGACGACGGAGTCTTGCAGGTCCGCTTCGGCTTGTTGCAGACCGAGTTCGACTATCACTCCCTCCAATGAGACAACGAAGCAGTTCTTTATCATCACAGATGAATTTATTCTTTCCTTCTGAGCACTTGTTGCTCCTTACGTCCGAACAAATCCACCGTCGAACTATGACGTACAGTAAAACATCACATTTTAAAGAGACAAACAGAATTATAAATAAATGCACGACATAAACCAAACACAAAATAAACGTACCTCGCTGGCTGCACACCCCAGAGGGAATGGTTACGAATCATCAAAAATCCCAAAATAAATGCTTAACCTTTACTTTCTTGCCTGCTTGTACCTTCACTTCTCTCCACATGCTTCTCACTCGTGTACCAGCAAAAATGCCCGGCGGAACACAAACTTTGTTCCGGGTCCGCATTAACAATCAAATAATTATAAACACACAATAAATATGCAAATAAAATATAAACATGACTTGACATTTATGTCAGTTAAATTGGTAGTGATAAGTATCAGTAATACTTACAGTTGGGTTTAGAAATCGTGTTTATCAGCTCAAGTGTTGAGTGTCCCACTACAAGGTTAGTAAAGCTGTAGCTTAACATTGTTCACCCAAAGGCTGAGGCAGACGTTGGTGCATGAACAATGCCACTTGTGGAAGCCAGGGTGATGTGAGGGGCTCAGCAGAGGAAGGAATCCCAGCAGCCAGGGAGCCCACACACCTTCAGTTCCAGGAGGGCAGGTGTTGCGACCCAAGCCGCCCACACAGAGCCCCCCAGGCAGAGCTGCAGCAGCCACAGAGACAGCACCCGAGGTCAGAGTGGGCCACCGGGGGTCAACTCTGTCCGCCCCATAAGAACCAGGGGCAAACACTCCTCCCAGTGGGAGGGTCTGCCTGAGAGAATGGAGCCCGAGTACCTATGGTCCATAGGGAGCCTGCTAGGACATGCTCCCACGCCCAGAGTGGGGCCCACCCCCAGTCCACCACCCCTACACGAGCAGAGTGGGGCCCATCCCATCGTTCCCATGAGGAACTAAGTATGAGGTGGATGGATCTATTTGGGACATATATAACTCTTGATAAAAGTTTTTAAAGGTATAACTTTTTTTTCATTTTTATTATTGTTATTGAATGAATGATTTGTTTTCCTTTTTTATATTTTAATTGCTTGGCTAAAAATTTACCACATTTGTTACCATGGTCAAAGTTCTCCTGGCGTAACTGATCTATCTGAAACTGACTTTTGCGATCAATTATATTATTTAGATTTTTAGATTTCTTAGGTCTTCTAGGACATCATTGGTTGGAGAGGCAGCATATTTAATCTCTAGAGATTTTATTTTTTGTTCTTATTCTAATTCAAGTAGCATGTCCTTTTTTCTTGTGATGAATATGAAATTATTCTACCACGCATAACTGCCTTCGCAATCTCCCAGACGCAAGGTGAGGTTCCCGGTGTATCGCTGAATTTCATAAAGGTTTTCCATTCTCTCCTGACATAACTGATGAAGTCTTGATCATTGAGTAATGATGTATTAAACCTCCAATTCCTGGTTGATGGTGTGACTGTCTTAATCAACGAAATGGACATTGGTGCATGATCACTGATTGTGATAGAGTGAATATTGGTGTCAGAGACATTTTGTAAGACTGAGTTATTTACTAAAATATAATCTATACCGGAGTGAGAGTGGTCAACTGGCGAGAAGAAGGTGTATTCCCTGGATGTAGGATGAAGAGAACGCCATGTGTCACAGAGACCGTCATCCATGTACTGTTTTAAGGTCTGTACTGATTGCCAGTTCCTGTTGCTCACAGCTTTGCTTAGCCTGTCCAACTCTGGGTTAAATACTAAATTAAAGTCCCCTCCTACTATAAGTTTGGAACCAGAGTGAGCAGACAGTGATGTGAAGTGTCAGACTTGGGCAGGTGTCGGACCCACATGCACGGCACAGAAGCACGATGATGATTAGACACAGGTTTATTTGACAAGGCAGGGTCAGGCGGTCCAGGTCATACACAAAAGGGTTCAGTGAAGTAGTACACAAGGGAGCAGGAAATCTCTAATCCAATATCCAGGCAGGGTTCGTTACACGGGCAGTCTCGGCAAAGGTACAGGCAGTTATAAGACAAACTCACGGTCAGATAATCAGTCACGGTTCTCTCACAGGCAGCGGTACACACGAGGTTCAGGCAGGAAGCAATGGTCAAGGCGATCAGGGTCAAAACAAGAGAAGCTATACAAGAGATGCTGGAAAGAGTACGGAAACTAACAATCTGGCAACTGGAGTCTGTGCGAGGTGGAGGCTATATACTGGTACTGATTACAGATTGCTGACAGGTGTGGATACTGGGAGCCGGTAAGTGACAGCTGACTAAAACAGGAAGTTAACAAAAATAAAACAGGACATGGTGAGACAACAAAACACGGCGTGAAACATGACATGAAGAAGCTGTGAAAGAAAGAGGGGTCGTCAACATTAGGACCATACACATTAGCTGTGCAATGTTCAATGTTTCCTATCAAGATATTAATGATTATATATCTCCCTTCTGGATCTACAATGGTATCATTATGAATAAAGTTAATCTTTTTACTTAACAGGATGGCGACCCCTCTTTGTTTAGAATTGTAACCGGCTAAGTAAGCATGTGGGAACTCTGCTGATGCCAGAGTGTAATCTATAGTTTTGGGAATATGAGTTTCCTGTAGTAAAACAATGTCTGCTTGTAGGGTTTAAATATTTTAAATCGTTTCCCCTTCCTATTGATTCCACGTACATTCCAAGTGACAATCTTCAGTAGTGTCATATCTTACCTGACTGCTGTGGATCACTAGTCTTGTGTGTATGTAGTGTGACAGACTTTAGGTGTGTGGCTGAACATGAGTACTTGTGTATTCTGAGTTGTGTGTTGTCCATGTGTGTGCACATGTTGTGCCTGTGCAGTAGATGTTTGTGTGTGCCTGCTGGATGGATACATGGCTGGCTGACTACGTGGAAAAAGAATGCAGAAGAGAGGGATGTACACAGTGTGGAGTAAAAGTAGGTGGTGGAAAAGGAGTAAAGGAAAGGAAAATTAAAGTGGAAGGAAAGTGAGTGATTAAGCATGATGAGCACTTTGCAAACTGTGGAGTGAGTGACATTAGAATGACAATATACATTTAAATAAAACATCTGTGAGAGAGAACGAGTTTGAACGATACATTATATAATTATATATTATACCATCTGCTAGTACAGCCACAGAGTTGCTTCCCGGTCCCGGTAGAGCTCTCCGTTGATGTACAGTTTGTTGACGCTGATGACAGCTCTGCAGCCTTCTGCCATGAACCTCTTACGGATGGGGAACAGTCGGCGGTGGCGGTCGAGGATCTCCTTGGGGAACTGGTCGTTGACGCTGTAGTCGGTTCCCTTCAGCTGTCTGCCCCGGCTCTTAACCAGTTCCTTCTGCTTAAAGTCATGAAACTTGGCAACGATGGGTCGGGGGCGCTGGCCATCCGGTCGTCTTCCTCCGAGTCGGTGGGAACGGTGAAACGCTATGTTGTCCACTACGTCCGCTGGAAGCTTCATCTGTTGTTTAAGGAAGTTTTAACAGTGGTTCCGCGTTTTCCTCCGCCTGTTCTGGAATCCCCGAGAACACCAGGTTGTCCCTCATGCTGCGGGCCTGCAGATCGATGATGCCTTCTTTTATTTTTTTATTTTCGGCCGCTAGCTGAGCCACATCCTCTGTCAGGGACTGCACCGTCCCTTCAGGGCCTCGTTCTTGGTGGCGAAAGAAACCACCTGCTGCTGGCTAAATTCCAGGGAGTCGCTCTCTATAGACTCCAGGATTTCCATGATGTTTTTATCCGCCGAGCTAGCGTCAATGAAGTCAGACAGACGGGATCTTTTGTTTGGAGCCCTGTCCTTTTTCCCTCGTCGATGATTTTCTGTGTTATTCAGAATGGTAAGATGGTTGATTGTTGTCCGCAGGATGAGGTAGTTATTTATATATATTTATTGGCGGATAGTTTATCGAGCTGTTGTTCACTGCTGGTGTTGCGCGGCCTTGTTGAATTTCTCGCGCTGTTCACGTAGAGTCTTGCGTTCTCGCACAGCATCATGTCCCTCTCACTTACGCCAAGTTTAGTAGGGAATCTACGCAAGTTCTTGCACATCTTGCACACTTTTGGCACCTTTTGGCACATAAAAGTTCTGGGGCTTCATGTACAAAAACATAGATTTCCTACTAAACTTGGCATAAGTAAATCGGTGTAAATCCAGAAAACTGCGTAAGTACAGATGTATCAACCTCTACTAAGTATGAATGTAACCATGTTTTTTTCGTACATCCTAATCAACGCAGAATTGAGTGCATTTGATTGAGTAGCAGACTCCTCCCGTGATACGCCCCTATATTTATATATATTTTATATATTTCATATTGTCTACATAAAGGTAGATGGTGTTTTTATATCGCTGTGTCCAGTCAATGGCTCTGATCAGGTAAACGGGCTCTTGCTGCAAAGTGTGCTTTAATGTTGCCCTGATCACCCACCAGCTGGCATGGGTACACTACCCGACCAGTCTGCAGCTCCCTCTGGTGCCCGCCCCCATGGCTGGCACCCTGTGGTTAGCAGCTGATTGTGGCTGGTGGCGTGGACGCCAATAGCTGTAGTGGACCAATAGCTGTAAAAAGTATGCCAGCCAGGGAGCTACCGTACCTCTACTGTAGATCTTACCCAGGTTTTTGTGCGTAAGTACCCTTCCTACATGAGGCCCCTGGTGAATGCAATTTAATTCAGTTCAGTCGATTTAAAGAGCGCCACAACAACAAATGTCACAGACGCATACAGATCCCACTTAGCAAACTCTTACTTATACAGTAAATCAATATATAATAATATATATTCAAATTTAAACCTGACTCCATGTTTAAAACCATTCAGTCCTGTCAAAGTTACTCTCCTTTTATAAATTCTAATCCAAGCTTTTGAAATGACCATAATTGAAACAGAGTTAGAAAATAATAATAATAATAATAATATCAACAACCAACGTACAAGATGGCTTTTTGCACCTGCTTTTACATTCATATGGAAAACACTTAAACCAAAACCTACTTGACTATACTTCCCTGCACAGACGCATTTATCACAGTTCAACTTGCATGTAGCATTAATGCTCCTGTAACATACTGGTTGAACAGAGCCGCACTCAATCAATTCACTCTGTACTGCACTTCACGCAGTTACAGTACGTGTGGCTCAGATTTAAGGTTTTACTCAGTGTAGCTTTAATTATTTGTAACCAAGCCTCTGAGGTCGTGAAGAATACAAAGAAGTGACTTGCAGTAAACAGTACGGTCACATAAAAAGAGTTTGTGGTGAGGTTGTTTGGAGGAAGCTTGAAATTCCCATCATCGCTGCTGCCGCCTACATTGGCCTCAGCCTGGTGTAAACGTTTAAGGTGCAGTAGACCACAGTGGTGGGCCTGCTTGACTCAGTTCCTTCATTGCATCCAAGCAAACACTGAACTTTTCTCCACATCTCAGTTTCCACTGTGTGTTTTTATAGAGATGTAGGCAAGTAAATAGTACAGTGACAGACGTTTAAACATAAGCAGAATATTTCCATTATGTATTAAGATAATTTATAGACTAATAATTTATAGTATAAATTTTAGCCTATAAAAGACAATACCTATAGACTATATAACTGAGACAATAATAATGAAATGATTAATATGTTTAATATTATCACTTATTATTTTACATTACACATCTAACAAGGCTGCTTTAGCAGGTGCAGGACACTCAACATTCCTATTTACAGTGCCTGCGTGTTCATTTATTATCAGTTAGATCCACACATAGAGGCAGGGAAGCAGCTGGGCCCAACTTCTCCTAATCAATACACACACTCTGAGCTGTGCTTACACATATGGCTTCATTGCCTCCAGAGAAACACACACACAGCCTGTGTTTACTCACCCGACAACACATCACAGCTGAATTATTAACAATCCTCTTCACTCACTGGTTCCACATATGCACCACATGTCAGCATTTCTCCAAACCATGCTTCAATATTCTTCCTCAGTTTGTTTCCAGCTCTATGATGGGAAGCTTGAAAATTCATGAGGCTGCTATGAGATTCCTAAAAAAACTATTGTGTATTTCATGGCTTACTAAAATATGTTCTTTACTGAGCAAAGAAAACGTCCACGAGATTAATTAGTTACTAATCTACTTCAACTCGTCTCAATTCAACTCATCAAACTCAGCTTCTTTGTGCATCAGGTTATATACATTGGAAGCAGAGGTGTCCTTTGTTAACAGTACAGCTTCATCATGATTCCCACTGAACTGATCATAGTCGACTGTGTGACATCAGTGGACGTCCTGTAGATCACTGACAGACCCAGACAACCAATAGACGCATACATACCAGTGACAATAGTAGGAAGTGTGTGTGTGTGTGTGTGTGTGTGTGTGTGTGTGTGTGTGTGTGTGTGTGTGTGTGTGTGTGTGTGTGTGTGTGTGTGTTGTCTTACCTTGCCCGTTGGTTTGTTGCCTCTCTTATCCAGGGAGGGGGGCACCTGGTACACATCCTGCCCAACCCCTGCGCTCACGGCTGGGGTCAGGCCCTGGACTGGTCCTGGTCCTATAGAGGGGGGCACCTGGTAGATGTCCTGCGCAGGCAGCTGGTACTGTCTCTGGGATAGAGCTATAGCTTTGCTGGGGGGTGCTGGCTGGGACTGTTGGGGGGGGGCACCGGGGCCAGCAGGGACTTGGTACATACTCTGGGGACTTGACTTGGGTCCATGGGAGGGGGGCATCATATATACAGAGTCGGAGTTGGGCTGTGCAGGGCTGGGGATGGAGTATGCTTGGTGCATAGACGTATACTGAGCTGAGGAAAGGGGTTTGTTTGCAAATCCAGATGAAGAAGTAGCAACGGTGGATGGCATAGAAGCTGTTGGTTTGGTGTAGATGCTGTGAGACGGGTGCGATGCAGGACAGGAAGCAGCTGGATCTGGGCTGGAAGGCGTGACCTGCTGCTTGTTGTCGTACATGCCGACCAAGATCTTCAGACGGTTGCCGGGGACGATGCCTTGGCGACCGTGAAGGGAGCAGAGCCACCAGCCGTCCAGGCCCTGGGTGTCTCGCTCCAACACTGTCATGATGTCACCTTTGCGAAAGGACAGCTCATCTGGAGACTCTGCCACATTGTCAAACAGCGCCTTGGCCAAAACGTTCTGTGGTAGGCGAAAAAAAACACAAATGTCATTGTACCGTAACAATCAACTGGGTTGAATTTATTACATACTAAATATAACTTGAAAAAAACAAATCCTCAGGTCTGGTAACTGTGTGGGTTGGGGTTGATGAAAAGGCCTGAAGAAAACACAGGAAGACAAAAGTGTCCTTTAGTTTGAGCTGTTGTAGGGACTACAGGCCTATACTGGTGTAGGTAGTGCATAGATGGCTTGGTTAGATCTTCAGGGTTTGGGTTGGAGAAGGAGCTTGGTTATAGATAAAAGAAACCAACATTGACCGTAACCGTGCTTACAGCCTGTAGTAGTACAGAATTAATAGCGATCTAGTCTGAGTACAAAAGCACTGAGCTGTTACTGTTTGACAGAGCTGAACTGAAGCTGTTAATAAAATGAATGGTTATGTGTGACCATAAAACACTGTCACACGGTTTATAGGGAGGTACAAAGTTCATTAACACAGAGGTGTAAGGTACCAACTAGCACAGCATCCACTGCTGGAGCTAAACAGAATGTTAGGGACCACAAAGTAACTCAGAATACTACTACTAGTGTGCTATAAATGTTAATGTGATGAATCAATGCATGTCTTGTTTTGTTCTGATTAAGCATACAAGACAAATTGTGTTACAAACTCCCCCATCAGTTCAGAACCGGCGGGGCTTGACCGGGAACAGGGGACAGGAGAGGAGATGCAGTGGAGCCGGAGGACCGAATTAACGGTCGCTCTGAGCGGGGAGATATACCTCTCACAGAGCTTGGGGACGCTCGTGACAGAGTGGGGAACTACGATGCTACGGCCTACGTGCACACTTGCACACAGCTGCGATCACGTCGCACTACCTAAAACACTTGGTTCTACACTGAAACTTAATGCTCACCTGACTGCATCCGCTGACCGGGTCACAGGGGAAAGGGAAGAGTGAAGACCCCAATTGCACGACCCAACAACAGAAACTGAGGTTAACATTTAATTTATTACACACAAAAGGTACTCACTGTCTTGACGAGTAACGAGTAACATAAGCTTAGAACCTAAACTTAACTAAAAATCACTGCTAACGCAGGAACCACAATGTTTGAATGAGTATTAAATCAAACTACAGACATTGATAATGAAGGCAAACTTCAAGTATTTATCGAACAACACAATCCAAAGGATTGACCCAGAGACTGTTTAGTAATAAGGTTTGTGTGTGTTTCCTGGACTCTATGTGGCTCTAGGCTGCTGTGACACAGATGTAATGACATTGTGACTCTCTCTCTGGCTTTGTGTAGTCTGTAGTACAGTATAATATGCTGTACACACGCTCCAGAACACCAGCTTGGCTTTGTGTGAGAGCTGCTGCTGCTGCTGCTGCCGCTGCTGCTGATGATAATAATGATAAAGACTGTTCTCTGTCTCAAGGATAAAGCAAGAGGCCCACAGACACGATTACAAGGACATGAGAGGACAGTATTAGATGGATAATTACCCATTGGACACAGAGAAATCCCCTCTTTAGCACGTTGCAGTATCCAGAGAAACAGGAAGTTCACAGACGATGACTCATGCACCGTCCATGCACATTGTACAATGAGTCACTGACTTGTCCTTCACTATCAGAAGGTTCTCATCTTATGTTGATGCGGTGCCTCTGAATACTTTCACTTTAATTGTAGTTCAATAAGGTTTTTTGCTAATCACTGGTGTGACGTTGAACTTGAACGTTGAGCCCAAAACAAACAACAATGAAGAAACCAAACAAACTGTGACTTATAACTGACCTGAACTGACTTCAAATCCATATAATATGAATAAATTGAATAACTTTAACTCAGACATTCACTCAAATGTCATAACTACCAAACACGCTCAGACCCAGACAGAAAAACAAAAGGGAATTGCATAAAACAATATGATGATAATTATTAACATAAAATAGCTGGTTACTAAAAAAATGAGGTATAAGATAAGAAATAAGTAAATGTGACGCCGGGTGGGTTTTGTTATTCCTCACTCCTTGTAGGCTGGGCTTGGAGTGCCAGATCAGGTGTAGCGTATTTTGGTAAATTGTGAATGGTATTCAACACCTCATTTTTAGGCTTCCTGCTACAGCCTGGTCGTCTGACTATGGACCCAGCCAAAGTGGCAACAGTGGCTGAGTGGCCTGAACCCAAGAACCGCAAGCAGCTTAACGCCTTCTGGGGTTCGCAAACTTTTATCAGAGGTTTATCCGAGGTTTCAATAATGCACTCACATTCACTAAGACTCGGTTCTCGTGGTCTTAGGAGGCGCGGTCAGCCTTCCATAAACTGAGAGTACTGTTCACTTCTGCTCCCATCCTGTGTCTGCTGGATCCTCACTGTCAGTTCATCACGGAGGTAGACGCGTCTAGCTCGGTCCTGTGCCAGCAGCAGAGCAGCGATGGGAAGGTTCACCCATGTGCCTTTTAGAGAGATAACGATGTGGGCAACTGGGAACTGTTAGCAGTAAAGTTAGCACTTCAGTGAAGAGTGGCGCCACTGGTCACAGGAGACTGCCTGCCGCCTAAATGCCCAACAGTCTCGCTGAGCTTTGTTTTTTGCTTGTTTTAACTTTACTTTGTCCTACAGACCAGGTGCCCAGAACGTTAAGCCGGACGCTCTTTCCCGTCAATTTGAAGACTTATCGGACTCAGATCTTGCTCTTAAAGAGGACACCATCCTGCCGCGAATGGTGGTCGGTGTCATACGCTGAGATCTCGAGGAGCGCGTCCGGACATTTCGGCACTCCCAGCCGATAACTACAGGGGCTCCGGACTGTTTTCTATTTGTGCCAGTGTGTCTCTGCTGGCAGGCAAGAGTGGGGGCACGACTCTTGCTTGACCTGTCATCCTGGTATTTCCCGGACTCTTGCTCTCATTGCTCAACGATTGGGGCCTGCAAGGTTTGTGCCTGCAATACGACCCCACACTGGCCACCGGCCGGCCTGCTGCGCCACCCTACCCGTGCCTTTGCGGCCTTGGTCGCACATAGCTCTGGACTTTATTACGGGATTACTGGTATCAGGGGGCAATTCAACCATTTTGACTATTGTTGTTTTTCTAAAACGATTTTTGTCATCCCGCTTGCAAAGTTGCCTACTGCTAAGGAGACAGCGCTTTTATTAGTGGACCATGTGTTTAAGATGCACGTGTTTCACCAAGGACATTCTCTCAGACCGGGGGCCCCAATTTGTATCAGCAGTATGGTCGGAGTTTTGTGCTGCTTTTATGTGTTCTCTCTCTCCTCAGGGTTTCACCCGCAGACGGATGGTCAGACGGAGTTGATAAGGTCGTAAC
This sequence comes from Betta splendens, assembly GCF_900634795.4. Lineage (NCBI taxonomy): Eukaryota > Metazoa > Chordata > Actinopteri > Anabantiformes > Osphronemidae > Betta > Betta splendens. Next base: position 656,351 of record NC_040886.2, read on the forward strand.
TCTAAACCTCATTGGATCGTTGTTATGTTGCATGTGTCTCCAACTTGTGGAAAATACACACATCAGCATCACATTTGTTTTGTCATCAAAACATCGCATTAGCGACAGGTCGTTTGAGAGACAAGTAATTTACAGATGCAGTAAGTTACAGACTTTGTGTCATAGGTGACACAAAGATCAAATAGAGTCTGTGCCTGGCAAACACTACAGACATAGTCAGTAAAATGCTCCTCCTGCTTACAGTATAATCAGGCTTAACGGCAGTAGTAAAAATCCCCAGTTTGAATCCAACATCTCTGTCTGCTTATCAGTATGAGAGAGTCAGACTCTGTCCATGAGCTCTGGAACGTTAAACTAATGCACTAATTGCATTACACAGACAAAGACAATTCCCACAACAGGACGTTACCACAGCAGCTTCAGCCAGGCAAGCCAGCTGCCACCATGCAGCTCCAGGACCGATAGAAGAGCACAGGACCAGAGGAGACAATGATATAAATACATACACACTCAATCAAGCCATAGTCATCAGACTAGTGTCCTGCACCCTCATGTGCATAAAACTATATAATTATAGTCTGAATAAAAAAATATTATTAGACCTGGGGTTGTGAATAGACAGCACTGCATGTCAGCGTAAGGAGCAGCCTCTAATCATCATGTGTTTGATGTTTTCAGGGTGAGGTCGGAGACCAAAGACATTCACCTGACCATAGGCGCTGAACAACACCTTTGCCAATTAACCTTAACATATGCAACCATTATAAATGCAGTAGGTAAATAATCACTAATGCACCAAAGCTTGAAAATAAATGAACCACTGCCATTTGATGAATACAGCAAAATAGTGAACTATGAATAACTGAGTCTAACAAGTTGTAGCTATAGTTATATGTTAAAACCACCTATAATCCACAGTGTTTGTAATGCCAATGATTAAACCTGTTTACATGGATAAAAGCTTTATATTCACCAACTGCATCTGCCTGAAGGAGACGAGAAACAGAGGCCTGTTCACTGAAGAGAGTGTAATGTGAACAGCTGGTGGAGCGAGCTCTTCTGTGTCTGTGTGGTTTAATGTCCTAATGTGTCCTGCCACCTAGTTGACCCCTGCTTGTGTGTGTGTGCGTGTGTGTGTGTCCTTGCGGTTACATCGGAGTGGGGCCCAAAATCCTTTTTTCTACCAAAGTGGGGCCCTATGGTCACTTTAAAGGATTTTTGAGGGTCAAGATGTGATTTCAGGGCCGAGGTTAGAATTGAGTTTTGGTTCGGATTAGAGCAAAGGTTAGACGTCTGCCTTTATTTGTGATGGTCAAGGTAAGGGGCTAGGGAGGCATTATGTCAATGGTGAGTCCCCACGTAGATGACAAACACAACTGTGTGTGTGTGTGTGTGTGTGTGTGTGTGTGTGTGTGTGTGTGTGTAAAAGCGTAATTTGCTACAGTATCAAGGTGAGGATATTTTGACAAAGTAAGGACATTTTGGCCGGTCCTCATTTCTTTGAAGGCCTGTTTGAGGGTTAAAATGTGATTTTAGATTTTAGAATTGAGTTTTGGTTCAGATTAGAGCAAGGGTTAGATGTCTGCCTTTAGTTGTGATGGTTAGGGTGAGGGGCTATGGGAGGCATTGTGTCAATGGTGGGGCCCCCACTTTTTTAGCACCGCAAGGCTGTGTGTGTGTGTGTGTTTGCTCCTCCAGGCTCTGCGTTATCAGCGTTAGTAGTCTGGATTTAGGCAGAGTAACCATCCGAGGACTGACTGATGAGATGGAGAGGCGTGAGTCAGGATGAGCTGTGGGGAACACCCTTCCTGGTCTAATTAGACAAAATCAAAGTACATTGTCAGTACATCAAGCATCAACAGAGGCCTGTGTTTGTGGCAGGAAGGCCTTGGGTTAATTTTGGATCAGATCACCATGGAACCTGCCACAGATTTGTGTCAAAGGTCAGTGAAATCCTGTTCCTGGACACAAGCTATAGGACATTACGTCCACCCCTGTGTGACTCTAATCATATGTAAACACTATGCTCAGCTCCTGAAGGATGACGTGTGTTGGTACTGTAACTGTATATTTGATACCACACACAAACACGGTGTATGACAAGGCACAAGCACAGCAAAGACACAAAACAGTGGTTAAAGGAAAACTTCACAGATTTTCAATGGGGACTGACCCAAACGATGGAAGGTACTATTTAAGAATGAAGGGACGCTCAGATTCCTCCATATTTATTAAGAAGAAATTATAATTTATTCCTCTGCAAAGCTCTCCGGGGACTGATTGCCATGTGCTCAGACTACAACTAATGCTTCCTGTTTTTTTCTGTACCTGCCCCAGCGACAGTCGGGCTGAGAGGGGCAGAGCTAAACGACAGGTTGGTCCAATCATTGCAGCTCAGGTGATTCATCAGAGTGCAATGCATTCTAGGTGTTGTGGGGTATGACTATTTTCAGCCACAACACATATTACTTCCATTTTCCCTGTTTTCTCTGGACATAGACCATCAATGTTGTTGGACATATTTGCTGATAAAATGTAAAATATTTCAGCAAAGTATTGCTTTAAGAGGCAGATCCCTCGGGGGAACCAGTGAATATCTCCTAACAAAGTCATTATCAGGTCATGCCTGACTTCTTCTGTCCTCAGATTTTAGGCCTAGTTCTGCCTCAAACACATTTGATGTGATTTACTGGGATATCCTCTGTTTTTGTGTTTCTGTGTATCACGCTGCTGTAACTTAGGCAAGTTGCAGCCTGTTTCCCACGTCTCTCACACACACCTCCTCTACAGATAGACTATATCGCCCACACACAAACACCAAAGGCCTCTATTACTTCACATTCCAGTAGTGTCACAACACACAGACACAAACTACCAGGTAAAGCAGCACAATCACATTTCTCCTCTGACTCTTTGTTCATTTTTCTCCCACACTGCGTTTACTTCATACGTCTCTTCCCCCTTCAGTCCCTTCCTGACCCCCACCCCTGTCTTCCTGCTTTGGCATGTCAGGCTACACTTGAGAAATACTTGTGAGTGGATGGCTAATTCGCACAACAGCAGAAGGATCCTCTGCCCCGTGAAGCTTGTAGGGACTGAACGGACCTGCCACTGACACATTTACACCCCTTAAGCACGAGAAGCTTCCATATATGTATTAATGAGTCATCAGACAATGTGTGATGGGAGTTGACTCATTCCAAAAGGCCTAATAACTGCTTTTATGTTGCTTCTGGTTGTGACAATTCCTTTGGAAACTTCAACTCCCTATAAACACTGCATTTTAACTTTTAAATATGCACAGTGTAATTAAATGAATACTTTTTACATATTTTATGCAACAGCAAAAACAACAACAACAACTAAAAATGTGTGTTTCCTAAACAGCTCCAGCCTTTTGCTCCCTCTTAATTCTAGGTAGCGCTGCTGCTCTAGCTGTAGAAATCCTGCTCCCAGGCCATGACTCACAGCAACAACAGCACAGATTGTGTAGCCTCAGGCAGCAAAGGCCGTGTAGGTGTGGCCTGGCCCGAATGTTGCTTAATCTATTGTTGACAGAAAGTTCTGCTTGGGACGTCTGACACGCGCATACAGTAGTATTTTCTTATTACTTACTAGGGTTTGTCATTTGTGCTGAAGCACATCTCTCTCAGTGCATTTAAGCAGGTCTGAAGCTGCCACTTTGTTTTTCTGGCTCAGCGCTATATCCAGTACAACAACTGTAATAGCCCTGAGTGGAAAGCAGTGCTGACATCGGCCCCAACCTTCAAGGCTACAAACATGACATGGTTACAAAGGACGTTAACGCAACACAGCAGCAGCAGCACACATCAATGGATTCCATTCAGCCTTTGCATTAGCTCCAGCATCTACACCGCCAGGATATTTCCTTTAAGGCTTCGCTGTAGTCACAAGCAGGTAATACCTGACAAAATGGCTGCTGGTTAAGGCTGTAACCAAAGAACAGATGCATGTCCTCAGCACAGCTCACGTCTGTGTTTAAGTGCCTTACTAACCTGCACTTACAACCTGCTGACTCGCCCTGTGTTCAGCGTGTAACAGCTAGATCACAGATCACACTAGTGGTGCAGAGCTGAAACTGTTACAAGGCACAAAGTGACAGACAAAGCTGCACTGCATAAGCCTGTTTGCTGCACCGTGAGCTCAAGGCTATAAGATGGACTTCTCACAATAGTTCTGGGACCTTAGCAACACGCTAAACAACAAAGGACGAGGCAGATCAAGCAGAATGATGATTGTTACGCAATAATAACCACGCTAAGGTGAAGAGAAGGCAGCAGAGACAGCACAGGTGGAAGTGATGTCCATTAAGTCTACAGTGCAGCCATTAGTTAGCGCAGTGTGCCTTCAAAGATCAAACAGGAGGCCTTGTCATGTATCATGTATGTAAAACAGTCAGAAAGTCGAGGGGGGAGCAGTCTCACTTAATCTGGTGGAGGGTCCGTAGTGGCTTAAATTAGTCTTTTTCCAAAGCTTGGAAAATTGTGCTATGAAAGGTAACTTATAATTACTTTAATAATTAGTTTTCTATTTACTAAAACGTCATTGGCTCTCTAGTAGAAAACCAGAAATGTACAGTAAGCGGTGACCACTAAGTCCCTACTGATTCCTCTGTCTTACCTAGACAGCTTCTTCCCCATAACTCATATGGAGTTAACCTCAATAATCAACTCTTCCAAGTCGTCCGCTTGCCTTTTAGATCCAATCCCAAACAGATTACTCAAAGAAGTTCTACCTTAATCAGCTCGTCCATATTAAATCAAATCAACCAATCATTACATTTAGGCTATGTACCACAGGCCTTTAAGGTGGCTGTGGTCAAACCTCTATTGAAAAAAACCAACCCTTGACCCTGGACAACTAGCCAACTATAGGCCCATTTCAAATTTACCCTTTATTTCCAAGATTCTGGAAAAAATCGTGGCTAAACAATTATCTGACCACCTGAGTGGGAAAAACCTATACGAAGATTTTCAGTCAGGATTTAGAAAACATCATAGCACAGCTCTGGTTAGAGTCACTAATGATCTTCTATTAGCTTTGGACAATGGTCTAGTTTCTGTCCTTGTCCTGTTAGATCTTAGGGCTGCATTTGATACAATTGATCATAAGATTCTATTACAGACACTAGAACATAGAATCGGGATTAATGGAACAGCATTGGGATGGTTTAAATCCTATTTGTTTAACAGATTCCAGTTTGTTCATGTTAATGATGAATTCTCCACATGCACAAGGATTAGCTATGGAGTACCACAGGGTTCTGTGCTGGGTCCAATTCTGTTTAGCCTATACATGTCTCCTCTAGGTGAGATTATTAAAAAGCATTCTATTAATTTTCATTTTTACGCAGATGATACTCAGCTATATATGTCCTTGGAACCAAATGAAACAGATCAACTAGTCAAAATTCAGGGTTGTTTAAAAGACATCAAATCCTGGATGTCCCAAAACTTCCTTCAACTAAACTCAGATAAAACCGAGATTCTTATTGTTGGGCCTAAAAATCTCAGTCAGATAGCAACCCTGGATGGCATAACATTAGCTTCAATTCAATTCAATTCAATTCAATTTTATTTATATAGCGCCAAATCACAACAAAGTTATTTCAAGGCACTTTACAAAGTAAGGTTTAAAACCTCACACAACTAAACCCAACAAATCCCACATACAGCAAGCATTTAATTTGACAGCAACAGTGGAGAGGAAAAACTCCCTCTCTAACGAGGAAGAAACCTCCAGCAGAACCAGACTGGATGTGGGCGGCCATCTGCCTCGACCGGTTGGGGTGAGAGGATAGAGAGATAGAAAAGCACAGCAACAGCAACAAGCAACAACAAGCAACAACAGAGCACAGGCAGGATGGTAGGACCAGGGACTGGATGCAGGCAGGATGGTTGGATCCGCAGCTGCCCATCACAGACACCAAACTTTGAGTCCAATGATACCTGTGGGTGAGGACAGAGAGGGAGAAAGAGTGGGGGGGGGGGGGGGAGAGAGGAGAGAAGCACAACTACTGGACAGAAAGAGACAAGGTTAGTTAAACATTGGACAATGATGGGAGGTTATGGGACAGAGGAGGTAGAAGGAAACAGAGGAGCTCAGTGTATAAATTAAGTCCCCCAGCAGTCTATGTCTATTGCAGCTTAACTAAGAGATGGTTCCTGTGACTAATAATAATTGCCAGTGACCTGAACCATCTCTAACTATAAGCTTTATCAAAAAGGAAGGTTTTAAGCCTAATCTTAAAGGTGGAGAGTGTGTCAGCTTCTCGAAGCTGAAGAGGGAGCTGGTTCCAGAGGAGAGGAGCTTGGTAGCTAAAAGCTCTGCCCCCTGTTCTACATTTAAACACTCTAGGAACCGCAAGTAGCCCAGCGCTCTGAGAACGAAGTGTTCTGCTGGGAGCATAAGGAACTATAAGGTCTTTAAGATAAGAAGGAGCTTTATCATTGAGTACTTTGTATGTGAGTAGGAGAATTTTAAATTCTATCCTACATTTTACAGGCAGCCAGTGCAGAGAAGCTAATGTAGGAGAAATGTGATCTCTCTTTCTAAGTCCTGTCAGAACTCTGGCTGCAGCATTTTGAATGAGCTGTAGGCTTTTTAAGGAGCTGTTAGGACATCCTATGAGTAAGGAGTTACAGTAGTCCAGCCTAGAGGTAACAAATGCATGGATCAGTTTCTCTGCATCGCTCTGAGAGAGGATGCTTCTGATTTTAACTATATTTCTAAGGTGGAAGTAGGCGGTTCTGGAGATTTGTTTAATGTATGATGTAAAAGAGAGATCCTGGTCAAACATGACACCAAGGTTCCTCACAGTAGAATCTGAAGCTAATGTTATGCCATCCAGGGTGGCTATCTGACTCAATAGTGTCTCTCTCAGATTTTTAGGCCCAACAATAAGAATCTCGGTTTTATCTGAGTTTAGTTTAAGGAAGTTTTGGGACATCCAGGATTTGATGTCTTTTAAACAACCCTGAATTTTGACTAGTTGATCTGTTTCATTTGGTTCCAAGGACATGTATAGCTGAGTATCATCTGCGTAAAAATGAAAATTAATAGAATGCTTTCTAATAATCTCACCTAGAGGAGACATGTATAAGCTAAACAGAATTGGACCCAGCACAGAACCCTGTGGAACTCCATAGCTAATCCTTGTGCGTGTGGAGAATTTATCATTAACATGAACAAACTGGAATCTGTTCAACAAATAGGATTTAAACCATCCCAATGCTGTTCCATTAATCCCGATTCTATGTTCTAGTGTCTGTAATAGAATGTGATGATCAATTGTATCAAATGCAGCACTAAGATCTAACAGGACAAGGACAGAAACTAGACCATTATCCGAAGCTAATAGAAGATCATTAGTGACTCTAACCAGAGCTGTTTCTGTGCTATGATGTTTTCTAAATCCTGACTGAAAATCTTCATACAGGTTATTCCCACTAAGGTGGTCAGATAATTGTTTAGCCACGATTTTTTCCAGAATCTTGGAAATAAAGGGTAAATTTGAAATGGGCCTATAGTTGGCTAGTTGTCCAGGGTCAAGGGTTGGTTTTTTCAATAGAGGTTTGACCACAGCCACCTTAAAAGCCTGTGGTACATAGCCTAGTTGTAAAGATTGGTTGATTTGATTTAATATGGATGAGCTGATTAAAGGTAGAACTTCTTTGAGTAATCTGGTTGGGATTGGATCTAAAAGACAAGTGGACGACTTGGAAGAGTTAATTATTGAGGTTAACTCCATATGAGTTATAGGGGAGAAGCTGTCTAGGTAAGACAGAGGATTTAATAAATTTAAAGTTGATGGATCTAGACAGTGCTTTCTGTCATTTGGAAGAAGTCGCTGCTGAATGTTTTTTCTAATGATGATAATTTTATTAGTAAAGTAGTTCATAAAGTCATTGCTGCTGAGATTTAAGGGGATAGTAGACTCAATACAGCTATGACTCTTTGTCAGCCTGGCTACAGTGCTGAAAAGAAACCTGGGGTTGTTTTTGTTTTCCTCAATTAGGGAGGAATAATATGTTTTTCTAGCAGCACAAAGTGCTTTTTTATATTTCATTAGACTGTCCTTCCATGCAATGCAGTTTACATTTATTTTGTTGGAACGCCACTGTCTTTCTAGTTGTCTAGTCCTTTGCTTTAGACTGCGGATGTCTGAGTTATACCACGGAGCTAACCTCCTCTGATTCACTGTCTTCTTCTTCAGAGGAGCCACTGTGTCTAACATTGTACGTAGAGAAGCTGCAGCATCATCTACAAGACAGTCAACCTGTTCATAAGGATTAAGGTGACTGTTCTCTGTGTATCTGCAAGACATTGAGGCAAAAGATGATGGAATCATCTGCTTGAATCTGGCAACAGCATTGTCAGATAAACATCTGCTATAGTAACATTTCTTTCCAGCTGTTATAGGGTTAGTCGTGCTAAATTCAAAAGTTAATAAGAAATGGTCAGATAACAGAGGGTTTTGGGGAAGAACTATTAAATTATCAATTTCAACCCCATATGTCAGGACAAGATCTAGGGTGTGGTTAAAACGATGAGTGGGTTCATTTACCTGCTGTGTAAAACCAATAGTGTCTATTAAGGAGTTAAAAGCAGTGCTGAGACAGTTGCTGTCAACATCTACATGAATGTTAAAGTCTCCCACTACAATGACTTTATCTGTGCTAAGAACTAAGTCAGATAAGAATTCAGAGAATTCAGTTAAGAACTCCGAATATGGAGCAGGAGGACGGTAAACAATACAAAACACAACTGGCTTCTGAGTTTTAGAGTCTGGGTGAGAAAGGCTCAGAGTGAGGCTCTCAAATGAGTTATAACTATGTTTAGGTTTAGGAGTAATTAATAAATCTGAGTTATAAATTGCTGCTACTCCTCCACCTCTACCTGTACTTCTTGGAACATGATAGTTGATGTGACTCATTGGAGTCGACTCATTTAAAGTAACATATTCATCCTGCTGCAGCCAGGTTTCAGTGAGACAGAACAGATCTATGTGATGGTCACTTATCAAGTCATTTATTAAAAAGGATTTAGATGAGAGAGATCTGATATTTAATAAACCACACTTTATTAGCTTACTATTACTTTGTTCCGTAAGAGGAACTGTTTTGATGTTTATTAAATTCTGGTAAGTCACTCCTCTTTGATTTGTTTGTGACTTGTATAGTTTAGGTGGTCGAGAAGCAGACACAGTCTCTATGCGATAACTAAGACTAAGAGTGGGTCGCGGCTGTAGAGAACGTGCAGAGAGGCGTGTAAGACTGCGACTCTGCGTCCTGGGCTCCACTCTGAGTTGTCAAGCAGTGGGGGGACTAAGCAACATGGCCATGTTACTAGAGAGCAGAGAGGCTCCGTTCAACGTGGGATGGACGCCGTCTCTTCTAATCAGCCCAGGTTTTCCCCAAAAAGTGCTCCAATTAGCCACAAAGCCCACACCGTTTGCAGGACACCACTTAGACAACCAGCAGTGGAGCGATGACAGCCGGCTATACATGTCATCGCTGGTCACATTGGGGAGGGGTCCAGAGAAAACTACGGAGTCCGACATTGTTTTGGCGAACGAACACACCGACTCAATGTTAGTTTTAGTGACTTCCGATTGGCGTAACCGGGCGTCATTAGCTCCTGCGTGTATTACGATCTTAGCGTACTTACGCTTATCCTTAGACAGGAGCTTAAGATAAGACTCAATGTCGCCCGCTCTGGCCCCAGGCAAACACCTAACTATGACCGCTGGATTCTCTAACTTCACGTTTCGGACTATGGAGTCACCAATGATCAGAGTGGGTTTCTCAGCGGGTGAGTGGGGAAAATCTGTTTGAAACGTGAAGCGGTTGGTGGTGAACCGTGGGCGCCTGCCTAAAGCTACGTTTCTTACGAGCCGTGACCCAGTCGTTGCCCAGCTGCCTGGGACCTGCCGGGGGACTGGTAGCACCTAAGCTAGGAGGCTCCGCACCGGCTAAAGGGACCTGGCTAGCTGGCCTGTTTTCTAAAGTGCGAAGCCGAGACTCTAAGTCTAACAACCTCGCCTCCAACCCTGCAACTAGCGTACACCTATTACAGATACCATTACCATCACTAAAGGAGGCGGAGGATAAGCTAAACATAAGACACACCGAGCACCGAACAGAGCGAGAGGGAGAGGAAAAGGGGGAAGCCATAGCAGGAAAGTAAGCTAGGAGCTACGCTAGCGGAGAAAACACTTAGATAACAGTGTAAATTAGCAGGACGTTTAATGAAAGGAAAAGATGCTTGAGTGTTACAAGCTTGTTTTGCAACTTTTAGCAGTCGCTATCGGATATAAAACGATAATATTTAGAAAAGAGCGGAGAGTAACGCTGTACACACACAGCGGCAGCAAACCTCAGTAACCGGAAGTGACGCGATACGCTTACCGACAGTCAGCCGATTACCGTCAGTCAGTGGTGATAACCTGAAGCTTCAGATTCTACTGTGAGGAACCTTGGTGTCATCTTTGACCAGGATCTCTCTTTTACATCATACATTAAACAAATCTCCAGAACCACCTACTTCCACCAAGCAGAGAAACTGATCCATCCATTTGTTACCTCTAGGCTGGACTACTGTAACTCCTTACTCATAGGATGTCCTAACAGCTCCTTAAAAAGCCTACAGCTTATTCAAAATGCTGCAGCCAGAGTTCTGACAGGACTTGGAAAGAGAGATCACATTTCTCCTACATTAGCTTCTCTGCACTGGCTGCCTGTAATAGAATTTAAAATTCTGCTACTCACCTACAAAGTACCCAATGTTAAAGCTCCTTCTTATCTTAAAGACCTCATAGTTCCTTATGCTCTCAGCAGAACACTTCGTTCTCAGAGCGCTGGGCTACTTGTGGTTCCTAGAGCCTTTAAATGTAGAACAGGGGGCAGAGCTTTTAGCTACCAAGCTCCTCTCCTCTGGAACCAGCTCCCTCTTAAGGTTCGAGAAGCTGACACACTCTCCACCTTTAAGATTAGGCTTAAAACCTTCCTTTTTGATAAAGCTTATAGTTAGAGATGGTTCAGGTCACTGGCAATTATTGTTAGTCATAGGAACCATCTCTTAGTTAAGCTGCAATAGACATAGACTGCTGGGGGACTTAATTTATACACTGAGCTCCTCTGTTTCCTTCTACCTCCTCTGTCCAATAACCTCCCACCATTGTCCCATGTTTAACTAACCTTGTCTCTTTCTCTCCATTAGTTGTGCTTCTCTCCTCTCCCCCCCCCCACCCCCACTCTTTCTCCCTCTCTGTCCTCACCCACAGGTATCATTGGACTCAAAGTTTGGTGTCTGTGATGGGCAGCTGCGGATCCAACCATCCTGCCTGCATCCAGTCCCTGGTCCTACCATCCTGCCTGTGCTCTGTTGTTGCTTGTTGTCTTGAAATAACTTTGTTGTGATTTGGCGCTATATAAATAAAATTGAATTTAATTGAATTGAATTCTCTATCCCCGTATGGGTTGACGCTCTGGTGAAGCCTACCCCAGCTGCCATTCTGGGGAAACCAAGGTTCACCCTGGACAGCTTGCTACTCCTTCACAGGGCCACACGTAGGACAGACATCCACTCTCCACACTAGCTCCCTAAAAGCCCCGTGTGTGGCTATCCACTGGTCCCCCAGTGAGCAGATGGGTCATATGCAGAGAACACAATTTCCACAAGGGGATCAATAAAGTATGTTTGATCTTATCTCCTCAGACTCCACCTGGCCGACCCCTGGGGATGGAAGCCAGCCAACAGTGCTAACTACTACAACACAGTGAGCACTGAGTGATGACAACATGACCCATGACAGAGTAGAGTAGGTACACATATGACCACAGTACGATGTTCATCAGCATGGGAATAGGAAGAGGTTTGCATAGTAAACACACTGTTACAGCCATAATTAATTGTATGATATCATCAGTTTTTCACAACATCACAACATCCTGTCCCATCTTCAGATGCTTCGGTGCTGGCTCCCAGAACCTTGTGGCATCTGGGTCAAAGGTGTGTGAGTCACATAGGACAATGTGTGACACAGAGTCAGAGGGAGGCTGATAGCACAGTTTTCAGGTGTCTACATCAGACACGGACTGGCCGTGTGTTTTGGTGGCTGGGCCCTCTCCTGAACATGGTCAGCTGGCGTGTTGGTGTGTGTGTCACACAGGAGGAAAGGGCGATTTCCTGTTATGACCCAGTGAGTGAAGAAACGCTGCTGCTACAGTTTACATGTACATATGCATGTCCGTGTGGTAGTCCTCATATGAAGGCCAACACACAAGAGCAGGGATGAGTTTGATCCAGAGGATCCTGATTCTGTGCATGGATGCAGACACTTGACATTTTCTACCCAACACACTGGGTCTTCTGTGGAGGGAATCCAAACCTGCCCTGGCCTCATTAACTCTTTCTCACTCTGACACTGAGCGTGTCATGGATTATGTCTAGGAGGTGTGATGATATGTAAAGATAAAGCTGATGTGGATATTGAACATATCAGTGATACGGTTTTAGGCAGTGTATGTATTTCATGCAAAAAGATCCACGTCAATCAAAACAACATAGAATTAGGTCAGAACTGTTTTGATTCCATTGTGAATAATTGTATGACTACATATTTTGAGCTACGGGGGATACAACTGAAGACTGATGCTGTGAGAGAGAGAAAATGTAGATTTGTAAAGTGTGAAAGCTTTTAGTTTTGTTAGTTCCACCTGCAGGCGACTGAGCTTCTACTCTGTGGATGAAAATAAACGGACACATGTGGGTTTATCACGCCCAGTGGCCGTCTACGAGCTAGTTCTTTATATGAATGACCCACAAATTGCTTTGCTTCCCAGCCACATTCCTGACTGTGTAGTTACTCTAAACACACAGACACGATATGAGGCACAAGAATGTCTCAGACAATAGCAGGCATGGACGACTGCTGCCGTTTCTTCTTTTTATCTCTGTCCATCCTCCTCTCTTCCCTCTGTTCTAACCACTCTTCCCTTCCTTTTGTCAGTGGTCCACTCCTCTGCCTGGTTCACTAAGTCACTTCTATTCAGTACGTGCACATATCATCCATGTCCTGACCTGCTTTCTGATCTCATTTTACCAAAATCATTTTTGTCTTTCAGTGGACGGATCACCTCCCTCTGTCTATAAAACCTTTATTTTTTTCCACTTCTCCCTGAGTCAGCAGAAAAACAGGGCGTGCTTTTGTTTCGTCTTATTTTGGCCATAAACTTAGAAAGACGTCATGGGCATCGTTGGAATTTAGCAGGAAAAGCTCTTAGCAAGATTACAGCCATCAAATGACAATTTCAGTCAAATTCAAGCTTACAGAAATCACTGCTTTGTTTTACTCAACTTAGTTGACATGTGCGTTAAATGACTCAACCTTTAGACAAGTCCAGTAAAGTTTTCCTTTATTCATAAATCTATTCATAAACCTATTTTGTGCCTAAACTTAAAAACAACGAACTAGGGAGGACTTTTAGCCCTGTTTCCCTGCACATTCCATTGCAGTAAAATCTCAGCCTGTGCTGACTTTAATCCTTTACACCAAACACACATGGATACGAGCAAAGCAAACACACACACCCCACTGAGAGTCAACAAGAGGTAAAAATTCTCAAAGAAAATGTTAATTCCTGTCTGCCTCTCCTCCCCCTTCACATTTTCCTTTTCTTCTCTCGCTCTTTGCGTTTTCCTACCCTCCCCACTCGGTCTGTGCACAGCTGGACTGGTGCTAAAACCTCAAAACCACAGAGACATATCGACCCGCAGGGATGAGGGACAAACACTAAGACAGGCCTTGAATTCACTTCCAGAAGCTGTGTGTTTTTCATGCACACCCACACACTCACCAGATAGTTCATTGTGTCCCTGCTGCAGTGAGGTGGCCTGGTGACTCTGAGTCTGTAGCTCAGCCCGTGTGACTCTTTGCCAACTAGATCCTGTTCAAAGAGAAGATCCCAAAAATCCCCAAAGTCGTCCAAGTCTCCTCCTTCAGCCTCCTTCCTTTCCTTCCCGTTTCCCTTCTTTACCTCTGTCTCTTCTTCTATCGTGCTCTGTCTTGTTTTCAGGAGTGAAGCAGATTCCAACACATTCTGCACAGAGTGATCTCACACAGCAAAAATGAAAAGGCTGCTTGGCCCATTTACTTCTAGCCTCTCCTCCTCTTTCTCCCTTGATCTCCTGCTCTTTCTAGCCCGAGGAGAGGAGTGAGTAACCTGACACATCGCTTCCTGCTGGATCCTGATATTCCCTCTCTCCAGTCTGGCCATTGGCCTGAAAAGCTCTTCTCATGCAAATCAGCTCTTCCCTCCCACTGTTCATACTTTCTGCTTTAACACTCCCCCTGGCGGTGAGACACAGTCATTGCTCTGAGACGCTGCTGAGACAAATATTCAGCAAAAGGCAAGGTTACCTCACCTAGTATTTTTACTGTAAAGTTATCATCCCACATTAATGAGCTGCTTACTTAAAACAAACAATCTCCATTGCAACAGTCGAAAGCTTGTTTTCTGGAAAAACTGCCCCAGGGGAAAAAATCTGTTGTTCTTGTCTTAAAACAAATCTTTTGATTTTTAATTAAATAAATGAGTTTCTAAGATAAAGCAGTAAGAGATTTTAATCCAAGGATTAAGTAAAAAAAAGTAAAGTAAAAAAAAAGCAGGACGCAAACTAATTCAAAACAAAATATAGAAAACAGTCCAGCAAGCTAAATATGTCAGAAAACAATCAGCTCATTAGTAAAACATACCCATATTACATGTAGCCAGACCTCCATTGGATGCAGCTGTGTGGGCTGCAGTGTGTGTTTATTCTTTTCTCTGTGTGACTGCTATTCCAATTCCACAACGTAACTGTTGATCTGGTGATGCTTTTGTACAGTAGTTATTTACAAGTAAACCCTAATGTATTTTTGCCAAGCATTACAATAATGTTACTCAAGGAAAATACATAATTATAAAAGATCTACAGGTAATATCAATTAATTTAACTAACTAACTAACTAACTAACTAACTAACTAACTAACTAACTAACTAACTAACTAACTAACTAACTAACTAACTAACTAACTAATTCAGGATAACATATATTTCTCATAATCATTGTTGCAGATGTTCCACTGTTAATTATGTTATGTGTCTGCTCTACTGGACTTTTGAAGGACTTTCTGTTTCACCTAAGTTGTCAGGTTTGGTTCTATTTCCTGTTTTATTTTGTAGTACTTCCGGTTTCTGTTCTCATCGTGTCAGTTCCAGTCTTACTTCCGGTTTTCATTACACACACCTGTCTTAGTTTAGTCATCACTCCTGTGTATTTAACCACCACCAGTTACCATTGCCAGATCGTTGAATGCTAGTCATCACTTTCCAGCAATTCTCTCAGTTCACCTTACCTTGTCTTGATCCCGTTCCGTGCTTCTGACCGCCGACTCCTGCTCAATCCTGAATGGTACTCTTGCCGTGTTTATTCTGTTGCTGAACCTTTCCCGTCTCTGGACCTGAGTACGCCTGCTCCTTTTGTACTGAAACCTGAGCCTTATTGTGTATGACCTGGACCGTCTGTGATAACGATTGCTGGATTAAACCTTGATTTCTACCATCTATCTTGTGTCTCCGCACTGTGCATGTGGGTCCGATCCCTGCCTAAGCTTGACATTATGTTCCTGTTACTGACTGACAGAGATGCTACAGCAAGTGTTACTTGAGTTGATGGCATCATTTATTAATTTACTTTACTACGGACCCCCAACGGAGCCCTTTCACCATGGACAAATACAGAAAAGAAGACAGTCCAAACTTTCACATCGTGTTTGGTGTCCACATGATCTGGGAACAACTGTGCAAAGTATACATAAAGACCCAAATGGAACAAAATATGTACATTTCAGGGAAAGTGAAATGCATTTTATCTAGTTTATGTAACAGTCATTGAAACACAGTCTTTATTGTATTGTGTAGTCTGTACAGGCTCAAACCAAGTGTCCATGGGTCTCACACAAAAAGTCACTATTGTAAATCTGACGTGGTTCAGTGAGAGGCGTCACCCGAAGCCCAACAGACAAAGACAAAGTGTGTTTGTTGCTGTCGTGTAGCTGCACTGTCTGCTCACTTGACTTGTATTAGAGTATTTGTCACCATTTGACTCGAATGAAAACAGTGAGATGAATAAAAGGCAAGAAAGAACTGTAGGAACTGAAGTCTGGCTGAATTTATAATTAGCTCAGCCTGGATCCAAAATTCTCTCAGCCTCTCTGCTAATGCAGAACAGACAAGAACAGTTGTCACATTGTGTTTGACGTGGACTGGCACTTGTGCCAACTACTCAATGGAGCATTCCACAGACCCACACACATTTCAACCCCTAGTGACCTGGGCACTGCCCTCTCTGACCCCAACGCTCCACAAAAACGGCCTCTGTTACACTGACCTACAAATGGCAAAGCCCCCAAACTGCTCAAACTTTCACAAAGAATAGACTGAAGATTAAGGGATCTAGGTCGACGGAAATCTGAATATGGTAATACTTCCTGCTGGAGAAGTGGCTTTATGTGTCTCTTCTCTCAGTGAAGACCGAGACCGCAACAAGAGCTAAAATTTAGCAGTTAAAAAATGACATTCATCAGATAAACATGAATTACTCTCAACATTCATTTCAACACAATTATAGATATACTGCATCAGATGTTACAAAACTGGATCAGCCTACAGCTAAAGTCCTGAACAATAGTTTTATTCTCTACATTAAGCTTAACTGAACACGAGCTGTAGGATTAACACAGAGCTACCATGAAACACACAAAAAAAGAAAACATGAGGTGGCCATCAGCATCGGTATGATTATGTGACTACATACGTTTTGTGTTTATTGATTCATCATGATTGTTCAATACTACAGTATAATGTCCAACATTAATTATAAAAAAATGCAGCAGCAGCAAAATGCTTCAGCCTCATTCCAGCAGCAAGATGAAACTGCCTAAAGCGTTTAACGTTAGGGCTATCTCCCAGATAGAGCGATGAAGCTGCTGTGATGGGGTTGCTTGGCTTTTCTACTAGTGTCAGTGTCTGTGCTGTTAGATGAGCATAGGTCCTGTGCCAAAAATAAATGTACATTAACTTTATAAATTATTATTGTCTTTACAGATCAATAATAATATATATTTACCACGCACACACCTCGCATCACAAACAAAACGAGTCACACAAAATCATTCAGAAGTCTAATAGAACCTTCTTGCGAATGCTTCCCTCCTGGTCTGCTGGAGGTTTCTTCCTCCAGCAGACCATCTGCCTTGACTGGTTAGGGTGAGGGGAGAGAGAGAGAGAAAAGCACAGCAACAACAATAAGCAACAACTGAGTACATGCAGGATGGATGGACTAGAGACTGGACACACAAAAAGGAAGGTTTTAAGCCTGATCTTAAAGGTGGAGAGTGTGTCAGCTTCTCAAACTTGAACAGGGAGCTGGTTCCAGAGGAGAGGAGCTTGGTAGCTAAAAGCTCTGCCCCTTGTTCTACATTTAAAGGCTCTAGGAACCACAAGTAGCCCAGCGCTCTGAGAACGAAGTGTTCTGCTGGGAGCATAAGGAACTATGAGGTCTTTAAGATAAGAAGGAGCTTTATGATTGAGTACTTTGTAGGTGAGTAGGAGAATTTTAAATTCTATCCTACATTTTACAGGCAGCCAGTACAGAGAAGCTAATGTAGGAGAAATGTGATCTCTATTTCTAAGTCCTGTCAGAACTCTGGCTGCAGCATTTTGAATAAGCTGTAGGCTTTTTAAGGAGCTGTTAGGACATCCTATGAGTAAGAAGCTACAGTAGTCCAGCCTAGAGGTAACAAATGCATGGATCATTTTCTCTGCTTGCTCTGAGAGAGGATGCTTCTGATTATAGCTATATTTTTAAGATGAAAGTAGGCTGTTCTAGAGATTTGTTTAATGTATGATGTAAAAGAGAGATCCTGGTCAAAGATGACACCAAGGTTCCTCACAGTAGAATCTGAAGCTAATGTTATGTCATCCAGGGTGACCACGTGACGGTCGTGAAGGTCGTGAAGGTCCATGCACATGCAAAATTCACTTTTTGGACATTCTGGTACCTTTATTTGACTCCCTGGGTCCTGTGTTAGAAGTACACCCCCTACTTATGTCATATTATTGAGAGTTTATCCAATGCGGTTCAAGAACCATGGTTTCAAATTTGGTGGACTATGTACGTCTGCATTCGCTTGACCACTCACAGAACCAGCTTCAGCCCCGCCCAGACAAACCTGGACCCCTAAATATACCTCCAACATTACATTTTAGTCACTCACTGCGCGCTCCAGCATAGTAGGTGGCGGTAATGCACCAAGACAAAAGAAGAAGAAGTCACTCAGGTTGAAGAAGCGCACCGTTCCTACAAGACATGATCCACTTGCTGTTTCCCCAAACGTAAGTACATGCTTGATACTTATTTGATGTATGTACTCCAGAAGTTTCTTTGGTTATAATGTAGCTTCCCTCCTGTGTAAGGAATGCTAATTGCTAGAACAGTTGAATCTAACAACTACAGCGACAGAGAGAGAGACAGTGTTGCAAGGTGCTGCCACGCAATTTGGATGAGTTCAAACCTCTTCAGCATTTGGCCGGTTCGAATCGTGTGATATATGGTACTGAGGTCATTCACTCAGCCCACATTTAGCTGCTAGCGTCATGTTAGCCGCTAGCGCAGCATTAGCGGCTAACATGACGTTGGCTTGGCTGCTACAGTAAGTTGAGAGAGTCAGCTGAGTTTCAAATTACTTCCGAGCCTGTCGTGTGTATGTTGTAGCCCAAGTAGACCTGTGAATTCGGGTTATGGCAAGTTCTATCTAAGTTTAACATGTATGTTGTTGCTGTCTTCTCGTATGTGTTGCTTATCTATCTTGTCAGCTAACTGTAAACGTGACTGTTGTTTTTTTTATACAGGCTGACGCATTCTAGCTACTGAAAAGCAAGGAGGTGCCTCTCTAACTGACGCCACTGCAGTGTGTGGACACACAGCTACCTTGTAGAAGAGTTTTTGTTCACCTCAGGAGCAAAGGTATGTACATTTAACAGCAGTATGATCGTTTGTTGGCCAATAGGCAGTTTTATTTGACAGAGATTTAGCATTTCACATTTCAGTAGTTGTAGTATTCATAATCTGATCTATATTATCTATATGTCTATATATTTACTCTGTATGCAGTTGGTCAACTTATTTTGATATTTTAGTCTCTTGACGGGTAAATTGTGATTCTTGTGTTATGGTGCAGATTTTGTGGAAAATGTGATGGAGACCATCTTCGATAAAATCCTGCTGGACTTAGGTTGTTCTATGTAGGACCTTGTAAACATCCCTGTCCCACCGGCCCTCTGAGCAGAATTTTGTGGTCTGCACATTGAGCTGTAAAGGTAACTTATCCAGCATTATATTGCTGGTGCATTGATTGACAATAAAGTTGGCTTTGACTATTGCTGTTTCATTGAACTATTTTTTTATGACGGAAAAAGGACAAATGTTTTATAATATTTCAGCTTTTATTGAGGTATTGCCACAAAAACAATAATTTAGGTATTTCACAGGTGGTCTAA
Source organism: Betta splendens (assembly GCF_900634795.4). NCBI lineage: Eukaryota > Metazoa > Chordata > Actinopteri > Anabantiformes > Osphronemidae > Betta > Betta splendens. Next base: position 675,977 of record NC_040886.2, read on the forward strand.
GTCAAACCTAGGTGCCTTGTCCCTCAGGAAACACTGTCCTGATGCAGACCAGGGAAGATGGAATGACTTGGACTCTTCGCCCTAGATGTCACCAGCACCAGTTGACAAGACTTCTAGGCTAGATACCTGCAACAACTTGAGGTACACACAGACACAGTGTATACTGTCAAATTTATGAAGAAAAAAACAATAACTACATTTCTATTAGTTATATATTAGCACTTGATATATCATATACCTTACTAAAAGCAATTAAAATATATTAGGTCAATATGTATTTAGAACCAACACTATGTTTGTAAACCAGAGTTCCCAGGTACGTTATGATTAATCTGTAAATAGTAAAATGTTCTAAAATTGTTTAATTTTGGAGATACTGATTTATTCCATGCATCTGTAATTGTCTGATATACTGTATATTAAATGTGTTCTGTAATGAATACACATTGAATCATACTGGCTCCAGTCCTGGATCATCAACCATACATGACAGTAGGTTTGGCAACTGGTTCAGGCGTCTTGAGGCAAGATTTATTAAAATTTTAATTTATTAATAAAAGTAATAAACACATGCAATATCTTGAAAGCAATAGTTGCTGTCACACCATGCCTCTGTAGGCATTCACTGTTCCTAAATTGGCACTTAATTACAGACAAATACGGCAAAATATAAGCTGCAGATGAAGATCCCATTATAGAAAAATTATTTTCACACAGCAGCAGAACGAGAAATAAAAAAAACATGTAAAAATGAGTTTATATTAGTTTATCAAGCTATGCTCCCAAACAAGCTGTAGTTGTGTTATGAATATTCTGTTGTATTAATTCAGGCTGCTTATTGGCAACCATTAATATTAACGTTAGCAGCTAATCAAGTTGCGTATGTAGTTGCGTTTATAAATCAATAAATTAAATGTGAAATTGCCAGTTAGACGTACCTTGCGCCAGTCGAAGTGTAACTACAACAGCCTCCCATTTGACTTCAGAGTCAGATTTTGGATCAAACGTATGGTTGAACTCCACTACGAGGACGAGGTAGCCAGTTTCGCTGTTACAATGGATTCAGTGACCGTGACTTTTGATCCCCACGGCGGATCAGGGCTATGCGCTTCCTCAAAGGGGTGTGGCGATCAACTTCACTTGCGACACACTCTGAAAACAGAGCGACGAGAGGTAAAAACACACATTTTTAGACGGACCGTGTGGGCAATCTACAGAGCTTTTGGGCATGAAAAGTGTCAGGCTTCAGCAGATGTCGGACCCACATGCACAGTGCAGACGAGGTGTTCAGTTGACAAACAGATTTTATTGTACAAGCGTAGTCATGGCAGTCCAGGTCATACACGTTAAGTCTCTCTCTAAGGCTTAAGGCACAAAAGGAGCAGGCAAGATTCGGTTCCGAGGGCAGGCAAGGTTTCAGCAACTAGTGAGCTCAGCAGAGGTACAGACAGGGAGTAGGCTATATCGTGGTCAGACAATCAGAACGTTACCAAGAGATCCAGGCCTAGGTACAAGGAACAGGCAGGAATCGGCAGTCAGAAACAAACGGGATCGATGAACAAGGTAAGCTATACTGGTACGCTGGAAAGTGGTATGGAAACTCGACAATCTGGCGTCTGACTGCTGGCTGAGGTGGTGCTTAAATACTGGGTGTGATTACTAACTGTTGACAGGTGTGTTTGGTGAACCGGAGATAACAGGAAACATGTGTGATCTGGGAGAAACAGGAAGTCCATAAAAATAAAACAGGAACTAAAACTGGAACATGACAAAAAGTTACAGACACCTTACTGAGACATCAAGGTCCAGTTCTTTAGCATTGTGTAGCATGAAAAAAGCGTGTGCATGCACCTTTAATATTGTCTCTGAGATTCTTAGGCCCAACGATAGGAATTTCGGTTTTATCTGAATTTAGTTGAAGGAAGTTTTGGGACATCCAGGAATTGATGTCCTTGAAACAACTTTGAATTTTGATTAGTTGATCTGTTTCATTTGGTTCCAAAGACATATATAGCCAAGTATCATCTGCATAACAATAAAAAATTATAAAACGCTTCCTAATAATCTCACCTAGAGGAGACATGTATAGACTGAACAGTTTTGGACCAAGCACAGAACCCTGCGGTGCTGCAAAGATAATCCTTGTGCATGTATCAAATGCAGCACTAAGATCCAACAGGACAAGAACAGAAACTAGAAACTCCAACTGGAGCTGTTTCTGTGCTATGACATTTTCTAAATCCTGACTGAAAATCTTCAGGGTACCACTCAGGTGGTCAGATAATTGTTTAGTCATGATTTTTTTCAAGAATCTTAGAAATAAAGGGTAAATTTGAAATGGGCCTAGTTCTCCAGGGTCCAAAGTAGGTTTTTTCAATAAAGGTTTGACCACAGCCACCTTAAAAGCCTGTGGTACTGTACATAGTCTATATGTAAAGATTGGTTGGTTTGATTTAATATGGACAAGCTGATTTAAAGTAGAACTTCTTTGCGTAATCTGGTTGGGATGGGCAAGTGGACGAGTTAATTATTGAAGTTAACTCCATGTGAGTTATGGGGGAAAAGCTCTCTAAGTCAGACAGAGTACTTGAATTTATTGAAGTTTTTGGATCTAGACAGTGATTTCTGTCATTTGGAGGAAGTTGCTGATGAACGTCTTTCTTAATAGTGATAAATGTATTAGGACAGTAGGTTATAAAGTCAGTGCTGCTGAGATTTAAGGGGATAGTAGACTCAACACAGCTATGACTCTTAGTCAGCCTGGCTACATTGCTGAAAAGAAACTTCGGGTTGTTTTTGTTTTCCTCAGTTAAAGAAGAATTATATGTTTTTCTAGCAGCACAAACTGCTTTTTATATACAATTACACTGTCCTTCCATGCTATGCAGTCAACATTTATTTTGCTGGAACGCCACTGCCTTTCTAGTTGTCTGGTCCTGTGCTTTAGGCTGCAGGTCTCTGAGTTATACCACGGTAGCATGATGCTGGAGGAGAGCCCAGGAGAAAGCATTTGTAAATTCTCTGGCACGTGCCCCAAGCTCTGCCTCCCTCTCTTTACGCGATTTAAATCGTCCAACAAACACTTTAGTTGCATTTTTTATTTTGGGTATTGTTGTAAATGTGTAAAAAACAAAAGTATTTTTGCTGTACAGCCTCCAAGGTGCAAGTTGTAGGTAAAAGGTTGAAATAAACATATAACTGCGATAAGCAACCAATTGCCAAAATGCATAATCCACTTTTCTAACAATGTTCTAGACGGTTTTGGATCAGACACAATCACACTAAGATAACTAAAATAGTGAATATGTGCACAGTTTATTTATCTTAAAGAGTGAAACTAATGTAACTTTGTGTTTAACTGCATAGAGCAAGAATATCTGTAATCGATCCAATCAACATAGACAGAGCCTTATGATGCTGGTAAGCAGCAATCCAGACTAAGGAAGCCTCAGTGTGTAGCCTCAAGCAACATAAAAAACGTGTACATGCACGCACGCACGCACTTCTTAAGCATGTTACAACACATGCAGTACATCAGGAGCAGAACGCAGTCCATGATATTCTCAAGAGGCTACAGACTTTTATAGACCATCAGAAGTAGAGTAGGCTAATTAGCATCAGCCTTAACATAGGCTGGCACAACACTTGGCCACTGGAGTAGTGGAAACACAACAGGAGAGACCTTGACTCAGTCCATCCAAGCCTCCTGTCAGGTCCAGGTCAACCACAGGTCAGACGCCTGTTGTTGCTGTTTAGACATAAGGCCATTCACTGATCTCTAGAGCAGCACCGACTCCTTTCACGTCTATGTGCCATTCCACCTCTTTAGTCTGGAGTTCTTTTACTTTTCAACTTCAGCTCTTTAAATATATCAGTCATACAAAGCAGACTCCACTAACATGAGTTGGCACTCACTCACAGTTATTTCTTTTATAAAAAAAAAGAGTTTAATTGTTGAGGTTGTTGTTGTTGAGCTGTGATGGACTGGCGACCCATCCAGGGTGTACCCTGCCTCTCGCCCATAGTCAGCTGGGTTAGGCTCCAGCACCCCCGCATTAGGGAATAAGCGGCCTGGAAAATGGATGGATGGATGGTTGTTTTCTATAAAAAATAGTATATTTTATACATATTTTTCATAGTATATATTATACATATAGATTACCTTTTAACAAAGAACTGTAGCAGTTAAATTAAGCAAAGCGAGAGGTATTTATTTTATTAATTGAACATTGTGCTGTGTTAAATATTAGGGTGTTGTAAAATACGTCCAGATGATCTCAGTTGTTTAGATCTGCTTGTGACAATGTAGCCTAAATTCCACATCACATATATTTACGCGGTGTGAGCTATTGTTGATACAAACCATGAAGTCTCAGCCTGTCAATGTTTATTCAATTTCCAAACATTCATTTGAACAAAATTGAAACTTCTGTGTTCAGTTCAAATGCAACAATGTCTGTCCAGGTTGTTTCATGTCATTTGTCACGTCTCCAGCAGTCAACAAAATGAAATGGTGAATAACATTAACATATAACATATAATACAAAATTATAACATAATTAAAATACTATATGTTGTGTTTGTCGTGCTGTTTGATAGAAACAGACAACGTGTTAAACTAGTGGAAGGAAGAAGGAACATGGATGAGGCACAGAGGAACATCACTGACCTACATAATAGCTATGGGCCAGAGAGAGAAGAGTGAATAAAGCTATGTACTGTCTACATCCAGGCCGTTGCATGCTGAGACACAGCAGAAAAGTTAATTCCTTTAGTTTAGTTTAGATTTCATCCCAAATACATAACAGTAAAAAAAGGGACCACATTCAAATTCATTCCATCAAGAGATGGAGAAAGCAAACGCACCTTCTTATCACCAACTGTTGTGTGCAACAATGCTGAACTAAGTCCACTACCACACTCAAAAGACGCACACATGCGTTAGGAGCGCTTGGTCTGGTCTCTGACACACACCCCACACACACACACACACACACACACACACACACACACACACACACACACACACACACACACACACACACACTACCCAGTATTGTGGAATGGCTTTGTAAGGAGTAAATTGCTTGGCCTTTTGGTTCAGAACCAATTCATTGAGTGGCAGATGTGCAGATTAAATTTACAAAGTGCATGCTTGCGTGTGTGTGTGTGTTTGTGTGTACTTGCATTGCAGTAAGAACCAAAAAGTGTATTTTCCTACCAAAGTGAGGACATTTTGGCCGGTCCTCACTTTGAAGGCCTGTTTGAGGGTTAAGATGTGATTTTAGCTGGGGTTGAGGTTAGAATTGAGTTTTGGTTTAGATTAAAGCAAGGGTTGGACAGCTGTCTATAGTTGTTTAGTAGATGGTTAGGGGTAGGGTAAGGGGCTAGGGAAGGCATTATATCAGTGGAGGTACTCACTGCGATGTAAGTACGAGGATGTGTGTGTGTGTGTGTGTGTGTGTGTGTGTGTGTGTGTGTGTGTGTGTGTGTGTGTGTGGGTGCGTCAGTGTGTGCACGTGCGTGTGACGAGAGAGAGAGAGAAAGAAAGAAGATGCGAAGGGCGAACTAGGTGCAATCTCTTTCGGAAAGAGAAGGCAATGTGAAGAAAATGATGGATGTAGAAACAAACGAGGAAGGTAACACATAAGACAGGTGGACACATGGCTTTGGCAGGACATTAAAGTTGCAGTGGACTCTAAATTGATTATTACAACTCAAATATGTCATTTGTGAAATTGCTACGTTGTTATTAGTTAACCAGTTGCAAAATTGCAGATCATAACAAACACAATAAAATAATTTCTACCTGAACCATTATCCTTATCTACAGGATAAAAGAATGTCACAATAGTGCAATAAAAATATTAAACCTAAACCTAAAATATTAAACCTAAAAACTCCCTCTCTAATGAGGGAGAAACCTCTAGCAGAACCAGGCTGGATGTGGGCGGCCATCTGACTTGACCGGTTGTGGTGAGGGGGAAGAGAGAGAGAAAAGCACCCCAGCAGGCACACAACCAACATTCAACTTTAAAATAAGGTTGAAATAATGTAATTTCTCGATGTGACGTTGATGTAATGTTAAGACAACATTATTGCTAATGGTTGTAAAAAGGTCAACAAAATAGTAATAAATCACCGTTAAGATATGGTGAAAATAATGTCAGTTGTTTTTGTGACATTAATGAAACAGGTAAAAGGTAGGTCAAAATGACAAATTAATAGACTGTTAGTCCATGCTTATGTTTGAACTAAAGGAGACTGATCATACTTTTTATTCTAAAGATTATTGGACTTTAATGTCTCAGTAAGGTCTCTGTAAATTTTCATCCCATAAAACCCTGTAGATTGTCCACACTGCCCCTGTCAATGTGTGGTTTTCACTCCCCATCAGCAAACGCTGTGTTTTGGGCGTGTCGCAAGCGAAGCTGCTCACCACACCTCTGTGCGGAAGCGCATACCTTTTTTGTTGTTTTTTTTTCTTTTTTTAAATTGGCTTCATGGATACGAGCCACCGCACGGTTAGGATACTATAGGTGGCAGTAGTGCGACATTGAGAATGCAATCCACCGCAATCCTCCACAGAAGAAGAAGACCCACTACAGAACTGCACGACATTAGCCAGCTGGTTCGTAGCGTAGTAGAACCATACGTCTACAATCCCGAATCTGACCCTGAAGCTGAAGAGGAGGCTGTTGAAGTCGCCACATTTCGGCTGATGCAAGATGTGTCTCATTGGTAATGTCGCATTTACTTAAATTTAATTGATTTATGTAATTTGCAAAGCGACTGGCGGTTGCTAATGCGTATGCTAAATGGCGTGTGCAGCTTCAATATTCACAACACGACTTACCTGGAAAACTCTCGTTAATAGAAAACACTACTTTAGCTTACATTATACAAATAAATACAAGTTTGAGAGCATAGCTGAAATAATATAAATACATTTTACATTTACACATTTCACTGTTTTTGTCTTACTTGTGCTGCTGCTATGATATAATTTTATTTAAAAAATGTGCATTAATATTTAGAGCAATCACTGCATGACCTCCCTGGGAACAAAAAGCATTGGTTCAAATTATTTATTGACCTGATGTATTTTTACTGCTTTTAATCATGTTTTTTGTCATTCTTGATAAATCTGACAGTAATATGTCTCTGTATCTGAAGTTGTTACAGGTATCTAGTCTACAGAGGCTAGTGAGCTGGTGCTGAGGATTCCTGGGGTGAAGAATCTGAGTTGCCATCTCTTCATGCTTAGGTTGTAGATGAAGGCAGTTTCCTGATGGATAAAACACTAAAACACTCTTGTATGATGGATGTAGACCACCTGTAGAATAACTCCTTTACCATTTGAGTAAAAATGTGTTTTTTGTGAGTGCAATACTCATTTATTTTTATTTACATATAATTTATGCTTTTTATTTATGGCTGGTTCAACTTTATTGCTTACCATATTATAAAGAGAAAAACATGTAATTTCAATTCTATGATTTCCTGAATAAAAGTGTTTTTCCCTCAGAAAAACAGAGTTCAGTGAAATACGTAATAAATAAAGCCAACTTTATTGTCAACCAAAAAGTGCACCACTACTCCAAAGCTATAACAAACTGTTATCTTCACACTCCAATGTGCAATGTATAGGTTACTGAGTTAATTAAGAAGTCTGGGGGTTTGAGGACAGAAGCCTTTGCAGGGCCTTGAATATTAAATGCTTGATGGAAGTAGGGTAAACAGACCATGTCCTAGGTAGGGGGTAAACTTGGTTATGTTGCAGATTTGTTTTTGCAGCAGGACAGGTATAGTTGTATACAGATGACCAGGGAGATGTGGTGATCCTTGTTCTCATCACTATTTGGAAGACTGAGCAGAAGCAGTCCTCTACCAGATGGAAGCTGTGGCTGTCCTCACCATCTCCTCATCAAAACAAAGGTACTGCAGTCAGAATTGTAGATTAGTAAAATGTCTGACTTTTTGGGATTTAAGCAGGAGGTGTTAGAAAAGTTACCACAGGGATAACTGGCTTGTGGCGGCCTAGCGTTTAGATCCTTCGATGTCGGTCTTCCTATCATTGTGAAGCAGAATTCACCACGAGTTGGATTGTTCATCCACTAATAGGAAACGGGAGCTGGGTTAGACCGTCGTGAGACAGGTTTGTTTTACCCTACTTATGATGTGTTGTAGACCAACCATTCCCTGCCTGTAGCCATGTAGCCACGACTAACATATTAAGACATCAGAATTATCAAGCATGTACTAACCAGAGCGAGCTAGATCCACCGCTCCCTGCCTGTAGCCGCTCGAAGGCTGGGAGCTACCAGCTGTTCCCCCCAGGTGTATGTGATTGCAGAAAAAGGACAAAAGCTAGACCCACTGTTGCCTGCTTGTAGCCGCTCAAAGGCCGATAGCCATTAGCTTTTCTCCACACAGGTGTGTGGCTGCAGGAGCCCACATAAGCACAAGGGGACAAAGGCTCTGTCGACTGGCTGTAGCCGTTAGCATAGCTAGCTATTAGCTTGCCTAACACATGAGTTACTACATTTTAAATGGACAAACTAACATTTTAAAACATTATAAGTATCAAGCATGTACTTACTTCAATGAGTGGATGACGAATTGTAGGAATAGATCATTTTTTCCCAACAAGAGCCATGAGTCTGCTCACTCACAGTTTGGTACACAGCCACGTTTTAACAGGTTGTGCTGCAATTTAAACTGTTTAAATTATGGAAGGTTATTAGATAGAAGAGATAGAAGGAAACAGAGGAGCTCAGTGTATAAATGAAGTCCCCCAGCAGTCTACGTCTATTGCAGCTTAACTAAGAGATGGTTCCTGTGACTAACAATCATTGCCAGTGACCTGAACCATCCATAGCTATAAGCTTTATCAAACCACAAGTAGCCCAGTGCTCTGAGAACGAAGTGTTCTGCTGGGACTATAGGGAACTATGAGGTCTTTAAGATAAGAAGGAGCTTTATCATTGAGGACTTTGTAGGTGAGTAGGAGAATTTAAAATTTTATCCTACATTTTACAGGCAGTCAGTGCAGAGAAGCTAATGTAGGAGAAATGTGATCTCTCTTTCTAAGTCCTGTCAGAACTCTGGCGGCAGCATTTTGAATAAGCTGTAGGCTTTTTAAGGAGCTGTTACGACATCCTATGAGTAAGGAGTTACAGTAGACCAGCCTAGAGGTAGCAAATGCATGGATCAGTTTCTCTGCATTACTCGGAGAGGATGCTTCTGAATTTAGCTATAATTCAAAGGTGAAAATAGACGGTTCTGGAGATTTGTTTGTTATAATGTATGATGTAAAAAAGAGATCCTGGTCAAAAATGACGCCAAGGTTCCTCACAGTAGAATCTGAAGCTAATGTTATGTCTTGACTCAATAGTGTCTTCAGTGATTTGTAAGCCCAACGATAAGAATTTCCATTTAGAATAAGTAATAGAATCTGTAATAAAATGTTGTGATCAACTGTATCAAATGCAGCCCCTAGATCTAACAGGACAAGGACAAAAACTAGACCACTGTCTGAAGCTAAGAGAAGATTATTAGTGACTCTAACTAGAGCTGTTTCTGTGCTATGATGTTTTCTAAACCCTGACTGAAAATCTTCGTACAGGCTATTTCCACTCAGGTGGTCAGACAATTATTTCGCCACGATGTTTTTAAGAATCTTATACATAAAGGGTAAATTTGAAATGGGCCTATAGTTGGCTAGTTCTCCAGGGTCCAGAGTAGGTTTTTTCAATAAAGGTGTGACCACAGCCACCTCAAAAGCCTGTGGTACATAGTCTAAATGTAATGATTAGTTGATTTGATTTAATATGGACAAGCTCATTAAAGGTAGAACTACTTTGAGTAATCTGGTTGGGCTTGGGTCTAAAAGACAAGTGGACGACTTGGAAGAGTTGTAATCAAGCGGACGACTTGGAAGAGTTGTAATTATTGAAGTTAACTCCATATGAGTTATGGGGGAAAAGCTCTCCAACTAAGAAGACTTGGTAAATTTATTAAAGTTGTTGGATCTAGACAATGATTTCTGTCATTTGGAGGAAGTTGCTGATGAATGTCTTCTCTAATAGTGATAATTGTATTAGTAAAGTAGTTCATAAAGTCATTGCTGCTGAGATTTAAGGGGGTAGTAGACTCAACACAGCTATGACTCTTTGTCAGCCTGGTTACAGTGCTGAAAAGAAACCTGGGGTTGTTTTTGTTTTCCTCCATTAAGGAAGAAAAATGTGTTTTCCTAGCAGCACAAAGTGCTTTTAATATATTTTTAGACTGTGCTTCCATGCATTTATTTTGATGGAACGCCACTGCCTTTCTAGTTGTCGGGTCCTGTGCTTAAGGCTGCGGATCTCTGAGTTATACCACGAAGCTAACCTCCTCTGATTCCCAGACTTCTTCTTCAGGAGCCACTGTGTCTAACATTGTACGTAGAGAAGCTGCAGCATCATCTACAAAACAGTCAACTTGTTCATAAAGATTAAGGTAACTGTCCTCTGTGTAGCTACATGACAATAAGGCAAAAGATGATGGAATCATCTGCTTGAATTTGGCAAAAGCGTTTTCCGATAAACATCTGCTGCTGCTAGTAAGATTTCTTTTCAGCTGCTGCAAGGTCAATTATGGTAAATTCAAAAGTTAATAAGGCATGGCCAAAATTTGGGGAAGAACTAGAGTAGAGTTAAAAGCAGTGCTGAGACAGTTGCTGTCAACATCTACATGAATGTTAAAGTCTCCCACTACAATGACTTTATCTGTGCTAAGAACTAAGTCAGATCAGAATTTAGAGAATTCAGTTAAGAAATCTGAACATGGAGCAGGAGGACGATCAACAATACAAAACAACTGGCTTCTGAGTTTTAGAGTCTGGGTGAGAAAGGCTCAGCTTGAGGCTATCAAATGAGTAATAACTATGTTTTTGTTTAGGAGTAATGAATAAATCTGAGTTATAAATTGCTGCTACTCCTCCACCTCGACCTGTACTTCTAGGAACATGATAGTCGATGTGACTCATTGGAGTCAAGTGATTAGTCTCGCTCATAAAGGTCATTTCCTTTACAGCATGTAGGACTGTGCACTGTGATAATGAAATAACAAATGAATGACAAGAACACGTGATGAACCTGTTTAGGACAATGCACCACCTGGATCCCTGGGCCACAAACAATGTGACAGCAGTGGAGCTGAAGTGGTGTCTCTTTGAGGTTGGAGCAGTTTAAAAATGCGTTCAACGAAAGGCTGATATTTTGCTTCTGTGCACAGAAGATTACTTTCTTAAACAGTTATGTACACTATGTATGTATGTTTTATGTTGTGTTTACGGTCATTCTAGTTCATCAGAATTAATTTCTTGGTGACAGAGATGAATGGGTTTTGGAAAATGCTTGATGGAGCAGGTGAACAGAGATGGTGGTGTGGGGATTGTGCAGCTCAGGATGGTGGGAAGATTCTGTGCAGCCTGAGGTGCATCGTGCGCAGATAAGACCATTTTAACTTAATGCCTAGTTACTGTAGATTACAGTCTGAGTTGCTAGTGGACTGTATATTTCTGTAGGTGTTTGTTGTCTAGCTTCTTATTGTCTCACAAGCCAAGTTTACCATAGTAATGATGGTAAAATGCTTGGAGAGCTGTTCACCATCACAGAATTTACACACCTAAAGGAAACTGCTTAATCCTGTAGCTTAAAGTAGCGATGTGACACAGGTTTGACATGATGATGATCATAACTGAATAAATAGTCATTTGAGTTATGTACTAATAAGATTATTACTAAGCTACAAGGCTGATCATTGTAACAAATGTTGACTAACCCTGAAACACACACAGGCCTGGACTCAATATTACAAAATGCCTCATTGCACCAAACAACCACTATCTGCTGCAGGGGTCTGCTAAAGAGGATCAATGGCAGTTCATCGTGACATAGCGTGAAACACTCAACACTCTTTTTATGTCTGGATGCTGTGTGTGATACTGTGTTTGCTCATCACATCACAGTCAGCGACTAAACTCATACACCATACACCAGTGTATTATCATGTATTCAGCCCCAGCAGCCAGGACATTTTCTTGTCGGACAGAGGGGGCTCCTGCTTTATTTATTACTTCAGTGCATTTAAAGCTTTATTCTGGTTTAATTATGTGTTTACTGTTTGAAATGAGAAAACAAGCCGAGTTCTGTCATCACTGACTGTGGTTAGTTTTACAAACTAAAACTAATACTCTAAACAATAAATGTCTTCTTATTACATTATTCTGTTGGAAGAAACAATTTTATGAACCTGTATAGCGGTTCTTGAAATTATGTAACATGCCACATAATAACTTCCTTCCAGTTTGCAGCAGAGTAAATGTTTTATTGAATCCTTCAGTATGATTCTGAGCGGAGGCTGCGTAGAGCAAAAGTAATGAGACTCCTGCTGTTTGTCTGTTAGCTGTGCTGTCACCGAACATCAGCGTCCACACTCACACGAGGTGTTGTTTCCATTTCAGATTGCGACCTTGAACAGATTTGAACACCTCAAAACTCTCACGTCATCATGTTCTCAGTGGGGCTCGGCGTTAAAGGTGTATGGGAGGGGCCACTAGTCCTGCAGATCCAAGCATGTTTGACACAGGTATAGTAGTAGGATAGTTAGTAGGGGATTTATTAAAGTCTACACGGTTTAGTGGATCAAGCTGTAATGGTCTGACTTCAGACTCCTGTAGCCATAATAACTACAAAAGGCAACTTCCACGTACATGACAACCTTTAAACGCTGATGTTTTCCTTTTGTTTTTACAAGTACTGAAACCATCTGCAGTAAAAATATGTGGCTGAGAAATTTCAAGACCAAGCATGCAGTTTGCGGACTGACTGGTGTCCCAGAGGTGCTAGGTAATCACTATCAACAAGTAACAAAAACGGGTTTTGTGACGTGAAAATGTGCCCGAATACAACACGTAAACAAATCACCATCCAGCACCTCACCCAGTGTTAATGCTGCTGTTCTATTTCTGGAAAGAAGACATTTTCCATATGTAGTGCAGCTGAGTGTCACAAACCAACTACACGCCTACTCAGCCTCCAGGCACGGCTTTTGATCCAAGCAATGTGATAAAAGCGCGCAACATGCTCTGTCAACACCGTGACTGCGCAAAAGCGAGGCATGGAGCGTCGCACGCGCAGGCGGCGGCAGCGGCTGTGGTACGTGCTGGCAGGCCGGGCCTGCTCAGAATAGCCTCCGTTGGAGCAGGGATAGGTCTCCGTTCCTGCTAGCGTTAGCCGCCTGGGCTGAGCCCACCAACCACTCCACCAGGCCGCCGTCCACTCACACCTACTGTAACAGTCGTTTTTCCCAGTCGAAGAACAGCTGGAGGTCTGCGTTTGATGGAAGCTGCTGCTTTGTGTTGACTGCGTGTATGCTGCGCTCAATAAGGCACAGAGAAGGAAGGAGGCAGTAGAAGTGCAGGCTGACATACTTACAGGAACAGACATTTTTCTGCTGCAGGCTCTGCGGGCTCTCCACTCGCCTCCTGGCTCCAACGCGCGCGCGGTGATCGCTTCTTCCAGATGCCTTTGCCCCACAGGTCGACGTTTTAGCGGCAACTCCTCTGTAAGTGTCAGTGCTCCGTCACCCAGACCATGGCGAGCTCGACAGAAAGCCAAACATCCAGCCGCACAAGTGCTCCGGGTTTCTGTCAGTTTCCAATGCAAACAGGGAAAAGGGTTGCGCGGGCGAGGCAGCGGTGCGGCCGCCTGGATGTCCAGCAGACCTGGGCAGCCTCTCCCTGGTCCTGCGCCTCTTCCTTCCCTCCAGGAGGCTTCGCTTGGAGAGAGCTGGTAAACGAAGAGGCGACGATCCGAAAGGTCAGGACTTGACGCGTCCTGCTGACGGGTCTCTAGCGCCGCCTGCGCCAGCGCCGCTGTCTGCTGACGCGGACCCCGTCCCGCCTTAAAGGGGCCACGCGCGCCCCTTTAGCCCCTTTCAGCTTTTCCATTAGTGCGTATTGCATAAGCTAGAATACTGAAAGCATTTACTTTGATAATAAAGACTACAACAGAAGTAGAAATGAAAGTAGAGCTACACAACTCTGTCATTTCTGTACTTTAAGCGATATTACGTGTCAGCGTGAGCGCAGGCTCAGATTTTTGCCTAATAAGGGATCTTTGCCGCATGTTGGCTCGGAAAGGTTTGCTATATTTTGCTGCAACATTAGTTCGGAGAAGCTCTGTGTAGGTGCTGGAAACGCCATGAATGAATAATATTCAGCTTTGTGAGTAGGAACGCATTCACGAATCAGAACTGTTACCTGTAAAGTGATGTGTGTGCATATGCTATCCGGGTTAGCAGTGTTTATGCTAACTTGTTTGGCTTAGCTTGGTTCGGTGTTGTTGCGCTTGTTTCAGTCACAGAACACAAACACGAGAATGCAACATAAATATACAAAAAGTCAGCCTTGTGTGGAGCCTCGTGTTATTAGTTTGCTGTCTGTCTAGCTGCACGGGCTCTTGCTGTGAGCACACCGGTGCTAATTAATAGTGTGGTTCAGAACACATGTCAGCGTTGCTTTTTTAGTATAATGCTGGCATGCATCCTCTTTTCTGATAGCAGCGAAGAAGAGGAATTATTGGGGTTCGAATAAAAACATTACAGACTTATTTTTGTTACTTTCACTGTTTACTGACTTTACTGACTGTTCATGTTACATGTTTGGCATACAATTGTTCTTAAACTGCTGTTAACTTTTATACAGTTGATATAAAATATTTTACTACAGTATTTAGTTCAGAATTTTTTTGGGGGGGGTTTCCTCCTTTAAAATTGACTGCGTCTTAAATGGCGAAAAATACGGTAATCATAATTAACCAGTCAAAAGCAGTAAATGTGCTATTTAGTGTTAAGATCTGGATTGGTGCTCTTCTTTTGAAAGGATATGGAGGAAGTGTGTGCCTAATTACTAAACTGTAAAATAGGTATATAATAAAGTCATAATCTTTGTATTTGATAGAATACTTTTTTTTTGCTGATAAAATGTGTCAATAGTGCTGTGGGTGTGTACTTAGAGTATACTGTATCTATGCAGATCACTAACTACTGACAAAAACACAAGTTCTTAACAACGTTAATTATTACCTCATATGTACCAACCTTCTATAAATCTGTACCTGGACAGATGTTACAGTATTTTTATGACTAGTAAATGAGACTATTTTAAAGCTTAACAATTAACCACAAACACTTTCTCCAATACTTGTCTTCTTCTTCTACTCTATCAACGTTATTTTTTCAATAAACTGTAGTCATACTTGACTTCTTTCTAATGATGTGTTTGGCTATACCCTCAGACCTATACTTTAGTCGCTATCGACCTCAAAGCGCAGAGAGATCCTGAAATTCTCCCATAGACTCTAATGATAATTTTCAGCAGACGTCTGGGGAAAAAACAGGAGGAGACATATTTTGAAATTGCGACTGTGGCTACAAGCTTTTGTCCTCAAACATAAAATTAAGTCCAGAAGTTCAGGGAAGCCTTGGGAATCATAAACTAAAGTTATTTCTGTCATACCTATCATGATTTTGCTGAAATAAGCCTACTTATCAAGGGTGAAAGTTTGCTTTCACAGAGCAAAGTGAGCCTGATTTTCCCGCCTTTCATGCCCAGTGTACACAGCAGTTCCATGCTTATTACTGATTAGTCAAGTACACTATTGGATAGTGTAGTAATTAAACACAATATAACACAATATTTCTGCTTTTGGCTGGGTAATTATGACTATTTAAAGATAGATTAACAGTTTAGTTACCCACACATGCTTCCCCTACGTCCTTTCAAAATAAACCTACCAATGCAATTCATTGGCTTTAACTGCTCTGTTTTTGCCTTTAAATGGTTAATTATGACTATTTAAAGACTAATTGACAGTTACGTTATTCAGCAAATACCCCAACACACACAATTATTATGGTGCTTTTATTCTGAAAGGGCTAATGTTAATCTTTTGCTTTATTAAGGCTATGTTTGCTTTTGAATTATAAGTTATGACTTTAACGACTATTTTATAGTTTAGTAATCACTCAAACACGACCTCTAAATCCTTTCTTTTAAAATAAAAGCACAATGTAATTTCTGTAATTTACTAATAATCCTTAAATGGCAAGATTTTTTGGTCAACTCTTTAATCTTTAACATCTTTTCACCTTGGTCAACTTTTGAATCATTGTCATCTTTTTAATCTTGTCATTGTTTCACCTTGGTCATCTTTTTAATCGTCATCTTTTAAATCGCCATCTTTTTAATCGCTGCCTTTGTTTTAATTTTTGTCAATGTTTTGTCTTAGTCAACTTTTTGACGTTAGCAGCTTAATCAGCATTCGGTATCATTGCGACAGTAGATCAACATTCAGTTTAGTAGTTTTTCAAATAGTATGTATAGTGCTGCTTAGAGTTGCACTGTCAGCACTTACTGTGGCTCAGTGGTTAAGTGTTTAATTTTTATCAAAACAACTTTTCAAATCCTCTTCAGCTGTGTCTTCCTTCAGCTTTAACTACTTCCACACACTTTAAGCTACAGACATCATTTGAACTACAAAATACTCTTCAACTATTCAACTATTAATCTCTTGTTCAGCTTTTTAAAATCTTTAGCACTCTTTTAGTTTAAATAAAAGGTATCTTTTGCTGAATTCTCCGCTTTTCCTTTAGTGTGTATTGCGTGAGCTAGAGTGCGTCATGTCACCGCAGAGTCTGAGCACACGTTTTTCTAAGACAGACATTTTCTCTTTAACTTGCCTTTACAGCCACAGTTTTCACTCTATGAACATATTTCTTTCACTTAGTCGTAGTCATAGTTGTCCATCCATCCATCCATTTTCATCTGCTTTATCCGGGGCCGGGTCGCGTGGGCAGCAGTCTGATCAGAGAGTTCCAGACTTCCTTCTCCCTGGACACTTCCTCCACACTTCTGGTGGGACCCCAAGACGTTCCTAGGCCAGCCGAGAGACATAGTCTTTCGAGCGTGTCCTGGGTCTTCCTCTGGGCCTCCTACCGGTGGGACATGCCCAGAACACCTCCCCAGGGAGGCGTCCAGGAGGCAACAGAACCAGATGCCCGAGCCACCTCAACTGGCTCCTCTCGATGTGGAGGAGCAGCGACTCTACTCCGAGCTCCTCCCGGGACAGAGCTCCTCACCTTATCTCTAAGGGAGCGCCCAGCCACCCTACGGAGGAAGCTCGTTTCAGCCGCTTGTATCCATGACCTTGCCCTTTTGGTCATGACCCAAAGCTTATGACCATAGACCATAGAACCTAGATTGACCGGTCCTAGCCTGAGGAAGCCAACAGGACAACATCTTCTGCAAAAAGCAGAGATGCTATCCTGTGGTCCCTAAACCAGACCCCCTCCGGCCCCTGGCTGCGCCTAGAAATTCTGTCCATAAAATTAATGAACAGAACCGGTGACAAAGGGCAGCCCTGCCGAAGTCCAACATGCAGGTACAACATGACCCTCACAATACGTTTGGGCCTGCCAAGTTGTTCCAGCCTCCTTCTCTGCCAGCAGATCCTACTCACCACCAGGTGGTGATCAGTTGACAACTCAGCCCTTTTCTTCACCCGAGTGTCCAAAACATATGGCCGAAGGTCAGGTGAAACGACTACAAAGTCTATCATCGACCTCCGTCCTAGGGTGTCCTGGTGCCATGTGCACCAATGGACACCCTTATGTTCGAACATGGTGTTTGTTATGGCCAAATTGTGCCTAGCACAGAAGTCCAATAACATAACACCGGGTTCGACCTCATGCACAAGCTCAGGCTCCCCCTCCAGACATTCCATTTCAGAATTTTTAAATCGTGACTGTGGCCACAATTTTCACTCGACAAACATAAAACTCACACCAGTTGCTTTTTGAAGCCTTGGCATTATTAAAGTGAAGTTATTTTTGTGATAACCTTTATAGTTTTGTTGCAACAAGCCTGTTAAGCAGGGGTGGAAATCAGCTTCACTACAGCTCCCTGAGTTGATCTGTGGAGTTTCCTGCCTTTGGAGAACTGTCTCAATGACAACAGCGCAGCTGCAGTCGATCATAGATTGAGCTCATTAACACTTTGATTGGCAGGTTTAACTCTGCTGCTCAAACTCTCTACTGCTCAGTGTCCACAGTGTCTACACTATCCATTCCTGATCAGAGCAGGTGTACACATTCAGCTTTTTTAAACTACCTGATCTTTTTCCAATAGTTATATTTAGCCATGTTTGTATTGTAGTATTAATAGTGAGTATTTCCAGCACCCTAACAGAAGCAATTAACCGCACACACTTTTGAAAACAAAAGCACAAATTCAGATCTTTAGCTTTACAAAGCAATATTTCTTCTTTCAATTGGTTTATTTTGACTTTATTATATGACTATTTTACAGTTTAGTAATTAGGCATACACTTCCAATCCACCACCAATCCAAATCTTTAGACAAAATAGTAGATTTTCTGCTTTTGACTGGTTACTTATGATTAGTTAATGAGACTATATTACTGTTTAGCAATTCCCTGCACATGCTTCGTCAAATGCTCAAACTTTTCCAAATTTAAAATTCAGCCGCTTCCTCTGCAGCTACTGTCAGCTGTTTGAAATGTTTCCACAACATTCAACTATACTTTCAGGTCTTGGACTCTGTTTACCTATTTAAATACATTCAGCTATATTTAATTAAATTCAGCACATGTTTGAGCTATTTTCATCTGTTTTAAATGTTTCAGCTACTTTTAGCAATTCTTCAGAAATACATTCAGCATGGAAGCATTCACTGTGCATTTTTTTTATGGAAAGCTTTATCTAGTTAGTGGGAGAGCTGCAGCTCTCACACTATTGAAATCTTCGCTATTTATTCTTCTTTTTCTTATTATTATTTCGCCCCGTTTTTCGGTCGCTTCATCGTAGAATTGCCGTTCAACTTTTAATGTTATTCAATGTTTTTCGTTGTTTTTTTTATAATGGTCGTCTATGGGAATCATTGTTCAACTTTTTGTCAACTTCCCTCTTTTCGTCAGCTTCTGTCATCGTCGTACTTTGGCTTAGAAACGTCATTTCAACTTCAAAAGCGTCTATCATCTTTCAACTTCTATTTCAACTTCGGAAGCCCCCCCCCCAACCCTTAGTGCCCTTGAGCTGGGCCAACGTCCCCAGGGACCACCCCGAACGGCGATGTCCTCCAGGCGAACGCTGATCCAGGAAGCTGAGGAGTCGAGGCGGACGTCGCCACAGGAGGCAGCGCCATCCAAACAACCGGATGCGCCGAGGGCGAGGCCACCAGGCCGGCAGCCGAGACAGAGACGAGGCAGGAACCAGAGATGAAGACAGACGTGGAGACGCGGCCGGGGCCGGGCCGCCAGGAACCGATGCCGATGCGGCCGGAGCCAGGCTGCCAGGAACCGATGCAGATGCGGCCGGACCGCCAGGAACCGATGCGGGTGCGGCCGGAGCCGGGCCGCCAGGAACCGATGCAGATGTGGCCGGAGCCAGGCCGCCAGGAACCGATGCAGATGCGGCCGGAGCCGGGCCGCCAGGAACCGATGCGGATGCGGCCGGAGCCGGAAACCGCGGCAGCAACTCCAGCTGGCGCGACCTCCTCCTGGAGGTCGGCGGGAACCGCGGCAGGCGCGACCTCCTCCTGGAGGTCCGCGGGAGCAGCAGCAGGCGCGACCTCCTCCTGGAGGTCCGCGGGAGCTGCAGCAGGAACTGCAGCCGGCGCCGCCTCCTCCTGGAGGCCGGCGGGAGCTGTGGCACCGAGGGTGACAGGGACACGACAGGAGCCGACAGGAACGGGGACGGCCGCTACAGGGCCGACAGGAAAGGGAGCGTGAAGGACCGCTACAGGGTCGACAGGAACGGGAGCGGGAACGACCGCTACAGGGCCGACAGGAGCGGTAACAGCCGCTACAGGGCTGACAGGAACGGGAACTGGAGCGACCTCTACTTGGCCAACAAGAACAGGAACTGGAACGGTCTCTACTTGGCCGACGGGAACAGGAACTGGAACGGCCTCTACTTGGCCGACGGGAACAGGAATTGGAACGGCCTCTACTTGGCCGACGGGAACAGGAACTGGGACGGCCGCAACATGGCCGATAGGAACGGCCTCAACATGGCCGACAGGAACAGGGACTGGAACGGCCGCAACATTGGCCGACAGGAACGGCCTCAACATGGCCGACAGGAACGGCCTCAACATGGCCGACAAGAACAGGAACGGCCTTAACATGGCCGACAGGAACAGGAACGGCCTCAACATGGCCGACAGGAACAGGAACGGCCTCAACATGGCCGACAAGGACAGGAACGGCCTCAACATGGCCGACAAGGATGGGAACGGCGTCCTTACTGGAGCCGACAGGGACTAGAACGGCGTCCTTACTGGAGCCGACAGGGACTAGAATGGCGTCCTTACTGGAGCCGACTAGGACAGGGACGACCCCTAACGGGCCGACAGGAACTGGGACGGCGTCCTCTCCGGAGCCGGCCTGACTGCTTGCAGCTGCCGAGCTCGACGGAGTAGACGTCGGGCCTGATTGGGTGTGACTAACATTCGTCAGACGGACGGTGCCCTCTGGCTGGGACAAGGACTGAGCGTGACTGGACTGGACTGGGACAGGAACGTGACCCGACTGGACTGGGGCATGAACGTGACTCGACTGGACCTGAACGTGACCGGACGGGGCTGGAACCTGGACTAGACTCGACTGGGCTGGAACCTGGACTAGACTCGACTGGACTGGGACCTGGACTGGGCTCGACTGGAATGGGACCTGAACTGGGCTCGACTGGAACGGGGCCTGGACTGGGCTCGACTGGAACGAGACCTGGGCTGGGCTCGACTGGAACGGGGCCTGGACTGGGCTCGACTGGAACGGGGCCTGGACTGGGCTCGACTGGACGGGGACCTGGACTGGGCTCGACTGGACTGGGATCTGGACTGGGCTCAACTGGGCTGGGGCTGGAACCTGAGCAGAACACGGCTGGGCTGAGACCTGAGCAAAACACGGCTGGGAAAACAAAAACCCAGATCATGACAGGAACCCTTCTCTCGCCCACTGCATGCACTGTGTCCAGAGCAAAGCCCAGGACAGAGCTGGCCTTCATGACGACCCTGTCCCGCAACTTCCAGTTGCCGTGTAAAAACATCAAAGAATAGGCAAGTATGCATGTATGAGATGCTGGCCTGCGGGTTATAGTCTGTAGTGGGTTCCTTATTCTCCTTCCTGATGGTACTGTAGTAGACAAAGCAAGCTGTGGCAAGGGTGGTGAGATCTTTTGCAATACAGAGCACTTTGAACATTGTCTTACCGTACTGTATGCTGCTATATATATATATATATATATATATATATATATATATATATATATATATATATATATATATATATATATATATACACACTCTATTCTCACCCTCCGCGGGTGGTCTCATCCACTTTCCAAGCTCGGGTCCTCTACCAGAGGCCAGGGAGCTTGAGGGTTCTGCGCAGTATCCTTGCTGTTCCTAGGACTGCACTTTTCTGGACTGAGATTTCGGATGTTTTTCCAGGGATCTGTCGTAGCCACTCCTCCAGTTTGGGGGTCACAGCCCCTAGTGCTCCGATCACCACAGGCACCACTGTGGCCTTCACCTTCCAAGCCTTCTCCAGTTCTTCTCTGAGCCCTTGGTATTTCTCTAGTTTCTCATGTTCCTTTTTCCTGATGTTGCCATCGCTTGGTATTGCCACATCCACCACTATGGCTTTCCTCTGCTCTTTATCCACCACCACAATGTCTGGTTGGTTCGCCATTACCATTCTGTCAGTCTGGATCTGGAAGTCCCACAGGATCTTGGCTCGCTCGTTCTCTACCACCTTGGGAGGTGTTTCCCACTTTGACCTTGGGGTTTCCAGTCCATACTCTTCGCAGATGTTCCTGTATACTATGCCAGCCACTTGGTTATGGCGTTCCATGTATGCTTTGCCTGTCAGCATCTTACACCCTGCAGTTATGTGCTGGACCGTCTCTGGGGCCTCTTTGCACAGTCTACACCTTGGGTCTTGTCTGGTGTGGTAGATCTGGACCTCTATGGCTCTGGTGCTCAGGGCCTGCTCCTGTGCAGCCAGGATGAGTGCCTCTGTGCTGTCCTTCAGCCCAGCCCTTTCAAGCCATTGGTAGGATTTGTTGAGATCAGCCACTTCAGTTATGTTCCGGTGGTACATCCCGTGCAAGGGCTTGTCCTCCCATGATGGTCCCTCTTCCAGCATCTCATCCTCTGTTCTCCACTGCCTGAGACATTCACTCAGCACGTCATCTGTCGGGGCCTTCTCCTTAATGTACTTATGGATCTTGGATGTTTCATCCTGGATAGTGGCTGTCACGCTCACTAGTCCTCGGCCTCCTTCCTTGCGGCTAGCGTACAGTCTCAGGGTGCTGGATTTGGGGTGGAACCCTCCATGCATGGTGAGGAGCTTTCGTGTCTTAACATCTGTGGTCTGTATCTCTTCCTTTGGCCACCTTATTATTCCCACAGGGTATCTGATCACTGGCAG
The DNA here is from genome assembly GCF_900634795.4 of Betta splendens. Lineage (NCBI taxonomy): Eukaryota > Metazoa > Chordata > Actinopteri > Anabantiformes > Osphronemidae > Betta > Betta splendens. The sequence goes on from NC_040886.2 coordinate 698,536, forward strand.
AGCGTAGCTGTTTATTGGCCGGGATTTGTTCTTGCCATTGAGCTGGCTTCTTAGGACTTGCCTTACTCGTTGGAGGTATTTGGCTGTTGCCGCATTCCTTGTTTCCTGTTCAAGGTTGCCGTTTGCCTGTGGTATTCCAAGGTACTTGTAATTGTCCTCAATGTCTGCTATTGTTCCTTCTGGGAGTGAGACCCCTTCTGTGTGGATTACCTTGCCTCTCTTTGTCACCATCCTCCCACATTTCTCCAGTCCGAATGACATCCCGATGTCCGAGCTGTAGATCCTGGTGGTGTGGATCAGCGAGTCGATGTCTCGCTCATTCTTGGCGTACAGCTTGATGTCATCCATGTAGAGGAGGTGACTTATGGTGGCCCCGTTCCGGAGTCGGTATCCATAGCCAGTCTTGTTTATTATTTGGCTGAGGGGGTTCAGACCTATGCAGAACAGCAGTGGGGACAGTGCATCTCCTTGGTATATGCCACATTTGATGGATACTTGGGCAAGCGGCTTCCCATTGGCTTCAAGGGTGGTTCTCCACAACCTCATCGAGTTTGCAATGAAGGCCCTTAGAGTTCTGTTGATGTTGTACAGCTCCAAGCATTCAGTGATCCATGTGTGTGGCATTGAGTCATAGGCTTTCTTGTAGTCGATCCAGGCTGTGCACAGGTTGGTGTGTCGCACTCTGCAGTCTTGGGCGACTGTTCTGTCTACCAGGAGTTGGTGTTTGGATCCTCTGGTATCCTTACCAATGCCCTTCTGTGCTTCGCTCATGTATTGACTCATGTGCCCACTTATCTTAGCGGCGATGATGCCTGACATGAGCTTCCATGTTGTGGAGAGGCAGGTTATTGGCCGGTAGTTGGATGGGACTGCACCCTTTGAGGGATCCTTCATTATCAGGATCGTTCGCCCTTCGGTTAGCCAATCAGGGTGAGTCCCATCCCTTAGCAGCTGGTTCATTTGTGCTGCCAGGCGCTCATAGGTTGCAGTGAGCTTCTTTAGCCAGTAGGCGTGGATCATGTCAGGGCCAGGTGCTGTCCAGTTTTTCATACCTGAGACTCTATGTTGGATGTCTGCCACTGTGATAGTCACTGGGTTCTGTTCAGGGAGGTTGCTGTGGTCTTCCCTCAGATCCACCAGCCACTGTGCATCACTGTTGTGTGATGCCTCCCTTTCCCATATGCCTTTCCAGTACTGTTCAGTTTCCAGCCTTGGTGGGTCTGCTCTGTTGTTATTACCCTGCCATTGAGAGTACACTTTCGCAGGTTGTGTTGCGAACAGCCGGTTTATTCGTCTGGCGAATAAACCGGCTGTTCGATTCGTCAGATCGTAAAAATCTGAGAGAGACACTATTGAGTCAGATAGCCACCCTGGATGGCATAACATTAGCTTCAGATTCTACTGTGAGGAACCTTAATGTCAGCTTTGACCAGGATCTCTCTTTTACATCATACTGTACATTAAACAAATCTCCAGAACCGCCTACTTCCATCTTAGAAATATAGCTAAAATCAGAAACATCCTCTCTCAGAGTGATGCAGAGAAACTGATCCATGCATTTGTTACCTCTAGGCTGGACTACTATAACTGCTTACTCATAGGATGTCCTAACAGCTCCTTAAAAAGCCTACAGCTTATTCAAAATGCTGCAGCCAGAGTTCTGACAAGACTTAGAAATAGAGATCACATTTCTCCTACATTAGCTTCTCTAGCTACCAAGCTCCTCTCCTCTGGAACCAGCTCCCTCTTCAGGTTGGAGAAGCTGACACACTCTCCACCTTTAAGATTAGGCTTTAAACCTTCCTTTTTTATAAAGCTTATAGTTAGAGATGGTTCAGGTCACTTGCATTGATTGTTAGTCACAGGAACCATCTCTTAGTTAAGCTGCAATAGACATAGACTGCTGGGGGACTTAATTTATACACTGAGCTCCTCTGTTTCCTTCTACAGTACCTCTTCTGTCCAATAACCTCCCATCATTGTTCTATGTTTAACTAACCTTGTCTGTTTCTCTCCAGTAGTTGTGCTTCATCCAGCCCGGTTCTGCTGGAGTTTTCTTCCTCGTTAGAGAGGGAGTTTTTCCTCTCCACTGTTGCTGTCAAATTAAATGCTTGCTGTAGGTGGGATTTGTTGGGTTTAGTTGTGTGAGGTCTTAAACCTTACTTTGTAAAGTGCCTTGAGATAACTTTGTTGTGATTTGGCGCTTTATAAATAAAATTGAATTGAATTGAATGTTAAAACTGTTTCTGTAATAATAAAAAAAAACTTACATTAAAACTGCTGGAGTCTCTCAGCTCTACCACTCACCTACCAGTGGTAATGTATAATTTGGGATATCAGTTCTTTTAAACAAAGAAGATAGGGGTGATATGGAGCAGAAATAGTATGTGCTTAATATTTTTAGCTTTATTTTGTCATCTTGTTGTGTCCCTATATACAGCACTCAGTGAATACGTTATTTCATAGCCAAGGAAGGGGCCATTTTGAGTTCTATTTTACTGTGCTTACACATTGTCTGTGAGTATCAGTCATCTACTACTTTTGACTGTTCCTAGTCATCAGTGATTGGCTCAAGTCACTTTGAATGTATTGGTGGTGGGGAAAAATTACCATAGACAAACTGAGACGCGTCACGGGATGCAAATGGACATTACGCATTTTGGAAACGCCGTTTGTGTGACCCCTTCGGCCCGCCATATTTTTACCAAACCTGTACGAAACCCAGAGTGAAATCTGCCAGAAAGCTCATCCTGCACAAGATGAAACATGGGCCTTTGACAAGCCGTTACTATAGGCAACACATCCATCCTGACATATATCATGTCAACACAACCATGGCTTCAGCCATGGTACACTGAGGATAATCTCTTAAAGATCCCATTTATTAGGAGCAGCCTTTAAAATGCTCTTGCTTTGTCAACACACATGCAGCTACTTTCAGTACATATTGCTTTCTCTGGTTCTCAGGAGCACCTGCTGACAGACTTTAATGCTGGTAGATGGACACAGTTCACATGTTTTTACTGCATGCACATTAAAGGCAGGTGAAGGCGAAGACCAGCCTCTAACCAGTAATTATCAGTTAGGGCATGTTTCACACTGACACGAGGATTTGAACTGAATAATTACAAACTTTAAGTGCTACATAGACGTCATAAACTGTGAATATGTCAGAGTTGTCAAAAGGCTCATCCCTGCTGTCAATGCTTAGACCTAATTACTGTAGGTCACAAAACAACATTAAATTACAGGATATCTGTCTCTAGTACATCCTTCCTTAGCTCCATGACACTTCTGTGATGAAAACCAAATAACCTTCCTGTTATTAAACAGAACTCAAACTTTGTTATCAACAGTAACTGTTGGTGTGGCCTTTTAGAAGAACAAGTCCTAGTGCACAACACATAAATGTTGTTCGTCACAGTAAGAAGGTGATTAGCCACGACAGTCGCAAAGACATTATTATTATTATTATACAGCTGATGCTGAGACATGTCAGCAAAAAAATTAATAAAAATAAAAAATCAACCAACAGATTTCACATGTGTGCTTGTTTAATATTTGCAAAAATCAAGCAGAAGTGTATCAACAGTAACACACTTCCATCACTAACACTCCGTTTTAACTACATTCTACCATTTTGTCCATCACAGGTGCATCTGGTGTTCTTGCTCGGACATGAACTGTAGCACTGGTTAGGATGACAGTACTGTTATCATGTGGTCAGTGTTTCAGGGTGATCTACATTGTAGGACTAATTTCAAATTAAGAGGCATCACAAAAAGCATTAACCTAACTAACTAAGCATTAACAGTCTTAGTTTGACCCTGAGAAATCTAGCTAACAATGGCCTTGATGAGCAGCCAAACACACAAGGACATAAGATTGTATGACCCACGTTTTTTAGCAACAGCTAATCTAAAGGTCCTAAAGGTTTATTAATTAACAGACTGTTACAATATTGATTTATTAACACTATTAAAAAAATTAAATATAAAACATGCATCACATGATATAACCTTGGTCAGAGTTATACTGTAGGTCTAGCTGGTACTGCCAATAATTAGGTAATGAGGAAAATATTTGGATTCACAGTAAAGTCCACCTTACATCAATGCATGTGTAATAATAATAATAATTATTATAATAACTGAACTGATACATGGAATAAGTGTGAGTTGTGAAATAAGGTTAGAGCTCAGTTATCAACTTAGTGAGGACAAGATATTTATAATTTAATAATATTACAGACAGAAGCAATGGATTAAAAAAAAACTAAAAGCCAAGAAAATAGTAATAATAAGCCAGAATATTTAGGCCTTGACCTACATTAGGCCTTAGAGGAAACAAATGACCCAAGCTCCCAATCATTGTCGTCAGTGTAAATGTTTGAAATGTGGCTAGAAGCAAAGAAATGTTTAACGCTCTGCCAACACACAAACCCAGACTAATAATCCTGAAATGGAGAGGTCCACAGGCCACAGTCTGAGCTGAGTCATTAATGAGGCAAAGAAAGCAACATATTCAGTCTCTGTCACTGCTTCATGTTGCTCAGTCGCACTGCTTTCTCCAACTCAAACTGCCGATGGTCGACCCGCTCCAAGAAGTTCTTCCGCTCCACATACCTAAACACACAAAAGCAACAGAAGAGCTTTTTTCATCACAAGGGCAAGCAAAGAATAAAAACAGTGAGGACGAGGATTATAAAAGCGGCCGTTACACTTCTTATAACAGATTTATCAGTAGCAGATTGAAAGTCGGTGTGTGTTTCCCTATTTTAACTCAACCCGCTCTAAATTCCACAACACAGACGTAATTTCCTTGAGGTTCCTCCATCTCGTCATCAATCATGGATTTACTATGCTTCAAACTTACTACTGTCCAGCAGTTACTTTTTTTTTACCATTTTAAATTCTAGATAAAATAGCCAAAAATAGCTTTGAAGCCTTACCCCTCTTTGCCTCTGTTGTGAATGGCCAGTTCTTCTGTGATGCCCTCCTCTGATTTAAATGCATCCCAGTCCATCTTAGACTTTTCCAGAGTGCTCATCCTTTGTTTCTTTCCCCCAATGCGATTCAGGACGCTGGACATGCCTGCTGGTCGTTTGGCGCTTCCAACACAAAAGCAGAAAAACATTCAGGCATGCAGTACAACAGAGTGCCCTTCCACAAAGAGTAGTACAATAAAACATTTCCTTACCAGAAGCTTCATTGCTTTTGCTTATGTCTGTTTTGCTCATTTACAGTCTGGTCATCTCACTAACAGTAGCACAGCTGTTATTGTTTGTGCCAGAGTGAGCAGAAATCAGAGACGCGTTTAAAAATTAACTATTTCTGGAACTCGGCACAGATAACAAAGCCTGAAGTGACAAAAGGAATTATTCAGGTTTTGGTGTTGCTTATGGAGCTAAGAACTGTATTATTACTACAACAACTGTAGTTTCTTATACAGATCATGTTTAGGAGTCAGAACATACGTACACATATATTCATAAATGTATATATGTACGCATACTGTGATTATCTCATCAGCTGCCTATAGCTTGTGTAACATAGATTTAAACATAAAAGTAAATTCCTATACTACCCCAGTTACTCAGACGGAGTTGGGTATATGTTGCCCTGACCTTGGTTTAATAGCTCGGGGTAGCAGAGGTTCTTGCACAGTGAACTGTGATGTAAATATTTCCTATAAAATTACAGTTTGAATAGGATAGGATACGACTCTATTACCCCACAATGGGAAAATATTATATAGTGTTTTTAACAGCAATTTACAGGACAATAGAAAGAGTTAACAGAAATAATTATGCAAACAACAACAATAATACCTGAACATACCTATATTAAGTAATACTTCAATATACCTTAATATTTAAACAGTGGGCAGTAATCAAAATTGTGCAAAGAATGAGGCATCAATCAAAAAAAACATTTCACATATTCACGTGTGTCAATACAATGACTGCTGAAGTGGTGGAGACCCAAGACACGGCACAAACTCAACGGACAGAAAAAGGAAAGAAAGACTGAACTAAAAGGTTTCCTGAAAGATCACAGGGCCCACTGTACGGTAGTGTTTATGGCAGCACTACTGTGATGTTACATAACTGGTAACTCAGCTAACTGATTATAACTGATGAAATACTATGTCTACTTTGTGTGTATAAGTCATATTAATTACTATTGCTGATGGCTATTTCCTGTTGTGCTGGAAAAGACTTCACACATTGTCTTTCTAGGGCCGACAATCATATAAAATACGTTCCAACTTCCATCCATCCATTTTCTGAACCGCTTACTCCCTAGTGCGGGGTCACGGGGGTGCTGGAGCCTAACCCAGCTGGCTACGGGCGAGAGGCATGGTACACCCTGGACGGGTCGCCAGTCCATCACAGGGGAACACATAGACAGACAACCATTCACACACACACCCACACCTACGGGCAATGGAGAGAGTCCAATCAACCTAATGCACGTCTTTGGACTGTGGGAGGAAGCCGGAGAACCCAGAGAGAACCCACACAAACACGGGGAGAACGTGCAAACTCCACACAGAAAGGCACCAGGGCTGCCTCCGGGAATCGAACCCAGAACCTTCCTGCTGTGAGGCGACAGTGCTACCCACCGAATCACCGTGCCGCCCACGTTCCAACTTAAACTCTTTAATTCTAGAGTACTCAAACAACCCTGTGAAGACTCATATTAGCTCACCAAGAACAAAAAGGATTTGTCCTCACAGCACAAACATAAACGTACAAACACACACAAAGGACTGCGATAAATATCCTAAACTTCCTGCACATTAGACAACCGTTTCCTGTTTGTCTGGGGTTTTGTACACAAGATACGTAAATCCCTAGTTATCTGTTGCCATGGCAACAAAAAGATTACTAAAGGGAGTAGGGAGCAGTGACTAAAGAAAAGAAACGTTCCACTTAATAAGTGGACAAGAGGAAGCTCCAGTAGTGTCTTTCTCTCTCTTTCACACACACACGTGCACGCACACACCTTATCCTGATATTGGATGTGTGTAAGTACCTGGGACCAGGAAGAGATACTTTACTGGGTGAAGGGATCTCCGCTTGATCTCTGTTCTTCTCTTGGCTCTTCAGGTAGCTTTTAGCTTCTTTGGAGTCTGCAGACACCTCTTTATCCACCCTAACAAAAAAAGTGAGTCAAACTTCAGTACAGATGTAGATGTCTAATGGCTAAAACACATTTACAGTGGCTGATTATTGTAGTCTTGCACCAGAGACCAGTGACATTATTACTACAGGGCTAATGGTACTGATACAGTTGTATCATGTTCTGAGCTCCTGACGCTGGAAGGTGAGTTCAGGAGTCAGGAGAACAACCATGAAATCAGTTTGGTGTTGGAGATACACAATACTTACATATATGCTACTTTCAACATGCATCTGCTAATGCAAATTACAGGCAACACATGAAGTAGAAAAACAAGCCTACATCAGAAGCTAAAAGTTTAAAGTAATCACTGGAGCCGTAGATTTATTATAGCACGTGTAAAGTAAACTGTTGAGGTGTCCCAGATTTCACCCAACGACAGTACTAGTAGAAACAGATGGATCATCTGCCTCATAGGTTTCTCTGTGTTAAGAATTATTAGATACTATAATTAAATTAAACTAGTAGAACTTCTTTTTCTTTGGGGCTTTATGCATTTAGACAGTTTTTTTGGTAAAGACACAGAATGAACTGCTGCTGTAGCTGCAGTCATCTAGAAATTTAGAAACAACATTGTGACACCTGGTGGTCAAAACAAGACTTGCAGCCAGCCTTTTTTTCTAGCCGGGTGCAGGAATTAAAATGCTAAGTTGGTAATGCCCTGGCGCCGTGACGGCCCACAAAATATATATATAATGGCAAGGGTTAGACATATTTTGGACTGGAAAGTGCTACTTATTCTGTATTGTTCACTGGTTTTACCATACTTAGACTATTGCGTTGAAAACTGGGGAAACACATACAAAAGCACACTTCAACCATTGTATATTGTTAAAAAAAGCGATAAGAATAGTGCATAAGATGGGATATAGGGATCATACCAATGTCGCTTTCACACAGTCAGTCTTCAGTGGAATACAAGACTGCTGTGTTCATGTATATAGCCAGGAACAAATTCATACCTTGTGGAATTCAAAAACTGTTTAAAGAAAGACATGGGGAATATAATTTAACGGGACAGTCGAAATTCTAAATTCATGCTATACACACAACCAAAAAAAGACTTGTATTTCTATAAGTGGAATAAAACTATGGAATAAATTAAGTGAAGACATAAAAAATTGTAATAGAATTGATGTGTTTAAAAACAAAAATAAGTGCCTGTATCAATCAAGATATAGGCAAGAACAGGCTGATTAATTAGGTTGAACATTGTGGGAGTGGTGTATACTAACATTCTGTAATAATTCTTTACTATAATGCTTTGTAATGTGTGTAAATACTGCATGTCCAAATCCTTTTGCTGTGATTTATTGGGAAAAAAAATTAGAAAATTTAATTAGGGCAATTGATTTAAAGGCTGTTCTTGATGGTGAGACAAGGTTGGCTTGTGGAACCGAGTTCTGAGTGGAACAGATCTGTGTCCACACCAAGAGAAGGGTACAAAAAAATAAGACAGCTTCTGAAAGGCGGAGTGCGATCACAGAGTGAAGTTTTTTCAAGATACGAGGGACCCAGGTCTTAAAGAGGCCTGACGTTGAGAAAATACTTCAAGGTAGACTTTGCCACCAAGTCTGCTTGGTTCCCTTTTTTTCCCCCAATTTGGTAAATTGTTCTGTCCGGAACAGGAAAAATCTAAGGCAGGAAACCACTGAACTCTGAAAGATGGGTTCGGGGCAACACCACTGGACAGCAGCATTGCAAAATTAATGAGGCGTAAATATGGTAACAAGTGCGTTTCATGTCTTCATGAGTGGGTAAAACATTATGGGTTTCAAGAAGGTGGATCACAGGTTAAAACTGTAAAAAAAAAAAGGGAGACTGAACCGTCTTCTATTTGGATGAAGAATTGAATTTGAATTACATAAATTAAACAATGTCATTAAACATAAACTAAACACTGAATTGGTATGAGTGGTTAAACAATTATGGGTTTAAACACTGATTAAAAGGTGAGGTCATGAGGTAGAACTAGATAAGTCTAACTTCTTCCTACTCCGTTCAAGCATGTACTAGGTCAATTGAATGTGTGTTGGTAGATCAACTGCTTTTTATGTTTGAAAGAATAAAGAAAACTTGCAAATGTCAAAGACTAGAAGCATTCTCCTGTCATAATTACAGAGTACACTGTACCATGTATAATCAACTGATCCATTCTATCCAGAACCACATTTCATTTCTCAATAAAGTCCACAAACATGTAAACAACATTCCTTGGTAGATGTGGATGTCAATGTTACATTCTATGGTCATTTTCTGTATTTTTTCCTGTTAAATAAACACCATAAGCTTCTGTTAGACATTCACAGAGTGTGTCCCAGGCCAAAATAAACTGTTCTTACTTTTAGCTACACAAGGTTAAGGGATTTTGGAATACTTGGTCTGATCCACTGCAGAGGCCTGAGTTTAAAGGTGACAATGTTCTTTCCAGCCCACACACACTCAAGTCCTTAGACTGGGCGTTTTTTTTTTTCAACTTAAGCATTTGTGACGTTTATGCTTGTTGAGTTTGAGTCATTGTGTCATTCACATGGAAACAATGAATGAAGGTCATGTCCAGATTATTAGGTGATAAATTTAAACACCAGACACAGATTACAAAGTCCCTCCATTTAAGATGCAGTGGCTTCTTGACAGACTGAGAGACACTCACATAGAGAAACCACAATTTCAGGGGGTGCAAAACAGAGATGCAGATTTTCATGCACTTTTCATAGTCTTGCTTTTTTTTTTTTAAAGACAGGTATTTCTGATTTCAAGTTTTTCATTTGCCATATAATCTCTTTAAATCGACAAAACTTAGCTGCATCGATTTGTTATTTATTATTATTTTTGTTATATTATTGTTATTATCCCTATGGTATTTCAGAATTAGAACTGGAGTAAAGGGAGATTTTTCACCATTCATTAGTTAAGTCACCATGATACCGATTCATTCAGATGTATGAGGTCAAAAACGGTGATCTAATAATATGATTCTACAGTGGCTAAAAGCTGCTTACAAGCGAGTTCCCAAGTTAAACCAACTCTGAGGCTTCAGTAGGAGACATGATACTGACTGTATAGTGTGTGTTAGGACTAAAACATTAACAGACATATTCACAATCCACTTGCTTTAAACACTGTTGTGTCCTTATTCAGAAATAAAAAGGTTGCAGCCTTGTTATTTAAATAACATCTGCACGGACGTAATTGTTTCAAACTAACAAGTCTCCACATAGAAAATAATAACAATAATAATAATAATAATAATAATAATCATCATCATCATCATCATCATAAGACATTACTAAATTTCATCACGTATTTATTGAATATGGTCAGATTGCTATGTGTGCGTGAAAGAGAGCTGTGTTTGTCTGCATGTGTATTTTAACACTCAACAGTCAACAGATCTGCCGCAGTCACATGCCTCTGTATAGATACAATCTTTGTACCTGGCCTCCAAAATAAGTCTGGTGTAAAGAATAAATCAGATTTCTCTTATGTTGCATGCCAATGTATTTTCCATCACCTGGTATCTACTATGTGGATGGATTTTGGATGACCAATAATAATCAAAGAATCTGAATGAAATTTTACATTTATATTGTGGGGGTATGGGGGCTGCACTAACTTGGTTAAGACACAAAAAGATTTGAAACAAGAAACCAATATAAAATAATGACCTTTTTTATTATCTCTATCTAATGTTCTATGTTACTAAGTATTTTAGTTTCAATGAACGGCTGCTTTAAATTTGACCTAATAAATGGGTGGTAGTTTCATACCTAACTTCTTCTCCAGCGAAGTCAAAGACTTTGGTGATAGTGACTTTGGAAGGTTCTGATGCTTTTGTTTCTGTCCTCAAAGAAGAAACACTCAAGACAGAAGAATTACCCTGAGGATATATAGAAAGAAAGATGTCTGTCAGACATGGCATTTCTATAGCAGCATCATAATCTGATATTATAAATTATTTACTATTGGTGAAGCACTTGACTCTGATGCAGAGGCAGAGCATTTGGGTCTGGATCCAACATCAGATAAGAAACTTGCCCACAGGTCATCAGATTTTTTCTGAAGTCTTGCTTCGGCATCCACTTCCACCACTGCAGGTTTGTTCACTGCTTCCTGAGGTGGCTTTGTCTTGTCTGTGTCTGCTGCTAAATTGCCATCTAATACCTCCACTTTCTTCCGTTTCCTGTAGAATAGTTGAAGAGTAACAGTGAAAAGACCCCCAGAGACATACATATATATATATAGTCAAGTTAATAAATAATGGAAAGCTGATTTATTGTACAACTCTACTATTTAAATTCATTCAATGAAACCAGTTTGGCAAAACTGTGAAATTAAACATATAGAAATTAAAAACACCTGCGCAACACACAAATTAAAGGTCACATGTAAATTGTACTTTTGTATGTGTTATGTAACTTTGCAATTGTGCAAATGATTTGCTCTTTCAGTATCAAGTATGTGTCTGTAAAAGCAGGTTTGTTTGTACAGAGGTGAAGCTTGCTTTGGTTGTTGGTTGTACGCTGTCTAGCTTTGCGTTTCTCACTGACTTAATCTACTTTTAGAAGCGACATCATCACTGCTGCTGGCAGCTATGGGTATAAAGACATACATAACCTTACTATTAATGACTAATGAATACTGATTTTAGTAAAAGTTGTAAGTGGAACATTCTGTAAACCAATCATTTCCATGCACCTACTACATTAGCCAAACTGGTCTGATACCTTGCTTATAGTTGGCATCAGAACACTGAAGTCTGTTACACATCTATTGTATTGCAGTGACAGAAATTAGCTTTTGTGGAGCTCAACTTATAAAGAGCTGAAGTGATCATCTGGCTCGGGAGCGGGTGATCCTTTATGGGACCAACCTCACGGACGCCTAACCGTCTACTGCTCCGTTCGTGTCTGGGGTTTGCTACTGTCACTCAACGGCGCCTGCCGACGTCTGTCACGGCCTCTCACCTCATTCTCGTGTCCTCTCTCCTCTTCTTCCTGCCGATGCTGTCTGGGTGCGGGACACTGTCCTCTTCGTGCAGAGGCTCTTCCTTATCACATTCATTGATGTCATCCTCACTGAGGTTGTCATCTGAACACAGCAGTGAAAGGAACATGATGTAAATACACAGAGATCAAAACAAACGGCCAACAAACATGAGGTGATACAGCACATGTAAAACTACTTTCTAGACCCAATGTTTTGTTATGAGCAGCTAAATGAATAACGTTAACGACAGTAACCGAACATCAGACCAGCGACATGGGTTTTCTGTTAAAGAGCTCGGCAATTATGTCGTTAAGATGACATTAGCAGCTAACACGTAGCATTCGCCTGCAGAACAGTAAATGGCTAAATTCACCCAGCGCCACGCTTCAGTCCACACCTGACGGGACGTAGTCTGTGTCTTCATTAGACGAATATCCATCAGAATCGTAGTCAGAGTAATTCATTACTATGGCGGAGAGCCTTCAGGCTTACGCAGCAGAACACGCCAGGAAACTGCGCTTAGCGGCTACAGACGCGCGCGTCCTACAACGGTAAACAGCCACGTTAGTATATGTTCAAGTGCGTTTAGTGTGTGTTAAAGCATTAAAGTTGGAGAACAAAGACGAATTAACAGTGTTTCGGAAAAAAACAAGAGCGCAAGGCAGTTTCCTGTGTCGACGAGTGCGAGTTAGAAGGTTCATACGTCGTTTGACTGACGTCAACGCGGCGTAGCGCACACGCGTGGACAAGAGGGGGAACTGCAGCAGTATGAACGAAGGGTAAAAAGAACAGGTAGCAGTTTTAACTATGCAAGAAAAAATTAAACCGTAATCAAGTAAAACAAAACAATATATGTAAAAGTTAATCAAAACATTTTCATATTGCACAAAAATAATAATATAACCAGTGAATACCACTGAGTATCAAAACAATGATAGAACAACAGCAACAACAAATGAAATACACCATGTGGGTACATAATGTCGGTCACTGTAGTGCTGTGTTGTATAGTCTGATGGCTGTGGGGAAGAATGACCTGCGGTAGCGCTCTTTTGGATGAGAGTTCCTGCCCCAAGTGGAGGAGTTCAAGTATATTGGAGTCTTGTTCACGAGTGAGGGAAGGAAGGAGTGTGAGATTGACAGACAGATTGGTGTGGCGACAGGACACGCTGGATGGACTATGTCTCTCAGCTGGCCTGGGAACGCCTTGGGGTCCCACCAGAAGAGCTGGAGAGGGGGAAGTCTGGAGTTCTTTGCTTAGACTGGATTAGACTGCTGCCCCCGCGACCCAGCCCAGGATAAAGCGGATGATAAATGAATAAATAAATGAATGAATGAATGAATGAATGAATGAATGAATGAATGAATGAATGAATGAATGAATGAATGGATGGATGGATGGATGGATGGATGGATGGATGGATGGATGGATGGATGGATGGATGGATGGATGGATGGACTTGCACTGTGGGTGCAAGATGGAGCAAGATGGAGATGGTCAGAGCCTCTACAGTGTGGTGCACAGGATGGGAGAGGTTATTCAATTCAATTCA